>NC_092191.1:23264580-23614580 GCF_043641665.1 Enoplosus armatus | reverse complement strand
AGGGTTTTGTTTGTTTGCATGCATGTAAAATCTGATTAGTTGCTCACTTCCTGATGATGAATTCTATCATTGTGACAGATATAATAAATAATTAGAGATTGTAAGACTCACTATTGCTTATTCTTGAGGCAGCAGTTTAAAGCGTTGCTAAGCTAAATATCCTGTGTGTCCTACACAAGCGAGTCATACTAGGCTTAATACCGAGGGCGTAACATCCAAAGTGGAGGGGACACAATAAGGTAGGGGTCCTCCCCCACAAAAAAGAAAAAAAAAGGATTTGAATATGATTAAGATGGCTATCATGCGTAGTTTAATCACTCTGCAAGAAAAGCGGTAAATATACATCAGAAATAGCTGTTTTAACCCATAACCCTACTGATCATCGCATGCTGTGGTATTCGATTAGGGAACCATACTTTGAAGAACAGGACTGGCACATTATTTATGGCACTATCAACAGATAATGTTCCATTTGCAACCTCAACCGCAGCACATAAGAAAGTCCTGTGTCAAGTACTCTTGATTATGAGGAATCCATTATGTATATCATTTATATCAAGTGGCCCCAATGTTAGAATATCGGACAAGAGAGATACCAAGCTTAATACCAAACACAGTGGCTACATGTCTTCTTTCGTAGCATCATTACAAAAGTGACTTTTCAAGGCTACACAAAGAAGCTTGTTGCAGAAAAAGAGGCCTCCTAAGTCTTCCTCTCGAGGGCCTTGCGCAAGGCTTCAAGGATGCTCTCCTTGTTGTTTATGATGTTGTATGAGGTTAACTCCACCAGAGCCTCGTAATCCTCTTTGGAGTAGGTCATGTTCTTGGTGGTGTACGGAGAGTTGCTGCTGCTCACATCCACCTCCCCGGCTTTTATTTCTTCCTCAGTCTCACGCTTTACGCCTGTCAAGTCATATGATAATGATATAATTAGTTAAATCAGGTTTCATGAGGGACGACACACGAACATATTTATTGTTCTGAAAGGATAAATGCATGAATACTTTCACTTCGTAACGAATAAACAAGCCAACATTCATCTACATAAGGAGAAAAATGCTTGAGACACAAAATAGAATAAAAATAATAAAAATGATGTTGCCTCAAGCAATCGATTGCCACTGACAACGAAAGCTGCCCTTAGCTAAATACATGAAGCTCTTTCATTGACTTTCAAGTCGAATTGCACCTAATTCTCAGTAATTAAAAAGTTCTCAGGGTGACTGGTTGATTCCCCAAGTGGGCAGTGTTTAACATCAGTTGCAATAAGCAGAATGTATGTGGTGCCCTGTTGGGGGAGTCTCATATAGCCATCTCCACACTTTGGAGAAAGGTCTGGCTGACCTATTATCATTCTGGGATAGGGGGAAAAAACACTCTGGCTTGTTTGTATGTCTTTATACCATCACACTCATCTTGGGCGGCGCTGAGCCCAGGATGCAACGACGGTGCCTTTGCAAACACGCAGATCGTGGAAGGGGAGGAGAACGCTAACTGAAATAGTTGGCCAATGGCAGACTTACCCTAGCAGCCTACAACCGGTGAGTCAGACTAGCCTTGGGGTTAAGATGCCGACCATGAACGTCCCCAGTTGGCATCTGGCCAGGGATCTTTGTTACATGTATGCATATCTCAAAGAGCTCATAGTACCCTATTACCCCACAAGAGCGCTGCGCTCCCAGAATGCAGGGTTGCTTGTGGTTCCTAGAGTCTCCAAAAGCAGAACAGGAGCCAGAGCCTTCAGCTATCAAGCTCCTCTCCTGTGGAATCGGCTCCCAGTTTGGGTCCGGGAGGCAGACACACTCTCTACTTTTAAGAGTAGGCTTAAAACTTTGCTTTTTGATAACGCTTATAGTTAAGGGCTGGCTCAGGCCTGCCTGGACCAGCCCCTAGTTATGCTGCTATAGGTCTAGACTGCTGGGGGACTTCCCATGATGCACTGAGCTTTCCTCCTCTCCCTCTCCATCTTTACACATTCATGTCCCTCCAATGCATGTTACTAACTTTATTTCTTCCCCAGAGTTTCTTTGTGCTTTCTCGTCTCGCAGGTTGCTGTGGATCGTGGTCCTGGTATGCCTGGGTGCTGCTGCCATGGGCCTGCCTGACTCTCATCACTACAGTTATTATTATTAGTCATAGTTCTGTTACTATTAAAGCTGTTATTGTCTGTCTTCCTGTGTCTCTGCATCCCTCTCTCTGTCTCTAACCCATTTCAGGATGGAAAAAGCAATGCGAGTACCCTGTCCTTCCATTATCAACCAGCTCCATACCTTCCAAGATAATCAGGCTAGCTTGAAGAGTAAACCCTCATCAACTAACAACATTGTTGCAGTGAAATTCAGCCTCTTAAAATTGGCATACCTGGGCGTTTAAAGTGTTTGTATGTGGCATTGACGAGTGGGAAATGAACCACTATCGGGGCCTTGAGATTCTCCTTATCCTCGAAGATGTAGACTTCCTTCTGAGGCCCCATTTCCAGACTGGGAAAATCAGCACTGGGAAAGGCGATGCCATGGTCTTTACAGTAAGCAGCTGTCTTCTCTAGGACCTGATAGATTAAACACGATCATAGAGAGTATCGATAATATTGACGGAAATTGGAAACATTGTGTTTCTTCCCAGATGACCTCCTCCTGCTGTTTACCTTGAGGACGTGGTCTGGGTCCCATGAGTAACTCAGAGATATGATGACATCCACATCTCTCTCTGGCCGCAGGACAGGTATACAGCCAATATTAATGGCATGACCAGAATCAACCAGGCACAGAGTGGAATCACTAGGGGTCAGTTGGTTTGGGAAGGTGTCTGGATGTGTTTCTGGACAGGAAACAGAGAAGGAGATAATAACAAATGAACGTTCAGTCAGCTGCAAGAATTGGTGGTGGACTAGGAAACAGAAAATGAAATCACTGGCCCACACATATTGCCAGTTGTCCTCTGCGCTGAACTTGTCTGTCCTCAGGTATCCATTATGTGCAGGGATGCTACCTTGCCCCAGTAAGCTATGCAAGGACCCTGACACACCAAGCAAGTGAAATTGAATGTCTGATGCAGACCTGTGGTTTTTGCAGTTTGTCCTGCACTGTTGGCTCTAGCTAGCAAATTCAGTATATTGAGTCAAAACAAACTAGTTTGATTGTGTATTCGGCTGTGAGTGAATGCTGCTCAGTATGCTATTGCAGGGCAGTTCTATAGCTGAACCTCCTTTGGAAAGTCACTACCTTGTTGTGGAAGAGAAGCTTGTGTTTTCCTTTGAACCAAGAGTTGGCAACGTACATCAAACTTCTCCTCTCAGCACCAAGGGAAACAAAATACAGCCTTTCAAGGTCAAACAGGGGTCATGAAGGGGTATATCACTGCCCCCTATCTATTCAGCACAGCCATTCTCCATTTTACCAGCCAAAACTTGCCTCTTAATTCAGAATAGATGGCCAGTTTTTATACTAAAATAAGTAAGGCCGAGTACAAGGTTTCCACGGCTGGAGCTTCCGTATGCTAGTGATAATGCCATATATGCTCATTCAGATCTACATTATTGGTGCATTTGCCTTGGCATATAGGTCTCCCTGGACAGGCAATGAACATGAGGAAGTTCTCCACCAGCCACCACCGGGCAGCCCTATACTGCACCTCAACCAGCAATACACACTGACAATACTTGCCTTGAAAACACTTTTTCTACCCTGGCAGTCTAATCTCTTACAACACGCTTCCCGCAAAACTCAGGAGAAGTACTTGAGGACCAGGACATACAAGTAGGACCAAACTGCTTGTACATAAGGCAGCTGATCTTCCCACTCTATGTATGGAGCAGGGATCCCAACAGTAGAATCATGAACGCCATGGAGCCATGGGGTCCTACCAACAGAGATGGCTCTAAAAAATCTGGAGCATCAGCTGGAAAGACACAAACAAATCAGTGCCCTAGAGGAAGAACACTGACTGCATTGCAACCATGGGGTTGCCACCAGCATAATTTAACACAAGCACAGATGGACCGGTCAAGTAATAAGGATACCTGACTAAAGTCTACAAAAACAGATTCTCTACTCCCAAATACAAGCACTTTAGCGGGCACCTGGAAGTCAGAAAAAGACGTAGAAGAAAACATCAGGATCAACCTCATGAAGTTTAATATTGCAACATCTAACTGCTCAGAACAAAACCTTTAGGAACAAAGTCTCTGAAAGAGCCACACTTCTTGAAGAGGGTCTTGGACAGGCTGCAAAAGACAAGTGGCAGCAAAGACAGGACAGACTTTCTACTAAGACGCAATAAGGGTTAGGGATATAAAATGCAATAAAATCTCGTCAAGACCGAAAAAACAGGAGCCCTGACTGTACCTGATGTACCAGGTACCTGCCAGGTAGCTTCAAGTGCTTGAAAACAATCTCCACCATATTCAGTTGGTTATAATCAGGAGGGGTCAGTTGGTCACATTGCTCAGGTACCCTGAAATGTACTACTTTAACTTAATTTAACCGTATTACATTGCAGCTAGAGGCCTGGTATTGTTCAAAAGCCTTTGAATTGTGGGGGAAAGTGTACAGTGCAAGCAACGTATCAATAGCAGGACTGGGAGCACCTACCTTTCCAGGCAACAAAGTTGCTGTGTTTATTGTAGTTCCTGTGCAGGAAGAAACCACGCATAAAATTGTACATTTCAGCGATGACTGGGCGATTTTTGAAGAAATTAGTCATTGTGCTGGCGATATTGGTGATTGGATTGATGAGGTATGTGTCCAGAGTTGATGGTTCAGTGTCAACCTCTGTCAAAAGAACACAACATCTTAGTGATACAGACATTTCATTTATGGAAGTGTCAGCACTTTCTTAGTCCATGGTAGTGATTAAGACTTAAAAAGCTTTCAAAAATACACTTCAAATGATTAGGCTGGCAATATTTTATATTTTTCTTATTGTCAACAATCCCATGCAATGACTGAAACCAACAATAAATGGATCCTCCTGACAAGTATTGTGTAGCCAAAGCCTGATATATCTTATTCCGTTGATCAATGAGCCACACACCATTGCAGCGAGAGACATTCACCTTTCATTGTGATGAATGTGGGAAATGTAGTCTTCTACAATCTTTTAGTCCATCCCACATTATTGAAAGATGGAATAACACCTTCGGTCTTTTAATTGGGTTTGTTCACAAGAGAATTATAGAAACACCAGCCTTATTCTTTTCATTTGTGTAAAGTCTAATTATGTGTTTTGGTGCACTATAAAAGAAAGTAGCCGTACCTATGTTGCTGACATCTGGTCCGAGCCAGGGGATCCAAGAAGGCTTGGACCCGGTAGCAAGCGTCCACAGCTGGGTCAGGTTGATAGAAAAGACACTGCTCCATATTCCTGACAATGTTGAAAAATAAAAAGAAACATGGGATTACTCTAAATTGGTATTGTAGTGCTGTGCATTGACATTGAAACAGAAACAGTGGTCTTACCCATCAGGTAGGGGAGGCGGACTTCTGGGAGTTTCTTGATGATATGACCAAGGAAGAACTGACTCCCGAAGTCCTCAGTTTGGACAAATGCCCCGTATTTCTGGATGCCTACCTCATAGGGGGTAAACTCGCACCACTCTGTCAACAAGATTTGTTACAGTGTTAGGAGAGCAAACTCAACAACAATTTTCAGTCATAGTTCTTTCAGGGGGTGTGTATGTGTCCTGAATCTTTTATTTTTAATTTAATTATGTTATCAGACTTGTCCTGCTGAACATTCCCATATGCCTACGGTTGCAATCAATTTCAGCTGAAAAGTTAGGGATACATTTTACATGACAACAACTTGGAATTCATAGGTTTCACTTTAGTTCCACATGATCAAACCTACAGTTGTATGTGCAATACACAATGTAGTCCAGCTGTCAACATTTCCATTTGATATGCAGTATTATGTCTTTGGGCTTCAATCACATTGCACACAATATGTTCAGGATTACATGGACAAGTGTCATCTTTCAGCTATTATAGTGATTAAAATACAAATAAAGACATCTTCCAGGATATTTACCAGCTTCAGATACACAGCCCTTTAACCCTTCCTTCATATTGACGGCAGTGTATATGGGTAAAGGGTTTTGGCCTTCATTCACTGCTCTCTGCTGCTCAGACAGGGTACTGGTGACTTTCTGTAATTCCAACCACATGTAATGAATATGACCGAAGAAATGTTCATCTTTGCACCCTCATTTTAAGCTTTCAATGTCATATGTGATTGAAAAGTGTTTCAGCTGCTGACCTTCCCAAAGACGAGGTGCTCAAGGACCAGGCCCGCCATGTCAATGAGTGACACAATGTAACCCTCGTTCCCTTTCTCTTCCATTTCCTCACTGTAATACTGCAGTTTCTCAGGAGAGAGGACACTCAGGACGCTCTTGGTCATCTGTTCCTTCGCTGCTGAGATGATGATGTCCATGTCCCCCTGTGACCAGTTAGCTTCCTGATACAGCATAGACATAGCCCTGTACGCACGGGAAATGATAGTGTTCAATGATCTACAAACAATTCACATAACCAGGCAAACTTAGACAGGGACAGGGGTTGCCAGCATTTTCTTAAACATAACGTAGTTTTTCTTTATGAAAGAAAAAGCGCATTTTAGTTCACAAGCTAGGCTAAACAGAACTCTTTCAAATTGGGTGCATTACTGGTTAAAGTCCGGATATAACACTTTGTTAACAAGTGGAATAAACCGCTGTACCAACTCATCTCCCATGCGCTCTGGCCTCACAGTTAAACTCCTCAATGAAAGAGAGGTGGCTGGTGACACCATGTGACATGGAGGTTACATGGCTGTCTACCCTGCCCCCAGGCCGGTGGAGTTACCAGTGATATCGTCTAAATAGTGCAGTACAAAAGAAGCTGGGCCTTCCTAATCTGGATAAAATGAGAAACCCAATACATTGTGCTGGAAGAGTTGAGATGCTGAGAATGTACGGAGACATTTAAAATGCCTCATTAAACACAAATCAAACAAAGAAATACAGTGAAATATAACACACATACTGTTGAAACTTAGGGGTGGGACCATGGGTACCACGACAGACAAGCTTTCACATTAAAACACTTGTATTGTATTTCACTTAATCTCTTTGTTTGATTCGTTTTCAATTCGGCATTTTGGATCTTCCACAGAAATGAAGCAACTGTACCAGCCGACCAAATAGAAGTCTTGGTGCCTTCTTCCTTTCTAACCCGTGGCTCAATCCCCAACATAAAACACTGATATATTCTGTTTTCTAGCCAAACCAATGTTATTCTAACCTTTCTTTGAGGAACAGCCCAACGAGGGCTTGCCTTTCTTTTTCCCAGTGCAAAATGTATGATGAGAAGATTGGTGTCAAGATACTGTGGACATTGACTACTCAACTGGTTCCGCTTACCATGTGGATCCAGAAACACCAGTGACGTAGCTGACAGCATCCAGGACCCCTATATCTTTCAGGCCCCTCAGACTACCAAGCAGGCCTGTCATTGCTCTGGCCCCTCCCCCTGAAGCCACCACTGCTATAGTTGGCACCTGGACAGAGGATAGAGAGATGATGTGGTCCTAGTAGCTCTGTGGAACTGTACTTCGACTAAGTGGAGCCTCAAAGCAAATGCTAACGTCAGCATGCTAACGTGCTCAAATTGGCAATATTAACATGCTGATGTGTAACGTTTAATGTTTACCATGGTCACCGTCTTAGTTTAGCATGTTAGCATCCAGACATTTGCTAATTAGAACGAAACAAAGCACAGCTGAGGCTGATTGGAACGTCTTTAGTTTGTTGGCAGGTATTTTGGTCATAAACCAAAATCGAAATTTTGACATAATGAAAGATGAAAGACGGAGATGAAAAGTTATTACAATTCATCCTGTAGGGAATATCCATCTTTATCCATCTAACTGATGAACCGAGATTGCCATCCATAGAGCTGTATTATATCTAGGGATACAGAACATGGTGTACATGTATGAATGTATGTATTTTCTGTGACATATGCGGCATTGTGGTTATTATACTGTACACATTTGAACATTTCTACCATGTATGTATATGAGATGACGTGTGCTTGTAACTGTGTTGGTGTAGAATGCATGAAGTTGCTGTTACATATATTGGTCTTGACATCTGGCCCACTTGCATTAACCCGTTGGGCAGGGAGGTGGATAAGGGCAAATTCAATTCAATTTTTTCAAAAGTAACAATGTGTTAGTGAGTTGCACTCTACCTTTTTAGGTTCAGGTTGAGAGCCAAGGCCTAAAAGCTTCTTCAAAGTCTGTGCCACCACAGCTTTCCTCTTCTTCAGATACTCTTTCTCTTGAGGTGGAATGTCAAAGTCCAGGCGCACTGCAAGACGCTTCTCCTTGCTGTGGATTTCCAAGGTAAAAGCAAGTTTCCAGTTAGAACTTGACTGAGACCTGACCTCAACCCCATCCAACACCTTTGGGATGACCCGGAACACCAACATCAGGTGGTCGACTCTAACTAATACTCTTGTAATACTCGATTTGGGAGCAAGTCCCTGGAGCCAGGTTCCAAAATCTGGCGGACAGCCTCCCCAATAGAGTGGAGGCTTATATAGCAGCAGATTAACGCCCCTGGTTTTGGAATGAGGTGTTCAGCAATCACATCCAGGTGTAACATTTGGGTGTCCACATACTTTTTTTGGATGTATCGTATAATGAAAGTAGGAAGCACCTCACCCTTCATGCGTTTCCACGTCTAAATCCACTGAGTCCTGTGATGGGGAAAAATGCCACGTTACTATAAAACAAAGGCTGGCTTGCATCACTCTCTGCCACAGTGTCTTTATTGAAGCTACTACCAGAGGGAGGAAGCGGCAAGGAAGTGAAGGACTCACTATATATGACATATCTGAAGCAAATAGCAAGGGGCCCCATTAAAGGCCTAGGCTGGGGCTACCTCTTAAGTTCGTACCTGATCAATAACAAGGGACACTTTGCCTGCATGTTTGGCTGGTAGTGGCTGGAGATTTATGGACGCTTCCATCGCCGTAGTGGAGGCAAATGTATCATCGGAGGGCTGACGGACAAAGAGATAAAAAAAAATGCCGTGTTATACATTTTGACGAGGCACATGCACTGTAGGTTTGTGGCAGCTAAAGCGATGTCCTTAAAAAAGAATAACACGAGGGTGAAAATGTTTCTTTCCTCTCTTTCTTTATTCCATTCCTTCATTCCTCCCTTGTGTGTTGCAAGAAGAGGATAAGTGCAGTTGATGGGGAACACCTTTCACAAATAAAACAGCTGACATCTGTCTGTCAAACAGGTAACACTAAAAGACTCACTGCCACTCCTAGCTCGGTCTCCAAGTCCCTGTTGATGTAGAAACGCAGTTTTGGGGTTTCCTTTGCGTTGAGTGTTTGATTCTCCTCATAGGCACCCCTCAGTTTCAGCACCTTGGCCCCAACACCTGGCAAAAGATTAGCAAGAGGAAAACTGATCAATACAATTTTGCTGTGGTTTCATAAATCACAAGCAATAGTTATCATTATACTACGGTCAATAATTTGTCCTGATGATGACTTCTCAAAGGATTCTTGATTTTTGTTGTCCGTCCCTTGGTGAGACTCTTCCACAGCCCGTTGACTTGCAAAAAATGAGAGGCTTTGCAAACTTAAAAAAAGACTAAACAGCCACACTCAGGCTGCAATGCTCACTGGAAATAGCACCAAAATACACCCAGCAGATACAGAGCCATCATTAACATTCATTTGGAGTTGTGTCTCTGGAAACACGGCGATTGTAAGTCTAAAGTCGTTTTCACACATGATCCGTACTCGAGACCACCTTTCCAAGTGGAACCGTGCCCGGGTACGGTACACAGAGTTCACAATAATCAAACGAACAGGGCTTTGGGGTCAACTCTGATCCGGGCCCAGGTCCCTGTTGTGAAAGCCCCCTTATGCTCACTCTCCTTTTAGCTCCGGTTTGGTCTCCACCAATTCGCGAGGGAAATATCTGGTTCTTTAGTCGCTGAATGTTCCAATGCTCCTTTGTTCACCGGCTAATTTTTTTTTTACTCACTAACTTTATCGGTCTTCCGAGCTCCTTTGCCGAAAAAAAATCTGTTTGCTGCTGCTGGAAACATTTATGACAGCAGTGATGGTGAATCAAGGCGCTTCGTAGAGCCGAGGGGAGTTGCAAAGATGAGGGATAATTCACTGTGGGTTCGTTACCTCGAATGACCTCTTTCACGTTATGCTCTCTAATCTAAAAAATGTTGATAAGATCAGCTTTGAATTTAATGGCAATCACCTAATTGTTGCACCTAATTAGGTGATTTTTCCACATTCTTATGAGTTCCATAACAATACAGTCCTTCGTGTCTGTGAAGCTGGCCTGAATCCTTCTTTCCAATCCAGAAACAACTATTTGGCAAACGGGACAGTGGAAGCTTCGGTAGGTAAAGCTCATTTCAACCTGACTTATTGAACATGACAGAATTGTAGCCTACATACGGCTCAGTAACTTGTCAGCGTCGACATCCAGTGCAGAGAACGGGGCACCCTGGAAGACACAGGGAGATATTGGTTGGAGTAATCAAAGGAAGATACATTTGTAATTCACGGTTATTGTTTGGACAAGCTACAGAATCGCGCTCGAAGCCACTGCTCAATTCCCATGTCAAATTATGTTTGGCTTCCCATGAAACGTATATGGGACTGCGTGACCTTGGATGCTTGGTTCCCTGTTGATTCCCTGTTGCATTTTATCACTCAGTTACCTCTAAACAACAACATGCAGAACGTCACAGAGTTCATCTTCAAGTGTTAATGCCAACTTTTTGAAAAGAATTCCACTGCAGTTGTCTATCTGCTGCTGTTTTTTTTTAATTTAGTAAGCAACCACAATTTCAATAAGACTTGGGAATTACATGGCTTCTCATGGTCCAAGTTCGTGATCAACAGCGCTGACAGTAACAGTGGACCCCTGGAGTGTATAAGTATTTAGGTGCACGCAAGCTGATGCCACGCCAGAAGTCTTACCACGAGGATGCCATTGGTGAGATAGTCACAAGGGGGGTCCTCACTACAAAAAGACACACACTCTTTATGTTCAACCAGATCATACAGTGTATTGGAAGAACTGAAGGAGAGAAAGCAAAGTAAAAACAGCAATATACAAGTTAGTTACCTCTGAAGTAGCTCAAACTCTATTAGAAGTGTGTCCCCTGTCTGTAAAAAAAAAAGTGGACAAGGGAATAAAATTCAATCATACTTTGTTTGTTTAATAGTCAAGTACACACACGACACACTACTTTCTTCTTCCCAAATGCATTAAAATGGCTGCAAGTGTTGCAGAGGTATGTTTCTGTATTCCGGCGTTGCTTTTACCTCAGGGTTTATGGTGAAGACCTTGGTCTCCTTCTTCTCAATCTCGAGGTTGCTGATGTCGAACAGAAGTGTGGAAATTATGTCATCACGCGCCATGGCGTCCTCGTCGTACAGCTTGATCTCTAAAATGTTCTGGGGAAACAGCAGAGGAGCTCACTGCTGGTTTTCCCTCCTCTTCGCAACTTAAAGAAGCAACTGGCCGTTAAAAATGTGGCAAAAAGTATTTGAAAACCTGTCATTTAAATATGAATCTACTTTCTACACCAGTGGAGAAAGATTATTCTGGTGTTTGATGGCATGCCGATATTGAGTAGACTCACTTTCACGTGGACAGGAGTCCTGAAGCTGAAAGTTTCGTTCCACTCCGGGTTGTTACTGTTTGAAGCAGTTTTTGTGCGGTAGGTCCTCGCCGTTGCCGTGGGGAGAGACAGAATGACATAGCAGTCGGATTCAGACCCTTCACCGCGTACACAGGAAAAGGCGGGAAAATGGACATCAGACACTGTATGTGTCGCTTTCGTGTGAAAAGGTTCAAAAATCCAATCAATCCAGGCGAATGAGACCTGAACTGTGAAGCGCTTTGGGAACCGCGACGGTTGAAAAGCGCTACGTAAGTGAAGACCATTTACCATTTCAAATAAAGCGGGTGAAAGTCATTACATGTCATTCCAAAGCATGCACAGCACAAATGTGTTACTTAAAAAAAACAACAAAAAAAAACCTCATGTGAAGTGCAGGCAACACTTACAGTAATCTGTGGAGTGACGTTTTTTGGCTTTCAGTATGGTGACATTCAAGGTCCAGTAGGAGACAGCTTGCTTCTGTTGAATGAGCCAAAAAAAACACCACATGCACAACTTGCCCTTCTGTTTTGGTACAATGTTCTTTGTCTTTGTCGACGCAAATTTCCACCCCTGGAAAAGTGCATTGGAACCTCTTTCTTTTATGGTTTTAGACAAAACCGCCAAAAACCACATGCAAGAAAGCCCAGAGCATTTATTGTAACTTGGTTCTCATGATTAGTGAAATGGTTCAACAATAGCAAGCGTTACGTGACCATGAGCAGCAGAGCACCCCAATAATGGCTTGTAGTAATGTTACATTATAATCACCATTATCATCATAAATGATATTCACTTTAAGCTTCAATGTGGAAAAGAAGTTAAAACTGTTTTCTTTTGTCTAAATTCAACCAAAATATTTAGTTTATGGCTGTCAGTCACTGATGGTCCCGTTTCAATGCAGAAATTGGAGAGATCCAACATGGCAGCACCAGTCCACTACTGGCCATCCACTGGAATAAATGACCTCAGGTCTCCATCGATCCAACAATACGCGAAGTCTACAGCCGCACTAGCGACTCTGTGAAAGTGCAGCTTTGGTCATGAACCAAAAGACTGGACAAACTTATTGTGATCGGCTGGCGGTGGTCGGATTTATCTGCTGGGGGACCTTGAACGCGTGAAGCCATTTCACTCAAAAACCCAAACTTTCTGCAGCATATTTAATGATATTTCAACAGCAGTTTGACATGCAGGGCATACGGCTGGGCGGTTGAGGAGTGGCCCACTGCAGTTGTCTTCTCTCTCCCGTGTCTGTCCCCCTCCCCCAGCCAATTGCAAAAGGTTACCCGGCTGGGTCCCGTGGCTCCGCCCCAACCCTTCACCATTACGCTGACCCAGCTACAGTGGGCTGTTGCTGACTCAGTTGACGTGAATAACAAAGAAAAAAAAATGTAAAATAAGTTGAAATCTATTTTTAAAACAAAACTGCAGTTGTTGCAGAAGGCAACAGGAAAAAAGCTAGCCCGGGTTTAGTTAGCAGGATAATGTAATTTAGCTAAAATTCGAATATGCTAATTATCTTCTTACCTCACAGAATTTAGAAGATTAAAAAAAAAAAAAAAAAAAAAGCTAGTGAAATGAATTATGTTGGTGATGTACTTGTTGCTGTATTTGCCAGGTTGGATTCTAATCTATACAAGCACACAGAGCAGCTGTTCACCGGATTAACAGAACCTCTTCAACACTCGGGTTAGTCCATAGATGACTGATGGAGCAGCATCCCTCTTCGTTTTACGTCAGTACATAAATGTGAAATTTGCATATTGTGCTTATTTCCAGCCAATTTGCACGACTTTGCCGGAAGACAGGACAATTTAAACACTGTGTTTGCAATATTTGCTAAATATGGATACGTGGCCCCCCTCACTTATCTTCTTTAAATGCTTGGTTGCTGGATTCAGATTGTCTTTTAGTAGGGTGTGTATATGTGGAGACCTTACCGCTAAGGAGGCATCTTTGAGGTGACTGAAAACCTTCTTTCTAAAAAAAAAAAAGAAAAAAAGAAAAAACACAAATGATTTCAAACCAATCCACTAAAATTAAATAAAAGTTAAAAAACAAACAAAGGAAATTTACCTTTCCAGCAGCTCGAAAGCCATCCAGAGTTTGCCCTTTGACCACAGAGAAGAAGGCAGGAAAATGTGTGATTTTTAAATGATAGCAAACCAGCAGCAGTGTCTGGTGAAACCAACCAGGACATGATCCCTCATGTTATAGAGACATTTTGAGGTCAAGCTAAACCAGATTCAATGCACATTTTCACATTTGTGTTCGTAACATTGCGCTAAAAAGTGAAATCAAGTACATATCACCGCCACCCCTAATCTGCAGTACGTTATTTCTCCCTTCATTTCACTAGGTTTGCAACAAATTATTGTTTGTGTTATTTATCAATGGACTGATTTGAATCTACTATTGGTTTAGTCTACACAATGTCAGAAAACAGTGTTCCCTGCTTCCAAAACAATCCCTGCTTCCAATTTCCAGAGTCCAAGGTGATCACTTCAAATTGTTTGCTTTTCTCCGACTTTCTCCCCCCCCCCCACCCCACACACAAAAAAACCCCCCAACTGTATTTACAATGATATAACACAGATAAAGCAGCAAATCCTCACATCCATTTTGCTTGATAATGGCCTCTACAGTACCCTTTTCAAGTCTATGGGTGCTGCGGAGGGTATGTTTGATGTCTTTACCTCAGGGTCTACGATGAATTCCTTAGTTTCCTTCCTCCCTACAGTCAGACTGCTGATATCAAACTTTAGGGCGGAGATCAGGTTGTCGTACTTCAGGGGGTCCTCGTCATACAGACATATCCCAAGAGTGTTCTGGAAATACAGCACAGTCTTTATGGCGGGGCGGGGCTCACCAGAAAACTTTTTTTGTTTGTGCCCTTGACAAAAGGTTCTTCAAGGGTTATTTATTTACTTGTTTGGAGATTTCCATTAACTGCATGGGTGAGTAGCCTATAGTGGGCAACACCATTGGCACAAAGCAACATTTACAACAGATTTCACACATAAAAGCACCAATTCCCTTTTGAATTTTCCACGGAGAAGGCTGATAACACTGAAAAACTGGACAAAAGACTACGCTGACGTGACGAGGTGAAGGGCTGTATTTGGAGTTTGTTCGCACATGGGTTGTCTTTTGGCCATGTGGCATGTTCACTTTTGATAATAAAATGGCTTTGAGGTTCCAGGCACCTTTATGATAATTAGCTTAACATCTTCAGTGAAATGGGGCTGTATTTTGTCGTCACAGGGGACGCCAGATGGAGGCCTTGTATGGATTTTGTGACGAATAGAGGGTAGCACACTCTACATGTAATATCTACTATCCACTATGTTACATTCATGTTCAAACTGAGCACTTCAATTACTCAGCGGTCTCACCTTGAAATTGTCATTGACCTTGAAAGTAAAGGTTTCATTCCACTCTGGGTTTTTGCTGTTTGCCACGACTGTTGTCCTGTCGACCCTCGGGGATGTGGAGGGGAGACATACGGTAACATAGCAGTCTGCTTCGGACCCTGGCGTTTGAGAACAGGAAGAGGATTAATAGATGATTTTCCCTGCTCCTCAGCAACCATTTCATGCCCCCCCCCCCCCCCCCCCCCCACACCTGGTTTTCCAAATAGTACTTAATGTTGGTGTTAAAGCCACAGGGGTTTGTTGGAAAAACACGATGTCACTCAAATCTGATGAAACCACGCCCACACAGTCCCGATGAAGCAAGTTAGTTTAATTTTTCCCTTTAACTTAACTTTGATTTTGGCTTATTTCGTCATGAATATATAAAACTTGAAACCATGTTAACAGGACAGGAACTTAAACATTGGCAGAACCAACAAGTACACCAAAAAACTGTCGCCGGTCTGGTCTGTAAGCATTACCGGGGAGAAAAATAAAATCCAGCGCATGCAATATTCCCCCAACCCCAACTTCACACAGTAACACCACACTCTGGGGTTGTGTGAGTACTTAAAGGCTCTAAGGTCATATAGATGTCATATGTGGAAGTCGTAAACGTGCAACTGCTGTTGTATATTACAAAAGTGGTGAAGAGCTGCAGTTCAACCACCTGCGCAGCCAGATTCATAAAGTTTTTACTGCTGAAGGCCAAAGAGAAAAGAAACTATGTACTCATAGTACTCAGAAACTACTACTACTTTTAAGAGTAGGCTTAAAACTTCTTATAGTTAAGGGCTGGCTCAGACCTGCCTGGACCAGCCCCCTAGTTATGCTGCTATAGGCCTAGACTGCTGGGGAGACTTCCCATGATGCACTGAGCTTTCCTCCTCTCCCTCCCCATCTTTACACATTCATCACAGTCCAATGCATGTTATTAACTTTATATCTTCCCCCGGAGTTTCTTTGTGCTTTGTCGTCTCGCAGGTTCCTGTGGATCGTGGTCCTGGTACGCTTGGGTGCTGCTGCTGCCATGGGCCTGCCTGACTCTCATCACTACAGTTATTATTATTAGTCGTAGTTCCGTTACTATTAAAGTTGTTATTGCTATTAATCATATCTCAGTTATTATTACAGCTGTGACTCCTATTATCAGTCATATTTCCATTGTTATTATTATTATAGCTGCTATGGCTACTGCTGGTGCTGCCCCCCCCCCCAGAGTCCTGGTTCTGCTCAAGGTTTCTGCCTCTTAAAAGGAAGGGTTTCCTTGCCACTGTCTCCAAAGGTCTTGCTCATGGTGGGACCTGTTGGGTCTCTGTAATAACATTATAAAGAGTCGGTCTAGACCTGCTCTATTTGTAAAGTGTCATGAGATGACTTTTGTTGTGATTTGGCGCTATATAAATAAAATTGAACTGAAATTGAATTGAAATTGAGTACTCATGGGTTCGGAACGTGAACATGTTGACGGGCATCGCGGTAACCACCACAACATGGTTACCACTTCTTTTTTTTCATTTATTTTAGGGAAAATGTTTGATCTCATTTTTCTCAGACTTCTGGAATCACTCTCTTTTTCTCTTCTGAGAGAGGCCATTGGATGAAAAGTGCACTGCCACCAGGTTTGGTAGGTCCTGGGTCTGGATGCAGCTCCTGTGCTCTGCTATCCCGGTTTTTAGTTTCTTTATGGAATTCCTGCACAGTTCCTACATATGGTCATTTGATTAAGATAGATTGCATTTACTTGTGGAACGAGATTGTAGTGCTTCTGACTTTCATTGTTTTCCTGTTAATGGGTGTGTGTGTGTGTGTGTGTGTGTGTGTGTGTGTGTGTGTGTGTGTGTGTGTGTGTGTGTGTGTGGTAGGGGCACGTTTGTACACTACTTTGGGTCAAACTTGGGATTCATTGTTTTAAATAGAGGATCAGAGCTCAAAATGTGCCAGTGTTTTCATATAGTTTTTTTTTTCCAAAATCTTCTCCCAGAGGTGAATATTTTAAATAAGCACCTAAGACCGTTCTTTGGTGGAGGTTTTACTTTTTTGATGAGGCGCTCTTCCTGTGTCAGGAAGCTTTTTATTATACCCTCTTTCCTTGAATCTGTGTTCTACTATATCTGCTTGTTTGTCATAGACAGTTTAGGTTTAGTGTAGCGTCTCCTCACACGACTAAACTGGCTGATGGGAATGGAATGATTGACCACGTAAGACAGAACGTTTGTCCTTTTCTTTTCTGCACAGGCCTGTCACCAACGTCCTGCCCCCGTGTTTAACAAGAATGTCCAAAAAAACGCACGTGTCGTAGATCGTGACTAACGGTGAAATATTCATGGCGGCGATTGAGATACCCTGCGGGATGTCTATCATACCTCATGAAAATGTCATCCACATAACGTTTCCGTAGTCTGATGTGGTTATGGAAGGGCTTTCGGAGGAGAAGACGTCATCCTTTTCAAAAGAGGCTACATATAGGGAACTGAAGTTAGCTGTCTGTGTAAAGAAGACGCTTTCTCAGACATTTTCAGAGGGGAAAATCTCAGCCAGTTAAGCAATGAGTACTCGGTATAGTCCCAGACGGTCTTTTATCTGAAAATTCTGTCAAAGTGTGTATCACTGCTTAGATCATCCACCGTCTTAATCATATATCAGGATGAAAGGGTAGTGACAGAGGGCTTCATAAAAAATAAAAAATAAGTAGAAACATTTGGTCAACCAGGTGGATTTTTAAAGACTTCTACGAAGTTTTTGTCGGGAATAAATAACGGGAGAAAAAGGATGTGACAAAAAAGCAAATATATGATCAATTTCACACTCTTTTTTTTTTTTTTTTTGTGAAAACTGTGACATCAGTGCCTACCTCATACAGGTGGAAATGGGGCAAAAGGATTTTGTCACATCATACATCAAAATATGCATGTCGCAATATGTTCATTAACAAATCGAATCGATAGCTATACGTACAATAATCTGGAGAGAGGATGTTTTCTGCTCTCATTATGGTGACACTCAGTGTCTGTGAGGTGGCGGCTTCCTTCTGTTGAATAAAAACAATGCATGAATCCATTGACACTGTGAGACATATTCCAGATGACAAGTCTCTTTTGTTGAGGAAAACTTCACTTCGGCACCAAATTGAAGAGAAGAATCTTTATTTCATCTGAAAACAATGATTATGGTGAGCATTTTCATGCAAGCATACACACATACAGGTTGCATCAGAACCTCTCTGGCCTGCAAACTAAGGGCACAGATTTAAAATACACATTTGTCTGAGGTGACCAAACACAGACCAATACGCATTTGTTTCACAAGGCTGAAAGGCGAATTGAATTCTGGGCTTTCCTGGATAAGACAATTCACACTTCAATGTTACTTAAGTTGCTGTGACAAAATGGGGTCTCATGCAAGTTTTAAGGTGTGACTCCCCGCTAGTCTCGAAAGACCAAGTTCTTTCCTGGGTTTTCACCCATGGGGGGGGGTGTGTATCGAGCTAAAAACTATTAGATATTACATTTTCTTCTATACAAGACAACACAAAGTGTGTAGAACTGGCAATAAAACGTGTATGTACTCAAAGTCCTCTGGGACTAAATGTATTTTTTGTAGCCTTAGTTATATTGTATGTAATATATTTTCTTTTTACTTTCTTCCACGTATGTTATAAAATGTTCAACGTATTTGCTGCTTTTGTAATGGTTTTATTATTGGTGTTACACTGAATCAGGCTTGGCACGAGACGGTTGAGTCTTTGCAAGTCCTTAGAGAGATTTCACCCCTGCAGTTTCACCAACACACCGTCTATGTCAACTCAAATATCAAATATATATATATATATATACACACACATATTTGACCCTTTCTATTGAAAGTGGCTGACTGAAATGTACTACCTAGCTGATAAAATGGCCAAGCTGAAACCCATGACCAGGATGTGATGAGTGTTGCAATGTGTTGATGAAATGTGCTACAAGTTAAAAGTATATCTTCTTTAGAGTCCCACGTGCACCTCAGGCTCAGACTTCTGTCGACCTCGGGCACGCAGCTCTAATAAGCCAAATCGTTTTTTCACAAATTCAAATGTGGGCTATGATGCAAAGTGACTAAGATCATCACGCATTTAAGCGCAGTAAATTAGCATGAGATGGTTATTTCATTTTCATAGGAAAATGACAAAACGGACTGCCTGTAACAATACGCTCTGCCCGAAAGAGCCTTGTGATGCATGTTTTGAATTCATCATGAGGTGGCGTCTCGAATGAACAGGTGTTGTCTTCTCAGCAACATTCAAGTGGAAGTCAATGGCAGCATAATGTTTGTTCCAGCAAAAATCTGCACATATAGTAAGATATGTCGGAATGCTGGAAAAACAATTGTTTTACATTTGAAGTTTTTAATGTGGGATGTCCGAACCCCAGGTTCTGAAGATTATCTGAAAATTATATATATATATATATATATATAAAGTACATGTAATGTAATAACTTTTGTTGTGACTCAATACGCAAAATTTCCCTTTGATGAAATGACGTGCTTATATGCATATATTTTTAAATAATTTTTTGAGCTGTGTTTATCAGTTTTTTTTTTTTTTAGTAATGCAAGTCATACAAAACAAACACACAATTCCTACCAACCAAAATGTTGCATATGCAAGTCATTTGCTATCAGTTCTGGGGAAAATACCGCAAATATCTGAAATGACGCTGTATTTTATGTTATCTAAAATGCAATATTCCTGGTTAAGATCAGTCGACTTATGTGGGCTAAATGAGTATATTGCCTTGGAATGACACAGAAACATAACACAATAGAAAGTGCAAGAAAGGTACAATAGCAGCGCCACAAGCTCACTGTTAAGTATCAAGCAAACTATACAACCATATACTCTTCAGAGTTATAAATTGTACTCACCGTTGCCATTAGTAGCGACGGTTTTGACAAGAGTTGCAAGAAAGCAGCTGTACCGCTGTCCTGACGAGTAGGCTACCATCTGGACGGATGGCTGGTGATGGAAGCTATTTGGATTAGATGTTCATTTTCATATGCAATGGAAACCATAACCAAATGAGTGGGAATTAGCATTAAACAGATCATTTCCATAAACTGAAACAAACGACAGGCAGAAGTCAAATTACAATGGTCCTGAGCTGAATCCTTCATGCTTTTCAAAATCATTTTTTATGTGCGTCTAATTCTACTCCCAGGGCTTACTCTGGTTGGTTTAAAGTAGTCTTTGTCTGGACGGAGCCTTACCCATGCACGCCTGAAAGAATAAAGCTGGATTAATATTTGAAAGCAAAGTTCCCTCAACTGTCATAATCTCACCCAGCCACCTCCTAAATCATAAAGGATCTAGTTTAGAATAGTCACAAAGTAGTGTTAATTGTGGTAGGCTAGGTGAAGTAGTCCTAACACCCTTCTCCCTAGCCACTTCATCCAGCTCCCTCTGGCAAACCCAAGGCATTCCAAGGCTCAAGGTAGGATTTATAGTCTCTCTCAATGTGTTCTTGGTCTGCCCTGAGGTCTCCTACCGTTTGGCTGTGCCTGGAATACAGGGGGGTGTCCAGGAGGCATCCTGATCAGATGCCCGAAACACCTAAACCTAAACACTCTTATTCCTTGGACTAAACCCAGACAATCATTTCGGTTGCTTGTATCCGCTTATCTCTCTGTTCACCACAATAGTCTTGTACAGTTTTCCTTTCAATCTTGCAAAACCCTCAAGATAGTCGAAGGTCTTCACTTTAGGCAGCGACCTGTTCCCCAACCCGGAAGGGGGCAATACCCTATTTTCCAAGAAAGTACCAATGGCCTCAGACTCGGAGGTGCTGACTCTCCTCCCAGCTGCTTCACACTGAAAATCACAAACAGGACCGATGACAATGGACAGCTGTTGGCAGGGTTGGACAGCTGAGAAACCAGTAGCATATGTCAAAGACATGGTATGTGACTTATTCTCAGTGTTGTCTTATTTAGTGCTGAAATAAAGATATACAAAGTGCCGTGCAACGGGTCATGCTGCGTGCGTTGTTGCAGGCCACGGTGCACTGTGAGAACTTACCGAAATTTGATTTCGTGAGACTGCCAGCCGGAGATTTGCCGAATTTGCCACTCTATGATATGCATAATATTCAAACAGACAATTAAAAAAAACTCCTGATGTAAATGAACAGAGCCCAAAACAACTCGTGTTTGTTCTCTCACAGGAATAGTTTGGTGGTAAACTGGCGCAGGTGCCTGATAAGATCACTGTTCATCATCTGGTAAAGAGTGGGACAGGCTATATTTGGCATTTAAAATGAGAGAAAGTTTGAGGCTGGAGAGGCTCATGCCGTCGTTTTGTAAAAGCGCAGTTTTCCCCTGCGCACACTGAAGCACCAAGTCAGCGTTTTGAGGTTTCACGCCGTTTCTTCTGGACGAGAAAAAAACAAGTCAAGAGCTACTACTATGGCAACAATTCTTGTAATCAAAATTATACTGATGGCTTGTGGGATGAATGCGATAAACTCACTGTCGAGCAGCTGCAACAGACAGTACGTTGCTAATGATTATTAAGTCATAATATATAAAAAAAACATCACTGAGTGGCGGAGAAAACATCACGAGTTACCGTTGGAATATATAAAAGTGACATGAGAAATTACATAAATGGGTTATAATGGCCACACATGAATATGACTAGCTTGAGCCAAAAGCTGTGCTTCACTGAGTGATACATTTTTGCGTCCATCTCCTCCTGTCCTCACGACGAATATAATCCGCAATGAGTTTCACTTTACCTCTTCCGCAGGTGGAAACTGAAACTGAGTTTGAAACAAAATGCCGTCAGTTAACCAATTCAAAGGCGCAGGAGAGATATTTCCTTGTTTTTTTTTTTACCGTAATGGACTCCGTGTTTCCCCTCACGTCAGAGAGCTGAACTGGAACTTTATACTGATCAGAAATAACGGTATGCTAAGCTAGTCAACCCGGTCTCCTAAAATATGAATAATTTAAATAAATATTGCAAATGTGTATATTTCTATTTTCTATTTCTTATTTGTTTTATATTTTGTACATATTTCTATTTCTAATTTATGATACTTTCTGCTCTTGAATGGGAGCACCGGTACTGTACAACCCCCCCCCCCCCCCCCCCCCCCCGGGATCAATAAAGTATTTCTGATTCTGATATCTACAACATGTTCGCTGTCACTGCATTACATTTGTTTTTCTTACAATATTGGCTCTTGACAAACCAAAGCAGTGTCACTGTTAGCATGTTGATGTAAGCTCAAAGTGCGCATGCGCATGCAGCCTGTTACAGATGCTCCTGTTTGTTTTCTTATTTTTTCTCACTTTTCTCCTTTATTCCTTTGTACAACCCCCCCCAGCTGCACCTAAGTACAGGCCCACAAGGTTGATTCTCAGCCCTGCTATGGTTACGTTTAGGACGTCCCAGTAACTTACTGTAAAGAGCCTTGTGGCGAGTAAAACTGCATAAAATCAAATTCATATGTGAAACACAACTCAGGACTTACAGCAGAGAGGGAATATCGCAAACTAAATTAAAGGAAAGGGGACAAAAAACAAGGTTCAGTGTCAAACCAATGACTAATGTTGATGTGCTGAGCCTTTGACGAACGAGGGGAGCATTACCTTCAGAGGCCACATGAGGGCCCCAGAGGATCGCGAGTCACACATCTCAACCGGTGCGGAAACGTCACGGGTCGCTGTCCGGCGATCTGATTCTGTTGTCCCACAGCCATACATTTAATGGCCCTTGGCACAGGAAGCCCGTCTTCATATGCAAATGTGTGACTGACATGTATTCCAGCATCGTGATTCATAGCGGCGATGAGTGATTATAGGCTGGAAGAATAGCAAATCAGAACATAATTACACTTGAATCAAACAAGGTGTTCACTCATCCCATTGTAGATATGGCAGATTGGATGGAGAAGGGGGGCGGGGGGGGGGGGGGGGGGGGGGGGGGGGTCTGTCAGGGTCAGGGCCGTAGCTACAACCTGGAGCACAGATTTCATGTGTGAGGGAATTTGGGGGCTTTAATGACCTGAAGAGGCTGATTCTGACATTTTCTTTTGACAAAATATCGTTTTCAGACAAAAAAACATATCAAGTCAACTCAATGTATAATGTATACTATATAATAGGCTCTGACACAGCATTTGCACAGCAAAATGTACAGAAAATATTATTGAAAAGTTACACAAAGGCATAAAATGGAAAAAATGAATTAAGTTTTTTGTTGTTGTTGTTGTTGTTGTTGTTGGCTCGTCAAAAATGCCTTCTTCTTCGGGTAGTGAGATGATGCTGAGGGGATTTGGATGAGCTCAGGGTTTTTAAAATCCTGGCTATGGGATTCTTAGGAGTCTAATGAGGAGCTGACGTGGGACACTGTAAAAATGTCTGTCACCATCTAAACATCATGTCCACGTCCCAGAAAACCACTTTCATGTTGGTAAAGTGCGCTCGCACTGTCACTACTTGACACTATGACGCCGATGCGACCCTCATGAACACATCCCTTACATACCGAGACGCTGACTCGCCACTAAATTGAATAGGTCGCATCATTTCCTGTGTAGTTCAGATTCATGCACAGACCATTGCTATTACATGATAGGATTGTCCCACTGGAAACAACGTTATGCTTTGAAATGTTTTCTTGCAATTTACCACACACACACACACACACACACACACACACACACACTGCAGATGAGGTGGATTTAAATTAACAGCCTGTTATCCTGGAATTAGGGCAACAACATCCCGGTTATTACGATGACTGATTGATGTATGGATTCTTTTAGTCTATAAAAACATGACTATATAGTGAAAAATGCCTGCCTGGTGACGTCTTCAAATGGATTGTGATGTCCGATACTCAGATATTTAGTTTACAATGACACGAAAAACAGAGAAAAATCAGCAAATCCTCACATTTAAAAATTTTTTGGAAATTTTGCTCAGTAATTGATTTAGATGATTAATCAATTATCAAAATTGTTACCGATTCATTTTCTGTCCGTCAACTAATGGACTCATTGATTGACAAATGGTTTCGGCTGTATTTGTAATACTGTGCTTTTTGACACTGCATGGACATAGCATGCGCTGCACATGCTGAATGTTTACACGTCTGAATTAAACATGTATTTACACCAGTTTAGTCTAATGGTACTTAGACCTTGTACAAACTTCGGTTCATCACATATGCAAAAAATAAAAATAAAAAAATAAATAAAAAACTGATTTCTTTTTTTTTTTTTTTTATATTCAAAGTTAATGAAGTGCCAAGGACATCTTTTATACGGCAGAAGTGAAATGAAAAGGATGTTTTGATTAGACGAGACATTACCAGACTGAATCACTTCCCTTTGTTTGGGATGTATGAGAACGTGTGAACACTTTTTACTTTTAGATAAATGATGCACTGGTATAAAAGGATTATAAAAGTGATACAGCTTTTTTTCGCCCCGCAGTCACGGTGAGCTACAAGTATCGACTGTGACCGCTTCCACCTATTCTTCAAGTATGATTCTTTTCATCTCTTGGTAAGACTGTTATTTCGCTTTTATCCCAGCGGCCCGATGTAAAGATAGTTCTTAAAAGTGCCGCTGATTGATGAAAACCATCTTGTAAAACACTTCGTCAAAGATGTTGCCGCAATTGAGAAACACAAAACACCAAAAAAACAAAACAAAAAAAAAAACCCAGGAGAGATGAAGGGCTATAAAAGAAAAAAATTCTCATACCTCATTTATTCATCTAGGTATTCATTGTTTCTTGTGTGTGACTGCTCTGTTTTGTGCTGTTGTGTCCCATTATAGATTTTTTTTCTCTTTCCCCTTGCTTTTGATGCTGAACGTCAGGAAAAAATTATTGACCACAAGTGAGGCCAGATAGATATCTTAATCTCTTTGCCTAGCCCTCGAGTAAAACGTGGCCCCTTCCAGACATGGGGTGGGTCAGTATTGGGTTTTAAATTGGGTTGCATGTGTCTTTTGTTGAAATCTTCTGATCACTGGAGTGCTGTCATTCATTGTATTTGCCTCTTCTTCTAGATTTGCTGCGCAGCTGTGTTTGCTTGAACCGTACAACGCTCTCCTCTTTAACTGACGTGTGCGGTGGCTGTTCTGGAGGCATGCTACAGGCCCTGCTGCGTGGAAAAAAAAAAGTGATCAGTCGGCCTTGATTTCGTAGGCTCTGTGTTGTCTGTAATCCACTGCTTCATCCTCTTTTTTTCAGTATTTCTCGTCTCTTCTGAATGATGTCCTTTGGGAGGCAAACCTCTTTTTGTGTGAGTGTGGTCTGTCCTCTTTCCAGGTCTTCGAGGTTTTGGGGTCCAGGTCTTGCTTGCTTGGTGGCATCTGGAAGTTACTCGAGGACTTCTCTGATATTCGTCGTGCATATTTGCGCGTGAAACACCTGATATTGTCATTCTTTACCCCCATGGGATCATTTCGCTGCTGTTATTTCGCTCTACTCTGTAGGGTAAGGGGTGTTGTATGTTGTACAGATTGTACATGTTGCCCCTTTTAAGGAAAGTGTGTGATTTGTGGCTTTGACTTTTCAAAAGATTTTAACGGATACGGTTCATTTTGTGTTCATCACTGGTGTAGGTACAAATTAATTCATGTTTTTTATATACTGTCATTCCGCTGTGTTAGCAAGCAAAGCTAACAACCTCAAATCAGTGTAGTAATATCTAATGCTATTCAGTCCTGCTGTAAAGACATTTCATTTGCGCAATAGCTAATACATTTACTAACTACTAATCATCATTGGTTTCATCAGTGGTTCCCAACCTTCGTCTACTTGTGACCTCTTGCCCCACATTGCATCCTGTTTGCAGTCCTACTTTTTATAACAATATTACAAATGTATATTTCGAAGAACAACAAAGTAAAATGTAAAATGGCATGTTGCTTCAATACCATGAACAAACACAGACTGTCTTTATTTTGACTCTATCCCACATACACCGTCCTGCTGCCCCAAATACTCACTGGCGCACCAAGTGTGGATTAATCCGCCGCTGCAAATAGTCCCCAACAAATGCACTGTTTCATGCCATTTTTAAAATGAATTCATTACATGTTTTTAAAGGATTTATGTCTTCAGTGAGAACCAATGAGCTTAGGGAAGTTAGAAAGTACTAAGAGACAGGCTAGCATAGTGTTGGTTTTGGTCTTTTTATGAGAGTTGTAGACTATACAAAAGAAAAACCATCTATCCTTTAACTGTCAATGCATTTTTTCTCAGGACCTTCCAGAAGTTATTAAACAGGAAGAAGTACAAATAATTTTGCCCAAATTATATCCTTGTAGAACTGTACTGTTTTGTTGTCTTGTTGCGGAAACAGCGAACAGAGAAATTATTTGAGATAGAGAAGAAATGGAGAGTGAGGCCCCCCCCATGCCAGTACCTAGATCCTCACTCTCAACAAGCTGGCTTCTTAGAGGTTACTGTTCAACAGCTGTACGCTACTTAATCGTGATAGCACCCAGCAGGAATAATCTACTGTAATTCTTTATCACCCAATACAGTTAAGATGAGGTTAAACAGAGCAGCGCAGCTTCACAGCCAAGCCTGCCGTGTTTCCAAACACTCCCAAAAGATTTGCCCTGTTAAAAAAAAAAAAAAAAAAAATCCATCTGTGTTCTTACAAATGGCGGGCTGAGTGGTGAGAGAGGGGAAGAAAAACACATGATTTATTTTCAAAGCTTTTATGATGCTTGCCATTGTTCCCCTCATGCTTTAGTCTCAATGCACACTACGACTGCCAATGGGGACGTAACTGTTGCAGAGACACAAAAGAACTGCTCAAATTACACCTGTGACAATTACTACAGCAAGGCGCTGTCTGCGGGACAAAAGAGTGTTATCTAAAACTACTCACAGAGAATGTACAGAAAAAAAAATCAATTACTGCTAAGGCTTTGTTGCAGGTTTTAGGCTGTCTGGTATGTCACACTTAAAATATTGTATTGACAACAGCAGATTAGCACAACGGCACCGAGATATTTTCTGTCTTCAAAATGACAAAATGACATGTACTGCCATAAATACAAATGACCTCTGAGCCATACATTAGTCACTTTTCTATCTACACTCATAAAATGTCTTTATTCTACATTATGATGTAATAAGATAAGACAATTTGCTAAGGCCTTGATGAATTGCAGCAACGTTGGATGGGAAGCCTAAATCTTAAACTCTTTGTTATAAAAACCTGGAAAACATCCACTCAGCCTCAAAAAAACCCCCCAAAAAACTCCACAACCGTGTTAACCTAGGTGTGCAAAACCCACTAATTGTGGTTGGTCATGTCAGGGAAATTGGACATTTCCGGAGGACATGTTCAAGGAATGGTAGCAGTGACGGAGAGCACTGGACAACCATCTGGCAGACAGCCCATTTAAAATAGCGCCTATCGAAAAACAAATGCCTGTTGAGCCTTACTGAACAAGAACGAGCAAAGCAAAAGTTTAGGAAGTGTGGTGTTCAAAGTGTTGAATTGCAGTGAAGTAACACTGCACTCCATATCATTGAGTGCAAGGTAGGTAAACAACCTTGCCTACAACTCCTGGCAGTGTCACATCATCACACAATCTTTAAAGAGATTTATATTGAAAATATACATTTTTTTTTTTTTTTAAAAAGGCTCAATAAATTCCTAAAACAGCTGATTATTGCAGTTTTTAGCAAACATTAGTCATACAGGTGGAAATAGTGCATTTGTTGGGGACTATTTTCAGCGGCGGATGAATCCACATTTGGTGCTCGAGTGTATTTCTGGCAGAAGGACAATGTGTGTGGGACTGCAAGCCTTCAGTGCCTATTAACAATAGAGTCGTCGCTGGCCTGAGAACATGGGGTTCCTACAACAGAAACCAACACACGGCAATTAATACTAATTATTAGCTCAGTTGTCAAAACTACTCAGAGTTAAAACCTAATGTGTAAACTTCAACTGCTCCAATGAAGGTTAATTGATGGGAAAGTTTGTTTTCACAACGCCATCAGTAACTACAAGCACTCTATATTTATAAGGCACCAAGGATTTTGAACTAAAGTGTGTGTGTGTGTGTGTGTGTGTGGGGGGGGGGGGGGCATAAAAATTCCATGCTTGCAGAGAAAACCATCAGTGCTCAACAATTTTTAAGCTCAGCTGCCACTGTAGCCCTCCGCCATAGATGGAAACAAGCTCTTTATTTAATGGGTTCAAGAACAGCTTGCTCTCTTACTGTGGAACATAATCACCACATTTGTAAACGTAAAGCAGGGCTTTGAATGTAACCATTCATCTTGAGTTACCATGTTGTCGTTCAGACATCAAGGCTCTCCAAGGCCTGCGCTCTCCACAGCAACCTACCTTGTATTAGAGAACCTAAAAGGCTTTGCCACAAAGTGCCAAGTAGCTCTAGGTCTTAATAACGGGACCACAAAGAGCCAACTTATAGCAATTGCAGTAGGCATTAATAACGCATTAGGCACAGTCGTTTTCTCCAGCTTGCTTTGGCTGTGTTAACTAACTATTACGCTTTAACTATTTATGCCATAGCAAAAGAGAAGGCATTAAAAATAAACATGCTGCTCCTGTAACAAAAGTAACCATTTCCTCCCTCGAGTTCACTTGAAATTTCACCCCCCCCCCCCCAATTCTGTTAGGAGTTAGCAGTTCAGGGTTTGATTTGATTTCCTCTGACACATTTATTTGGAACCAAACATTAAATGTGTTCAGAGAACGGTGTTGAAATACTGACAACTGGTCCGAGTGGTAGGGGTGGTGGTGGTGGTGGGGGGGGGGGGGTCACATTACAGCACACAGCACATTGTGCAGCATTTTAAAGAATGTCACTGAAGCCTTGTTGTGTTAAAAGGACGACTGTAATAGGGATGATATTGCTGGTGATTTGAACATTGCAGAGCTCTCTCTCTCTCTCTCTCTCTCTCTCTCTGTATGTGTGTGTGTGGGGGGGGGGGGGGGGGGGGGGCACTTGCCTCCAAAGTTGCATGCTTCCAGTATAAATGCACATAAATACATCAAGTATAAATACATATTATTGTTCTAAAAAGTCATACTCCTGACCGTGCATTAGAAGGGTTAAACACTCACAGCTAAGTAGCTAACTTGAGAATGGCTATGTCCAAATATGTTCACAAAAATTACTTAAATTCAAAATAATTGAAAGTCACTTCTGGGGTTCCCCAAGGCTCTGTGTCAGGCCCATTTTTGTTGATTTGTACATAACTGGTATTTGTAATTTCCTTTTGCACCCATTTGCAGATGACACAAATGTATTTTGCTGTTGAAACTTCAAGGGTGGGTTATGATTTAACAATCTACACCTGTATACAATTAATAATTTTTGGTAACCGTGTGAACAAATTCGCAAAGCAAACTTATGATTAATGACAATCAAACTGAAAGAGGGTGATTTGTATTTTTCTGAAGCCAGCGTCTCTACAGTTTCTCCAATGACAGCCATTTTAAGTAAAACACAATAAACAAGGTCACACAAACCAAGCGTAGCAGATCGACACCGGGTAAAGGCTGCAGGTTTCACATTCAGTCTGCCTAGTGACGTCACTGGAAAACACTTGTCGGCACGCTGTCCTTCAGCACGATGGCTGCGAATCATGGTGTTAGCCAGCGATAATTTCGAGCGGTGTTCAAATTTACAGACGCTCTTTACAGGCGCCTGTGATATGAGCCTAAAGGATCACGTTCTGGTACTATAAAGAAGCCTCTTGCTATGATCCAGGATGCCTACTGCAGGAAAAAGTGAAAAAAAAAGAAGTGAAAACTCTACTGGAATAGAATTTGGTGGTTGTTTACGATCTTTCGTAAAATATTCTTGCACTGCAATGAATATGTTGGCGTGCATCACTTATGAGGCCAATATAATTAGGAATCTGCTCTTTCATTTTACTGATCAACAAATTGAAATTCCATAAATAGCTTGATTCGAATCACTTGAAACGTTGGTAATTTACCATTGGAAAATGTGTGCGTTGTAAAAGGGATTAGCCTGCCATACAGTATACATGCAGTATTCCTCGCCCTTTGTGGCATTGGGAGTGTGTGATAGTTTTTGGGGATGTAGAAACTGAACACATCAGTCTTTTCTCTTCCTCAAGCTATTGTGAGTAGCTGAGAGGCCAAGGCGCTGCATCCTCAATCTATTTCCCAGGCTGGGTGCTCTGCACCACAGCTTGAGAAGCCCAGGTTCCCTTTAGTCGCTCCCTTTTTAGCCTCCTTTTTACCTTTCTCAAACAATGGATCCTGCCCCACTCCAAGCAGCAGCCCCCCAAACACTCAGTGAATAAAGTTAGTCCAACATGCAGCCCTTAAACCCACCCCAAGACTGCTGCGGGGCAGCCACACTCGCAGAATTGTTTGTTAATAGTCCAATTAGATAATTGCCATCTTTCACTCCTTTTCCTCTCTGTTTCCCATAAAGGCATGAATGGCACTCAGGGAGGGGGGCAGCTTGAAGGGGGCTTCTGGCCAGCTAAGGTGACAAGAAGGGCCAGAGAATGCTCCTTGCACTAGGCCACTGGTTTGAATTGAATCATTGTGGCCTAATCAATGGTCTTATTGGATTACTGGCCACTGCTGTGTTCAGAGATATTGTTGCACTGACAATGAAAATTGCTAAGAGTTGGTGGTTGGGTGGGTGGGTGGGTAGTGGGCTGGAAGGCGAGTGGTGGAGAGAGGTAGGGCCATTCCAGAGGTATGCGTGTGTGTCAGAGAGTGTAGGCAGCCTAAGCACTAATGACAAGTTTCGCCCCCCCTCCCTTTTTTTTTTTTTTTGTGTTTTTTTTTTCCAAAGCGTAGGTTAAGATTATGAGAGCTGAAGATGGCTTCTTGGGGTGCAGTCATCTGAACGCTGAAGGATGTGGCGTTAGCGGCCAGGACCTCGCAGGCTTTCTCTGCGTCGCTCTCTGAATGAAACGCCACAGGACGCCACAGGAAACTTTCACACACAGCCCCCCGCTGAAGCAGAGCGCGGCGTCGTTCCAGTGCTCACGTCGGCTGGGGTCATAGATTTTCATCGACGTGGATTTGTTCGTTATTCTTCTTCTTCACCTCTCTCTCTCTCTCTCTCTCTCGCGCTCTCCGGCTCTCTCCCAGTGTCTCTTGTCTACAATAGCATAGCGGCGAGATCTGCACATTGCAGAATTCCGTTGATTGGTGACACAGCCAAAGGGGGGGAAAAAAAAAACGGGATCAAAGTTCGCTGACATGCTGTGGCAATCAGGTGCGCGGTGAAAAGTTGTGGGGGGGAGGGGGGGAGGGGGGGGAGGATGCGCAAAAAAAGATCTGGCTGTGTTCTGCGGACAGAAGAATGAAGCACCCGGGAACTTTTTTCAGGTCTGGAAGACTCATACCCCTGTGATTGTGTGCGTTCGTGTGGGGGTTCAGGAAGGCTTGGTTGCGAGACAAGACCAATCATTTGTCTTGATTCTCTGGGCTGAGAATAGGCTAACTGAGGGGGACGGGACGAGCAAACCCCTCCATCAAGACCTGATCTATTTCCCCAAACAATTTAGTGTATTCATGAGGTTACGCAAATGTGGAGGCAGCGAAATTACCGTAATCAATTGAAACGGCGAGTGCGCACCCATGGCTCTGATTATTTGGAGATCATCTATCAGCCTGATGTCTATGTAACGAGTAAAGGGGGGCATTGAATTACTGTTGAGTTTCACCGAGAAGTCCATGATCATTGGGCAAGGGAGTTTGGTCAGTGATAATAGGGTTCCTCGGGCGGACGACGGAAGTATTTCACCAAATATTAGATAGCTGACTCTGCCCTGCTGAAAGGTGCTGTTTTGAAACTAAAACCCGCACTGTCCAGAAGATACGTGGCGCAGTGTTCTCCGTAATCTCCTTCTTCTTTTTTTTTTTTTCTTTCTTTCTTTCTTTCTTTTTTTTTTAACGTGACAAAGGGGGGAAAAAAAAAGAGGCGGACGAGACCGCAGATCCAAGAGGATAAACTGAGCATGGAGGTCAGGTACAACCAAGAGACGGAAGGGATGGGGCTGAAGAATGGACTAAAGAAGGGGAAAGATGACAAGGACTCCCAGGGCAGCTTGTCCAAAAGCTTCCTCAAGGAGCAGCAGGACTCCTTTTCCCCTTCTGGGACCGTGGACAGCTGCGAGAAGAACAGGGGGAGCACGGGGGACCCGGACTACTGTCGGAGAATACTAGTCCGAGGTAAGGCTCTTTCTGTCTTTTTGAACTTGCAGTGTCCTACTGTTAGACTACACGCATTTTAGTATCTTCGGGCACGAAACAGAAAAACGAAGCCTTCGTAATATCAGACGGTGGTTGTTGATGCGTAAAGAGAAAGTTGACAATTCATCTATTTCATTTTTTTTTTTAATTTAACTTGACTTTCAAGTAAATAACAAAAAAAACCAACAAAAATCTCCCCTTAAACGAGCACATTTAAAATGAAGAGGGTTACATCCGGGAATGTGTTTCCAGTTTAAGGACAATAACAGAAACATCAAAATACAAGAGAGGTGAAACGATTTGCCGAGGAAAAACAGCTCATTGTTGTTAAAGAAATGTGGCTTTTTAATTGTAGGCCACACTGCATTATCACAGCGATTTTAGATTTTGTTTTATTTTTGCCGTTGGACTTCTTGGAAGCACTATGACGAGCGAACAATTAACACAATGCATCGTGTTAAAATATTAAAAATGTCACATGGGTAAATTTAAACGTGTGCAAGGTCTTGCACTTCAGTAGAAACGCCCCACAGGGCACGTCCTGCGTGCGCTGCATTACACTTTCAGGGTGATAAAAGATATCAATTATATACAGTTAAACGCTGATTTACAGATACGGAGTTGCAGACATTTAATGTCAACAAAATCATATGGGGATTGTGTGTATGAGTGCCAGCTGCCCAGAGAGTCATTTATATAATTTCACTTCATGCAGCAGTGTTGGCCCAACACTGAGGGTGTGTGAAAACAAACTGTAAATATAACTTCACCAAAAACAGAGGATTAGTTACGTAAAAAAAAAAAAATAATGACACAGAGCAACCTCACTGCCTAAAAATGCAGATAAAGGTTTCCCATTGAAAATATTTCATTCGGTCGTTTAATATGTGATTTTTGTTATGAATAAAATAATTGTGAAGGAAAATTCTTGCAGCATTGCGGCCACTTTTATTTGGCGCGATTTAATACTCACGTTAAAAAAAAAGAAAAAAAAGAAAAAAAGGCACATGCTTGTTGTGAAGAGACCGGGTTCTATTTCAACATAATGTCGACGACAGCGCCCATTGTTGCAATTGGTCCTTTTGAGAGAACGTTAAGGTGTGAATTACACGAGTGAACCAAATGGAACCACAGCGTGCTGTCATTTTTATTTAAAACATTTAATATATTATGTTACACACTTTGTATGCGTGCAAATGTATATATCTTCATCAGACATCTGCACTGAATTTAATCCGGACTGACATTTCCTTAACGAGGGTGTCGTAAGCTCATACACCATTTAAACAAACAGTATTTGTACTAAGTAAGTACATCATGTTAAATTTAGTTCACATATACTTAAATTTAGTAAATCAAATCATAATTTGACTCCTTATTATGAATTCTCAGCACCTCCTCTGCTGTGCTATCTGTAATAATAATAATAATAATAATAATAATAATAATAAAGAAATTGTAATAAACAATGTAAAACCAGTCTAAACCCAGGAACATATTGCGTTTATTTGTTCTTTCTTATGTCACTTAGTTCTACCCTTTGCCTCGGGCGCTGCTCATTTAAAGTGCTAATTGTTGCAGACGCTAAAGGCTCCATCCGAGAGATCATCCTGCCGAAGGGTTTGGACTTGGACCGGCCCAAGCGAACCCGCACCTCCTTCACCGCGGAGCAACTCTACCGGTTAGAGATGGAGTTTCAGAGGTGCCAGTACGTGGTTGGGAGGGAACGGACAGAGCTGGCCCGTCAGCTCAACCTGTCAGAAACTCAGGTATGCGTTGCACTTCTACCTTCTAGATAAAAAATAAATAAATAAATTAGAAAAAAAAAAATTATTTTGTGTAAAGTGGAAAATCCTCCAAAAAGGGGTGCTTTTCATTTCTTTTTCTTTTCTTTTTTAACTGAAATGGCAACGATGTATTTTAATGTAATTTCCTTTATGTGTCTATGTTTTTGTTTGTTTGTTTTATTTTACACCAAATACTACCATCTATTTTAAATCCCAGGTAATCACACTGCAATCTATTAGGACCACTTGCTTGTCACAGGGGGGGCGAATTTACCCACGCAATCAAATTCATTTCATATCATTTGCGAGCCCTGACACGAGAAAACAATTAAGTCTGTTTACAGACAAAGTATGTTTGCTCATTTGAAGAAGGTGCGGCCATTTTTAGTCCGCGTAATTTAAACAGGTGTGCTCATGGACATAATTAAGAGTTTGAGTCGGGGTTGTGTGTGTCCCCCAGCTGATCACTATTAAAAAAATATAGGCCTGTTTTACAAGCACTGCTGCTGATGTAAACAAACCTTTAACGAGCACCAATAGTCATGAAAAACTTTATATTCACAGGCCTGTCAGTTAATTTAGGAGCGCTCGCAGGTTCTAATTCAATGTTTTGAATATGAGCGCCGGGGCTGACCCTTTGGTTTACATTTAGATTTGACCCGCCCAGGGACTGCTGATGGCATTTAGCTATCTAGCTAAACTCTCAGCCAGTGGCTGTCCATTGTCCCTGTTAAATAAATAAATAAATAAATAAATAAATAACTCAATAAATACATAGATCATGGATTGCACTTTGAAAGGATTTCCCACAGAAACCTTTCTACTTGTCCGTATTCCTTTAAAAAAAATGCAATCAGCTGACCTTGCTAATAAATCTAATGCAGTGCCGATATAGTTTAGGGGGGTTGTTGAGAACTGAAGCTGCTGAAATGAAAGTTGCCAATAGAATAAAAAAAAAAAAGGTGCATACTTCCTCCTCATGTCGTCGTACGTGTGGGGTCAGCAGCGGGTCGCGCAGGGTCTGCTGTGTGGGTGAGCTTGCATTTGCGACACCAGATGTCCAAAAGCAAGTCACCCGGTGATCCTGCATGATTTGGGACTTGAAGGGGAACGAACACTGCTCTGCTCGGCTCCAAAGCTTTCGGTGTGTTTTCAGCTTGCGCTACCATTCATCTGTGTATTTATTTATTTATTTATTGTTTTTTGAAAACGTGCAAAATGGCTAACGGTGCCATCGGCTCGGGCGCTAAACGTGTTTGCAGCTTTCAATGCGGCTCTCGCAGACCTCCGCTCTCAAGGTCAACCTTCTTCTCACGCGCAAAAACCGGCAACTTTAATCCGTTTTGTCGACGCGTGAGGTCACTGTCCCTTTTGTCAACAGCTATGCAAATCTGACTTACTCTCTACTCACTTTTTACCGTTTTAAATGTTTCACATTTCTCTTTGTCATTCCATCGACACAATTTCTGCTTTTTTTTTCTCTCCCCCTTTTTTTCCCCACATAAATTCAAAACAAGCTCATTTGGGTGTCTGAAGGTGTTATTTTGCTCACGTAAAAAAGGTCACATAGAAAACAACCTTTGCTCCCTATTTAGGCAGAACAAAGGCCTCCGGATTTTCTTCCCAGTGTCCGCTTCTTGTCCTGACGCAATGCCTTTTTAATGGCAAAGTGTGGTGAAATTAACATTTTGTTCCCTGGCACTCACGGTTCCCTGCATTAAGGCCATTTTCTGTGTGCACACCTAATCATCTTTGTTTGATCTGCCCGGCTTCAGCTTGTTGTTTTTTTTTTTTTTGTCCTTTGCACTGAGAATGTAAAACCCCTAAAATGAACAAGACGTTCCTTCTGAGCAGTCCTCACGTCGCAAACAGAAAATATTGGATTAAGCAGCGGGGGGGGGGGGGGGGTGGTTCTTCTCTTGACGCAGAATGGTTGTGAACAGCTGGTGAAGAGTTAAACCACCTACTGAAGTGAGGGGAATATTCAAATGTGATTGGACTAGGATAAGGATTGAGCTGGGTGGGTGTGTGTGTGTGTGGGGGGGGCTTGCTGCTGATTGGCACGTGTACATTTTGTTCCATATGAAAGCAATCAGGTGTGATTACAGGTACAATTCATTAAAAAAAAAAAAAAAAAGCCCTGTATTTGTTTCAGTTTTGACATGAATTCAATGAAGATTAGAGCGAAACTGAACAATGGACATGTCGGAATAACTAAATGCATCTGTTGAGCCAGATGAATGGCTTGATTGAATGTGTTAAATTACGAGGTTGGCGCTCTTGCTACAGTTTAATAAACTGTATCACCAACCCTTAAGTATGAGAATATATATATGGAACCCCCCCCCCCCCCCCCCCCCGCTCTATCTTGATAAATTATATTAACTGCTGGATATACAGGCCACCGCACAACAAAATCTCAACATTTCGCTGGCAAAAGGAGCGGCGGAACTTTTTGCTCGGGACAATATCTTTCATTCAAAACAAAGTGGAGATCAGGAAGGCTTTACATTTTCAGAAACCACGAGAATAACCAATCGGATGTTTTTTTTGGGGGGGGTTCGTTTTGTTTGAGACTGTAATTGTGGCCTCCTTTGACTTCAAATGTAGGATGTCTTCATTTCTGATGTGTTCATTCCCGGAGGCGATTGACAATCACACAATGGAGCAATTAGTCACAAAATAGTGAGTTCCCAGGGCCCAAGGTGACGTCTTTATATTGGTTGTTTTCTCCGACCGAAACGTCTAATAACATATTAAATTCACGATGCGACGTAAAACTGAGAAAAAGCCGCAAATCCTCACATTTGAGAAGCTGACTCCAGCGTCCATGTTTGCATTTTTTCTTTTTTCTTTTTACTCGATAATTGACTTAAAACAATCAAACAATTATCAAATATTGGTGATTAATCATCATTTTCAGCCAACCAACAGACAATAAAATCAACCAAAAAAATTTATGTATTACAAGACGAAAATTACACATGGGGGCTGACTATTTGGATCTCAGTTCATGCTTGAACCCTTTTGTAGTGGAGGAGGCTGAAAAGTTAAGTAGCGGTTTACATATGAAAGGCTATCTTTGAGCTAAGTTTTGATTGAATTAACCTCTTGCCACTGTATCACAGTGAGCCCTCTCTTCCATGGCTGAATGGAATCACTGCAGCTTTTGATCAATCGCAGCCTACAATCATTACCTGGTGGACCCTGCGTGTGTGTGTGTGTGTGTGTGCAAGCATGCTTACATATAAAGCTGCTATAGATAAGTGAGCATCTGAAAGTGTGTGTAGCAGTGGAGGTGGAGGATGGACAGGAGCGTTGGGTAAACGCAATCAATTTAATCTGTGAAGACACATAGTTGTATGGCTCATGGTGCAATTATCTCAAAGTACTGCGATTATCAGATTATCGCGACACTATGATCACAGGCCTTTTTACAGTACAGAGTATGAGTGAATGGGAATTATCGCCGGGCGGAACATTACTTTTTCAAAGTAATGCTGTTATGAGTATGCCAATTCACAATGTTCTATCGCATACAGGAAATACATGATAACAAATGAGCTGGACATTTCTCTAAAGGCTCTTTCTCTCGTCATCCTCTCCAGGTGAAGGTCTGGTTCCAGAACCGGCGCACTAAGCAGAAGAAGGACCAGGGGAAGGACTCTGAGCTGCGTTCGGTGGTTTCCGAAACAGCAGCGACCTGCAGCGTCCTCAGACTGCTGGAGCAAGGTCGGTTGCTGACGCCCCCAGGCCTGCCGGGCCTCCTGCCCCACTGCGGCAGCAGCACACTGGGCTCCGCCCTGCGCCCTCCCTCCATGGCCATGGCCAGCAATGGCAGCAGTAGCAGCAGCAGTAGCAGCGGCGGCAGCACCGGCACGGCGGGCGGCAGCCCTCCTCTACCCGCCGTCACCAGCTCAGGGACAGTGGCGGGCCTGCAGAGCTCACCGGCAGCTCACGGCCTCTTCAGCTTCCCCATGCCCTCCCTACTCAGCGGTGTCGCCACCCGCATTTCCTCCAACCCCCTGTCCATGGCCGGCTCTCTGGCTGGCAACCTGCAGGAACTTTCCGCCCGCTACCTGAGCTCCTCTGCTTTTGAGCCTTACTCGCGGACCAATGGCAAAGAATCCATGGACAAGAAAATTCTGGAATGATGCTTTGATTTTTACATAGATGGATTTCCTGTTTCCTCTGGACACGTTTTGGTTGTTTTCTTGGCTTTTTACTGTCCTTGTTTGTCCCCCCCCCCCCCCCCCCCCCATTCCCTCTTTCATCTGTCTGTGTCACGCTCTGTAGCAGTTTATGTATTCCAGTTGCACATCTGGCGCCTTGTACAAGGAAGAAAAACAAAAGACACAACACAAGCTCATTTAAAAAATAAAAAAAAAAAGACAGGGAAAGATTCTGCACAAAATCTTCACATAGGACTTTGTTACTGAGGGATCCTTCAGGTTTACGTTTAGTCCTATTTATTAATCCAAAATAACAACATATACAGGGGCCCAGAGAATATGGCTGCTTCACACCACAAAAGCTCTACCACTGCAAGAGAAGTGGCACACAGTGTATAGCAGGAAGCACAGGATTGGTGACAGAAAGTGTAAAGCGACGGTGCCTTTCTGAATTGTGTTTTATTATTTGATCGTGTTGGGTAGGTGCGTGTCACTGTGAGTAGATGTAGAGAAAGAGAGCGGGTCGCCAAACACCTGAGCAGCAGTTTTTGTGAGATCCAATCAGCAAATCAACAAAAAAAAACAACAAAACAAACAAAATAAAATAAAAAAGTGTAAAACGCAGCATTATGAATGAGCAAGCAAGGTCGATCTCTCAACATAGAATTAGGGAGGGGGGTGGGGGGGGACGGTGGGTAAAAAAAAAAAAAGTGCCTGTGTTTGAAGGTCACTGCAAGGCCAGTGTCAGCACAAAAACCCGACAACATTTGACGCGTGAATTCAATTTGCGTATGCAGATGCCTTGCAAAATTCAGCTTACAAAAAAAGAAATACAGTCTTTTGTATATCTGTTTGTATTAAGTTTGGACCAAACCAAAACATAACCCATAGAAGGTGTTGTCGCGCAGTATGATGGTTCAATTGTTCAGTGTTGTTTCCTGTATGGTTTCGTGAAGAATTTAAACACTTTTTTTTTTTTTTAAACAACAAAAGTCTTCAACTTTGTGGTATTTTTTTTGGTTTGTCTTCAAGACACAGTACCTGACTCCTTCTTTTCTTTTGTTTGTTTGTTTTGTTTTTTCCTCCGTCTGTGATTTAAATACCACTGTGAGTTCTCAAGAGTTTTTGGTGTGTACAGTTTCTATTTCACGCAGTGAGTGTGAAGCGCAGGAACGAGTCGAGTCCTGAAGAAGAAGCTTTTCAGCATTCATGAGCTGCTTGCTTTGTTGAACGCTACAAGGTAACAGGGTTTTTTTTTTTTTGTTTTCCCCTTTCCTTCCCAGGGTGTTCAAATGTTCAAAATCCACAGCCTTCATGAAAGATTTAGGCAGACGGAATGGAATTATTGTAGTATACAAGTACTGGAAATGAGAAATGTACCTTCAAATTGTTATTTTATTGTAAATTATTCACTTCTGTAATTAATAGATTATTAGTATATCTGGGGGGGGGGGGGGGGGGGGTGAATGAATGTATTAGTGGGGTTGAGGAATCAATCAAAAGCTCTTTGGTGCTGTCGTTGTGAAATATCTTGAAATTTGTGAAATATGTGGTACAAATGTTCATATATATTATGTATATGGCTACAGACAAAGACAAGTGTGTGTTTTTGTTTTTTTCGTTTTTCTTTCATACATGTTGCTATGAATCAAGTTATGATAAATGTCATGACTCCATTACACCGTTGCCTGATGTGTATGCTCCTGCAGAGTTTCTTTTTCACTGCTTTTGCCGATGCGACTTTATTACCACTAATCTTTGAGGGGGTGTAGAGGTGTTATGGTTAAAAGTCAAGCTTAATAATAATAATAATAATAATAATAATAATAAAAATAGCAGCATTGCAAATTGAGATTGAGAGGCTTCAAAAAAGCGATGACAGGAGCCACGACGTGCTCACTCCCAACTAATCATTTTCATTATCTGCCAATTATTTGTAATCATTTGTCTGTAAATGTCCAAACCCTAAAGATATTCAATTTACAAAGATTTCAAAAAGCAGCAAAAAACCTTGCATTGGACAAGCTGGAACCAGAGAACCAAATAACCTAAATGAATCGCAAATTATCAAAATAGTTCCCTGTCTATCGACTGATCAGTTAACTGATTATTTGCATCACCTCTAAATTTCACGTGTCTGACATGGTCTAGCTACTAGTTTGTGACCGGTGGAGAATAGACAAGTGACACGGGCAAAAGCATAATTCCAACTTTCTCGCATGTTTTTAAAAATAAAAATCATGTAAGTTATTAGTCACCTAAAAATACAGTAGAATTCACCAGTCGAGATAATGAAGTAGGACGTTGTTCTATTAGGTCTCCGTCAGTGAAACTAAAATGTGATTTTAATTTTGCATAGAATAGTCATCGGACAATCAAAAGAAAACACCCTGATTTCATCGTAATGTGTTATTTACTAGACTGATTTGAATTCCTGCACATGCAGGAAACGGCACTCACGAAGTTTGAACCAGTTAGTGGAGTTAAGATATTTCTTTTTGTCAAACTAAGGACTAAAGGTCAATAATGAACTTTTTTTTGGGGGGGGGGCTTTAACGCCCCCCCCCCCACACACACACACACACACTTCTTAAAAACAAACTTACACCCTTGGAGCAGTAGCTTATTAGATATTCTTACTTTGGACTGAGCCGAGAGCCAACACCGCATCAGGACAATCACTGAACTGTCAGGGGAGAGGGTGCTGGGTGAGAACGGCGCGTCGTGGCCGAGGTGTGCAGCGATGGGCAGTTTTACTGGCTCCACCGTTAAGAACCTCCATGAAAAACCAGAGTAAACACACAAAAGACACTGTGTCTGAAAACAACGTGATAACCCCCCCCCGCCCCAGGATCTAGAGTCATTTGAATGATTTACAGTAATCCAACAGTAGTTGAGGATATGGACCAGAAGCACCGGTGCAGTAGTGTACCACGGTGAATTAACGGTGTGTATCTGCTGTTGCGAGTGGTGGAAGTACTGCAGTTAAGCATCATTTTGGGGGTCCTTCACATTCAATTTATGCTACTTTACTTCAATTCCATGACGTTTCAGAGGCAAATAATGTGCTTTTTTTTTTTTATCCATTACAATTATCTGACAACTACACTTCAATCTGCAGATTAAGACTTTACGTATATGAACATATGATCAGCTTATAAAACATGATGTATTAAACCACCTTAAAAGTGTTTAAAGCCGTTAAAATAATGACTACTTTTATGCTTCATACTTTATGTACATTTTGCTGAGAATACTTCTGTGCGTTTACAAACAGTAAAAGTTGTAAAAGGGGCTTTTACTTGTACAGTGTGGCACTGCGACTTTTACTTAAGTAAAAGGATCTAAGTACTCCATCCGCCGCTGGCTGTTTTTGTGAAAGCAATATACGAAGTTTGGGGGGAAGAGAACATATACCACTGTGGCACACCAGGTGGTTTGCAAAGATGCCACAGAGTTTAAGTTTATTTGTAATATTTAGACAATTTTGTGCTCTCGTTCTGAGTTTAGTTCTGCTTCTTCTGACAGATTAACCACAGCAGAAATGCAGGGACCGTCCGGCAACAGACAAAACTGAGGCTCTTTTGTGAGCAGACCCAAAGAAAACCAATCTTCCCCACTGTGTCTTGGGAATCTCCCCAGCGGAAAAAAAAAAAAAAAAAAAAAAAAAGGTCACATTTACGCCTCCTGCCCCCTCTCCACACACTACATCCACCCCCACCCATTCTCTCCCTTCACCCTAAGTCCAATTAGAAGGAAGGTCTGGGAGGTTTTTGTAAGTGAGGGGTTTCGGGTGTGTGTGTGTGTGTGTGTGTGTGTGTGTGTGTGTGTGTGTGTGGACGCGCAGGGGCTGTCATAGCTGCAGACCACCAACACATTTTCTCCCATCACATGGTCCGGTCTTTAAGCTCAGGTCTTAGGAGGTGAAAGAAAGGCTACATCCTGTCTTGTTTTTAGAATCTGTTTTTTTTTTTTTGGCCTTGTCCTTCTTGTGCCATACAGTGGATCTGGGGGGGCATTAACACGCTGACAAGTCCTACTGAAGAAGCAACTCCCTTTTCTGGTACACTGATCCAGCAACTCCAAGCTCTGCAGTGACACGAATCTGCAGGATTCCCCCTCAAGGCATCCCGGGCCTTTGAAAAAACCTACACACAGTTTAGTTACTGTGCTTCCTCACAGAATAATTAATCCCATTAAGTAATCAAAGGAGCGAGGGGAGCGGAACCCCCCCCCCCCCCCCCCTTGAGAGCAAGGGTTCCACTCGCTTTTACAATTTCACCAGTGCTGTCAATGGCTACATAGAAGGAATACAAAATCTTCGTGGGCCTACACAGGAAAATAAGCTTTATTATAGGTAGTGCACGTAAAGTAAAGTAAAATGAGCAAAGCTATCGTCATTTAGCCATGTTTCTATAGAGTGTTGCAGGGATAGGCCAGACCTGGAAGTTAGCATCGTCCTGGACAGCCAGTGGGATTCTTCCATGGGATTTTGGATTATTGCAGAAAATGTGGCAAACAAAAGTTTATGATACTTACACGTTTTGTTCAGCAAGATAATCTTCACTAATGAACACCACTTTTTATGAGTTTTGAAGAGTAAATGGAATCGCCAGAAGTAAAAAAGCTAACGTTAGGCTGTAAAAGAGCTACAGCACGGTCGCATTACTTCAACGTCACCACCACTGAGCTTCACCTTGAAGAGAACATAGATAGATATAGATATATAGACAGATAGATATAGAGTACAAACACAACGAGGCTGTAAAGGCGGACTAGTGAGTAGATGACTTTCCGTGTTTAATGTCCGCAACAACCTCTGTAGTCTCATTTATTTTTTTCAAGACACGTAAAAGCTTCAAAATTCACTAGTGGGGGGATATCTACTGACGTATTTTATGTCGCAGAACAAAACGTGTAAATCTCTTAAGCTTGTGTTAATCACAGACCTTATTTCAGGCATCTCACCAAAAAACCTATTGACTTCCAGTCGAGGGAACAGGAAGTGTAAAAATGGAATACACTAATTTCCGGTGGTTTAGGACTCATTTCTGCAGAACCAAATGCAGCCAAGGAACTTAAATGTGCAAATGAAAAAGCTCTATAGGAATGATATGCCAGGAGTGCAATTTAGTTCAATACTTATATAATACTAATTAAATACCCTGAAAGACCCTGTCGCCAAACAAGACACTGATATCGGACAATTCTGCAAAACCTGAATGCATTCGGTTACAATGTTTTTTTTTAACGTTTAATGTCAGAGTTTTAAAAACATTGCTTGGCACATGGGAATTACTACCAGCCACAACAGTGTGTGAAAAGTAGGGGGGGGGGGTAGGATGTAGGGAAGGGGCCATTGCCCTTGAGGGAAATATCTGGCTCTTTAGCTGCCAAATGCTCCACTTTGTTCACCAGCTAGTTGCTAACTGTTGTCTTGACTGCTGCTTGGTGCTGTGCAGGTTGCATACAGCGTTACTTTCATCACTGAGGGCCATGACGAAAAAATATTTTCACCATTTTCACAATCGTTTCATGACCAAACAAGACTAAAACTACACATGAAGTAACCTTTGAAAATGACAACTATGAAGAAATGTATGTGAGCAGCAACAAAACTACGAAAGCATGCATTTGAATCATTTATTTACCATTATCATTACTATAGATAACTACTATTGTGTTATTGATTTATTTCGACTGCACTCGCGTGTCATGGATATTTACATTGTACAGAAAAGTAACGTTCATAGCACAGGTGATCGTCCTCTTACTTATTCGCTAACTACCTGGCTATTTGGCTGGGCTGAATCTAACATACAGTTTATACATCAGGACAGTGTGTGAGCCCTTTAACAACAGCAGACATACAAAATGAATATTATGATACCGATTTGCCTAGATGAGTATATCTGAGGAGGTTTGAGGGAAATCACATCCCTTTGAACTCATCATAAAAGACTCTGGGGAAAAAAACTGGTATTTCTAAAATGAGGGCACTGCTCCTGTAGGCAGAAGCCCTTCACTTGCATTAATTTGCTATTTTTTGCATGCGGCCTGAAACATTTGGATGAGCTCTCCAGGGGCTGCCGTCAGCCTCACCATGGCAGTGCTTACCACTTCAATCTGTAGTGCTTTTCCACCATCGGAGAGCTGTGCGCGTCTGTATGTGATGTGCGACTGCCAGTGTGTTGGTTGTGTGTGTGTGTGTGGGGGGGGGGGGTATGGTTCAAAATCATCTTCAAACTGTCGCTTGCACAAGCCATTGTGCAGAGCATGCTGCGTCGAATGAGAATGGATCAGAGCTTCAACAGATTAGAAAACAGGAAACTAAGAGTTTTTAAGGGGAAAATGTGTGCAATCATGTCATTTTACCTGTCACTCAGCAGTTCACTTGCCGGGATATTGTGTTGGCGAATGTGTATGACAGAGAGAGGGAGACACACACAGGGAGAGAGAGCACATATACATTCGTTCCAGCAAAGGTATCCAGTTCTTCGAGCTACAAATCACTGGGCTTTTTCGTCAGATTTGAGATCTCTTTTGAACAATGTCATTGCTGCATATTCTCACATAGTCGGCTGGGGCCTTTGTTAACCTCAGATACAAAGGGAACAGGAGATCCTATAGAAATCCTATCTGATCTTAGTTTAGGATGACATTTAGGATATTACAGAAACATGTTTCCTAACTGCATTTAGGAAAAAAAACAATATAGGAATTTAGCTATTACAGAACCGTCCCAACTGAAGAAATTCCCAAGAAGGAATCCTAAGTTTGGATGGCATGGACCCTGTCCTAAATTCAAAACAACTGCCAAAAATGGCAGCACCACTGTTGTTAAGGTCAGTATGGCAGTGACGATGAAGATGGGGAACAACATGTGTGCCGAAATATTATGCTTGAAGGGCTATTCAAACCGTATGATGACGCTTTGAATCCCCAGGTATTGACTGCCAACGCGAAGGATATTGGTAAGAAAATTTCCCATAAAAGGTGAGGTTTCCTATCCTCCACTAGTCTTGCACAGCCAGACCTGTCTCCACACCTTGGGAGAAAGGTCTGACTCAACCCATCATTGTCCTGGGGTGGGGGTGGGGGGGTGGGAAACGCTCTGGCTTCTTTGTTTTTATTTAAACCAATCCCAATTGGGCGGCGCTAAGCCCAGGATTTAGCATTTTTCTTTGGCGGGGATTTAACCATTTTAATGCCAGGGCAAAATAGTGTTGGGGGGGGTTAGTGTTTTGGTGGAACTGTGACAGTTTGTGAAAATATATAGTTACAGGTATTAGATCATGTTAAAGATATGTCAAGCGCTTGAATTCCATATCTTCTAATTGACCTTCATTTTTATTTAGCACCGTTGGCAACTTGTGCCATTAATCACGACAAAAGCATACAAGCTGTGGTGCTGACGAAATAATTCAATTGAATTGTGATTTTTTTTTTTTTTTTGTATGAATGTTGTCTGTTTAAATATGTGTTAGCCCTGTCCAGGGCACATCTTACCCTCTTACCCAATGTGAGCTAACCCCACGACCCTGCCCGGGATCAGTGGCTATAGATATAGGTAAGATGTATGGACGAACACACTTGTGATTATCTACATGCTAAATATGAAATGAAACACAACTGACATTTCTGCAGCCTAGTTTGTAACTAGTTAGTATCGCACGAAACCCGCCACGTTTTTTTCAGCTGCACCCTCTCTACTTAAGCTGAAACTCTCTGTATTTCTCAGTGTTCTCAGACATTTTAAATCTGGTGTCTGTGGCGACATTCCCACGTTGGTGCGCCAGTGCTGATGTGTTTTAACGTCAACCAGCAACGACTGGTTTGCCAGAGCTGAACAGGGGAGTAACCGCAGCTACCGCCACGGCTACAGCAGAGACAGAGTTCGCATCCAGGAAGTTCAAAAAATGCTTGATCATGCTGATTCACGCGGACTTCGGATAGTTCCAAGAAGTTAGAATGCGTAAATATAATACATCATTGGAACGGAGTTGACGCAACTCTCTAAGTATACACCAGAGTGAACATAATGTATGTTTGCTATTCCAGCTGGGGACCTTAGCTGCGTGTCATACCCCTCTGTCCATCTCTACAGTCAACTATCAAATAAACTGCCCCCAAAACGAACAAACCAATCTTTAAAGTACATTAACTTGTGAGCACAGAACCACACTTTTGTGTGGTTTGGGTGGCGATTGTTGTGTCTTCATTTTTATTGGAAATATTCAGTGGAGCATGTCTGTGAAAAAAAAAAGGCCTCGGCCTATGTACCTGTAAAATACAACAAGCAAATGAAGAAAACAAACTAAGAGAGAAACAAAACAGCAACTTGTCTAATTTCCCCCAAAAAGCACCTCTAAAGTATCAGACTCAACATTTTAATATAGCAGAACTGGCAGCTAGAGCTAATAACTGCTTATATATACATATATATATATATATATATATATATATATATATATATATATATATATGCAAGTCTTTAATTTTTTATTCGTTGTTACATTGTCCATTTTTTGCTTACACGTTATGCTTTGGCAACATTTTAAATTGAAAAAGAAAAAGCCCTACTCACCACTATTTTGCTAATGCCCAGTCCTCTCTCCGTCAAACATCCGGTTCCTCGGTGTCATATGACCGGCGCTCTGCTGTCATTTCTGATATTCAGCACCAGTTAGCAGAGCACCTCGACCAACGTTAGCTTTCTCAGGGCTTGTTTTCTTTATCCGACGATGGCAACATTGGTGGCAAACAGGGCGATGGACGTCAACGGCTTGGCAGCAGCTGCGAGGACGCACACCCAGGCTGTGACCAGAAATTACATCTCTCAACCCAGGCTAAGTATGTAACGTTAGCAGGCTACTGGTGCTAGCTGCAGATATAGCTAGTGGCTAGCAAGGTTGTTGTGCTGCATTCAATGACAAGCGAACGGTGAGGAATGTGGAGCTGTTCTCAGAATGTGTAGTTAATCCAAGCTTTTAGTGGTGAAATATACCGACTAAATACACTTCTTGTTGCATGTCAGTTGGACAAGTTTTAGTCCAGATCCAGGACAGTAGTGCTTAGTAACAATATGTACTATTTCGATCCTGGTTCAACGGACGTGAGTGGGATGACCGAGTTTGATGTCAATAATATCCTGAAATCTAACTATCATTTCCAGAAATACTCTAATTTCTGTTGGGACTACTTATTTGTGAAGTTATTCAAAATGTGAGCTAAGAGTGACAATGTTCAAGAAGAAAAAAAACCCAAATCATCAGGCAAGGCTTTTGATAAAACACTGTGTATTCCCAGTTAACAGGAACGCAGCATACGGCGGCAGTAACGTTAGCTTTGGAGCTACAAATAGGAAATAACGATTATAAACGAACTAGCTGTTTTACATGGACAATTAAATACGGCCCTGCGTTACAATTGAGTAGTTTGACCGCCATTGCTTGTGGCTTTACATGCTGTATTTATAAACTAGCTACATATAGTCGTGTCAAACAGCAAACCAGCTAAGCTAGCATGCTAGCTTTGGCTAACAGCGAGTGGTTCGGTGCAGAGTCGTCGTGAATCATTTTAGCTACGCGCTACTTTACTCGTTTTACTAAGCATTGTATCACTCTAAGTCGTATGTTATTTCCGTATAGAGACAAATCCACTATTGTCACTTTTGTGATGACTGCACACAAGCTCGGCGTTGCCACAACTGAATGTCGGTGGATTAGCGAACACTGCAGGCAGTCAGCTGACTCGGGTGGTAGCCACACGAATGAATGAGACACAATGCAACTGTGTGTTGTTTTGTTTTTTGATAATGTGTTGAGTTGAGATCTAACGTATGCCCTACTGCCTTTTAGAGCGCGCTTTACTACCGTAAAGTTGCTGTATGCCTGTAACAAATGGTGCGCTTGGAAATTTTGGCAGCATAGACTGGTGACAGATGGGATGATCGCTCATGTGACACGATCACATGATGTGGTGCAGCCTGCAGTGGTGTTGATGAGGCCGGATGGAAAGAAAGATGCATTTATTTGTGTGTGTGTGTGTGTGTGTGTTTTATAGCTACACTTGTTGACAAAGCTTGGTAAAGCTCACTGATAAAGTACTGCAGAAAATATGAAATCAATTTGCCAGATGGATCACATTATTTCAGTACAGTAGTAAGGCCTCATGCTGTTTAAATGGGAGTGTCACTTCCAATGTTTATCTATGCTGATAGGAACAGTGTTATTAGGAAACATGTTATTTTTGTTTGCCACAAAAGTTATGTTTCATCATGAATAGTGGGTTTTTTTTCTGACTCTTATATGGTTATTTTAAATCCAAAAGACATGATACAGTATTCATTTGTCTGAAGTGTCCATGGTGAACTGAGTAATTGAAACACTTGTGGAAAGTGTCAAATTTTTAGTTCCGCTGTTGTGCTATAGTGTTGTGTCATGACTTATTTTTAAGACGTCTACTTATTAACATTCGTGATCGAGTTATTTTCATTATATTTATTACATCATGGGAGATAAAGGGATGGGAGTTTGATTTTAATCTTTTGCTCCATAAGATGTCAGAATAAATGTCCGTCACAATTTTCACAAAGGCCAAGTTGATGTCTTCAGATGTCTTGGTTTTTGTCTGACCGACAGTCCAAAACCCAAAGATATTTAATTTACCGTGATAGAAAATTAAGAAAGTCAGCAAATATTCACATTTGAGAAGCTGTGAGAAGTGAATTTATTTATTTTTTTGCTTAAAACATTATGATTCATTGATAAAAATTGTTACTGATTAATACACTGTCAATCGACTAATTACAATTTTTCTATTAAGCGTATTAGGTAACTTTTGTTCTCTGGAAATTATATTGGGTTAAAAATAAAAACCTGCAAATGTTTGTGTTTGCCACATTGCCTCAGAAATCAACTGCCACATGAATGATTGATTTTTTGTGGCTACTCTTGGTCAGAACGCATCTTGCAACAGACTGTGACTCTTCACGTGGACACCACAAGTCTTTGGAATTTGACGGCTCTATTTTCTGCATGTCATCTCGTCCACTTTGAGTATTTAACCTCAATACATTTGAACTGAAAGTTCCTATTTATCCAGAGTTGACCTGAAATTGAATGCAGTGGGTTAACCTGTTTCAAAGAGTTGGTATTAAAATAATATCATTTTTATAGGGGGGGGGAATGGAACTCGACAATGAGTTGTGTGGTCATTTAACTTAACAGTTGTCATTCCCTAGGAGAAATGACATGAATTCCCTTTTAACAAAACTGGAATTAGATGAAAGTCCAAGTCTGTTTTGGCTAGTTTAGTGGGAATCACATGGGTTATGATATCAAACCTTTTAGATGAATGTCCTGCTTTGGGAATTCTGTAAAAAAAAATTTAAAAAGTAATTGTTCGTGACCACTTATTAGGTGTGTTCATGTAATGGCCTTATTTTTCATTTTCTTTTGGTCATGCGGAATACATTATTTCACAAATGTTGATGGTGTTTGGCACTTTTGCTCTCTGTGCCTGATGTTGAGCCTTTACTGTGACTTTGATTACGAGCACGGGCCCGAGCCATGAAGCCAACAAGGTGATGGGTTTTTCCTTTTTTGTGCAAGTGTCAGAGAAGCACGCATGGACTAAAAGCCTCTTAGCGAACTAGAAGGAAATTACTTGATGGAGCTTGGGCCATCTGAGAGCTAAGCATAGAGGATGCAACATGTGATAAAACCCTTGTCCTAAAAACATCTAACCATCCTGCTTCGGAAATTCTCTAATTTGGTTGTAGCAGAATGGCTCGCCTTTTTTTTTTTTTTCCTCTCTCTCTCATCAAACACATTACTAAACAGCAGTGGTCCATTCTGATGGTGTGGCAGCAATTCGGAGCTCAGTGATAATCTCAAGTAACTGTTAACCTTAAATGTGCTACTCAGTGCATTTACAGTAGGTGTTGCATGTTTTAAGACCCCGCTGGTGGCTAGAGTAGATATTTCTTTTGCTTTTAATGTCCCTAATACTGCTTTTGTATGGGAGAGACATTCACAGAGGCCCGAGTCTGCAGGTGTAGTTTTATCGACTTCAGTGCAAAATCATAGAATTTACACAGAAATGCATTATTACACTCATTACATGAGTGCCAGTACTAATACAAACGCCTGTTCACCAGAGCAAGAGTGTCCAGCCCACGTCTGGTCCTGCTCAGCAGGCGGGTTGAGAAGCTAGGACAGATGCGATGATGCACGTTGATCAGATGGACTGCTAACCACTATGGACTGCTGATAGTACATATCTAGAGTAGGTTTCGCTACCCTTTTTACTCCTTGACGGTGCATCGGTGAAATATGGCATATTATTCAGGAATGTTGTAACTTCTAAACTGTTCTGCTGAGCGGAGTGAGGCCATCCTGTTCCTGTTTTAGTTGTAATACTTCTGCTTTCATAGGGTATGTGAATCACATGTTGTACAAAACCATATCCAGAGAAAATCAAATTAAATATCCTGGTGGCTGGCTGCAGTATAGGTCATAAGCCTCGCCCCCTCCGTGTTAGTGGATGGGACATGGGCCAAACTTAAAAAATCCAAGTGTTCGTTTTTTTTCCTGATAAGTTAGGTTTTAATTTGTTATTTGATGCTATAAAAACAGGGTGAGATTGACTGTGGTGTGCTCGTGATTGGGTCGGGCGGGGCACAAGAATGTAAGCAAACAATGGCGTCCAAAAGCGGTGTGTATGATGACTGGCTATGTTTTGGGAAAAGCCTACAGAACAGAACTGTTGGGTTACCTTTCCTAACTCCTATTGGTCAGCATCACGGAACATGTCATGGAATTTATCTTGGAAAGCAATCAAATACGGACACGCTAGCATTTTGGTTGGGGCGTTGTGAGGCGTCCCATACGCCTCCACCATGATGCACTACACGGGGTAAAACGATCAATTGTCACGCCCGATGCCCTACGCCTGTCGGGTCGCGCTATTATCGTGCTGATCCCGGCAGGCTAACCCCCGATGACGCAATCGACTTGGCTTTAGGAAGTTCCCCCGGAGCCACAGAAGACACGATACAACTGTTTTCACAGGCTGAGTAGCACTTCGATGACAAGTAAAGCGATCTTCATGCGTAGAATCGCCCTTTCTAAAGAACACGAACCGTGAGTTGGAGGGAAGCGGAGGCTTTTGGGGGTTGTTCTAACCAAACCAAGGAGAGCGGCTCTCATAGTCAATCATTTTCAAATTAAGTCACGACTTGATTTAAGTAGTATATAGAGACAGAATGTGTCCTCTCTCAGACTTGACATTATTTGTGCTGGTATATCGCACAACGAAGACCTACCGGCAACAGACGACGAATTGCCTCAGAATCGGCCATGTCCCCGTTAGGTTACAGCGAAGTGTTGGGTATAGCCAGTTGCCAGGCAATCTTAACAGTCTACAGTATAAGATCACAATGTTGAGATGGTTTTTCACTACCTTATTGACTTGACAGAACTCTAAGAAAGGCAGCGCTTTGAAAAGCCACTCTGGCAGACAGAGCAGGAAAATAAACAAATAAAGACATTTCTCATCAGACCAAAGTCTTTTCTTTTAAGAGGCCTTTGTCTCTCTCATGTCAAATGCGACAAAAGCTATTAGCCCACGAAATGGCTCGTCTTTGTTTTAGTAGTGCGTTCTGTCATTTAGTGCCATGAAAAGACATGGAGCAAGGCACTATACTTCTTTGTGAAGATTTAATTAATGGTAATAATGTAGTCATGATAAACAAATGTCTCATCTGTCACTATGAAAGTAATTTCTATAAAATCAATGTTATTTTTGTAACAGTTCTATAATCCACATTCTAATTAGGCTTAAGCAACTAGCTTGTCAGTAGGAAAAAAAAAAAAAAGAACCCCCCCCCCCCCCCCCCCCCCCCGTGGGCGTTTGCCATTCTTTTTAATGAAAGCACATTAAAATGTAGGCTAAAGATTTGACACCATTTCTGTCTGTTGCAAACAGAAACCAATCCACGTGAATGGCACACTTGTTTGGCTGACCGCTCGTCATTAATTTCACGACATTCTTTCTCTTTTCAGAGAAGTACGTGCGTATTGTCTAATGCAAGAAAATTCCCCACGGCACCGTATCAGTCAAGTCCTTTCGATAGCAGTAGTAATGACTAAATCTATGCCGTGAGCCCAGTGTTGGGATGAGTCTCTTAAGTGGTTCAGCCTTTTTTGTGTGCTGACGTATAAAGTGGCACCAGGACACACACACACACACACACGAGATCTTTCCTTTTGTAATGCAATACAACATATTGAATATTCATTTGAAATCTTCACTTATATTGTATCCACCAAACAGAATGAAGTTTTGCTGCCATTTCCTTTACCTAATGATATATTCTGAGATATAGCAGCATGCTTTGAATATGACCTGTTTAAACTGGCATACTCAGTGCAAGCGTGCGACAACCTCCCTTGATTCGGATAAGGATGAACACCCCAAAACACCCTTTGACCTGGGCGATTCTCCTCGCACATCTTTTCTCTCATCCTTCTCCACTTCATAGAAAAGGTCCTTTTCCTGTTGTCGTATCGTGCATTGATTTTTAACACCCCGGCGCTCTTCTGTGACCCATCAGCTGTAATCCGCCCCAGTGGTTGAAAACTGACAACTGAGCAGTACATGTAGCATCAGTACGCTCACCCACAGCAAGTGAATGAGCTCCAAAGTCTTTCCTCTTTTTATCACTGAGTTTGTCTTGAAGATCAGCGGCTAGCTCATCCACTCGACCAGCCGCCGTTTTTCCTTCTAAGGCATCTTTTTTTTTTTTTCTGGGCACATTTATATCGCAAAATTTAAGCATACAACGCTTCAAAAAATTCACCCTCAGTAAATGGTCGGCCTAATCTGGCAATTTCTCCTGCCAATATGAAACTGGCTTTGACTGCAGCATCTTTCCCTCTGCTCTCCATTCAACTCGCACATATTTGGTGTTTTGTTTCGTAATGCCTCCTTGCATCACGCATACAAGACACTGTTGTAGGTAAATGGGTACTCAATCTCCCATTTGTCGTGGAACCCCCCACCCAGTTTCTTATGGTTATTTTATTTCTTTCTAGCTAGCTATGTTAGTTAGCTAAAAGCGAAAAGCTGAGCTGCTGTTTGTTTTTGTTTCTTGTGTGTGATTGGTCATCAGTCAGAACACTGTTTTTTTTTGTTTTTTTTTAATGGGTAACCATGGGATACCTGCTAGAGATTGTAGTGCAATGTCTTGTGGACAATATTAAAATGGGGCAGCAGGCTATAAAAAAAACAAACCTAAATGATCTCACGGGCCAGTTAAGGATTGTGTGAATTGATAAATGTGTGTGTGTGTGGTTAGGGTTAGGGTTGGGGGGGGGGGGGGGGGGGGGGGTAACCAGAGCAAACCGCCACCTTTTTGTAATGGAGCTGTTGAGTTAAACGAGCTGCCTTTCTGTATGGACGGTTCCTCTACTCTACTAACCTGCCAGCAAAAAGGCCCTGCAGACATATCGGCCCACTCTGCTTGCACATTTGCTTGTGGTTCGTGCCTGATTACATTTCCTCCCAATAAGTGCAATGAGGTAGGGAGGGAGGGGGGGGGGGGGTCCTTTTTATATTGAGTACCTGCGCACCTGTGGGGTTAAAACCCTGTCTAATTTTGTAGGGGTGTCAAAACCAGGAGCAGGACTGTAAACCTGCTAAAACCCAGTTTACCGTATTGTCATTTATTTATTTTTTTTCAATCAAAAAATTGCAGCTCCGGCAATTTGGATCCCCCCATGATCTTAAAACCGTTTTATTTTTTTTTCTAAAAGATGTCTGCTATTTTTTTAACAAAACATCCGACTTGGCTTTTACCCGTTTTATGCCTCATTTTTTAGTCACCCCGATTTTTTTCTTCTTCTTCTAATGTTAAGAGCACAAAGCACTTTCTGCAGGTTGAAAATGCAATCCTAGATGTGTTTTTATGTGTTTTTTTTTTGTATCCAAAAGCATAGCAATTGTCTTTTTATTTTTTTCACTACACAAATAAATGGTTGAAATTAGAACAGATCTGTCTGTCCTGTCTCCAACTCTCAAACAAATAATGGTTGGTATACAGTATGGCTTCAAATTGAAATGTTATCACATGCGAGCTGCCACTGCCAGTCAAGAAAATCAAAGACTAACTATAGTTAAACGCGATAAGACGAAAGGACTGGACTGAGGCGTGTTTGTAGCTCACACTTCATATCACGTAAGGTTAAATAAAGTGTTGTCTGTAGTTATGGATACCGTCATGTGTCTGAAGGTTTGTCGTGCCCACCTCATCAGAAATTGGGGCACTTTCGTTACGCTAACTCTTTTAGCACATTAGCTAACTTTGTTAGCTAGTTGTGCGGCCAGAGACGAAACTCATCTGTTAAATCTTTGCATTTCAAGTCTTGTAGGCCTTCATGACCATTCAGGACATAGTTAAAGGCATCTAAAGATTTATACGCCCTCCGTTTCTTTTCTAACGTTAACAGTGGTTAACGTTAACGTCAGCCTTTCTTAAAAAAAACAAGCCAACAGACCTTGCCAGCTAGCGTTCGCTAACGTGTTCAGGGAAATATTCTGCCTCCACCTAAACTCCGCCCACAAAAAAAAGTCGTAATGTTTCTTAAAAGAAAAGGGGTCTATATACTGTTCCACCATCACCCTAGCAACACAGAGGCAATTCAGTTTGATTTGTCTAACTTGACCTCTGAAGCATTGTCATAGTTTCGGCACAGAATAAGGGCTGTCACTTTTTATTTCAAATTCAAACTTTCGCTTTGAACACACATTTAATATATAGCCCGCTAAATAATTTTAGGCCCCAGCTTTGCGGCAGCACAGCCAAAAAATGGAGGGGGATGTGACCCATTGTCATCGTTTCAGAAGAAGGTTTTTAAGGATAATGGCTCGACTGATTCCAAGTCGTACCACAATATCAAGACACAGTAGTGCAGTTGAGTGACGCCACACGGGAAAATATATACAAAGCCCAGTAGAACACTACGCTACATGGGTTGCGGTCAAATAAATTCAAACAAATTACGTGTTAGCAAGATTTCATTCCAGCTTGACTTTTGGAGATTGTGAATATTGACCCCTCTCCCCATATTTTACGTTGCAGTCCCTGTATGAAGGGATCAAGATCCAAACCTATCCCTCGATGACTGAGCGGGGCTTCCACATCTTTGTATCATCTTAGTCATTGTTCTGAGATTTTGTCGTCGTGGCTTGTGTTTTAACCAGCCACTGGAAGTGTGGAGGGGAGGGTAAATAAATTATCCTGACCTGCAGTGTAGCAACACAGCTTTGTTTGGGGGGAGGGCGGGGTTGTAGGTTGTAGGTTGTAGGTTTGAGCCAATTAGCATTCCCATGTCCAGTGGGGCTGTGGGAATCCCTTGAAGTAGAGGCTAAGACGTGATTGTGAGGCTGCACATCACAGCCTCCACTGCTTTGTAGCGCTCATTTATTGTCAGAATGATGATGCGCCCCCCCTTCTCCATCCCAGTTCCTACCCCCCGACACCCCCTCCCACCCCCGCCCCCCCGACACCCCCCCACCCCCGGAGTTCCCCCCTCATTCAGCTGGGAAATGGAATTGTGTTGGAATGCTCTGTGCCTCTTTTCTCTGGCACTTGAATGGGCTCTTTAGTATTTCACACCAAGGTGTCCTTCAGGGTGCGAGGTCAGGCTACCAAAACAGCTTCTAGTGGCGGATTAGGACCAATTAACATCTTTGTACACAAAGGGCTCTGGCAGCTGAACAGGCTGCAGGGTGACCCACACTGCCGTTGCATGCCAAGCCAGGGGACCGCTGCACTTGAGCTGAAGTAGCAAAAGAGGGGTGGAGAAAGTTTTCCAAACCTAATGGGAAATGTTGCTACTTCACACCTCATGAACGTATAGCCCCATTGAGCAATCGTTATCTTGTGTAATGAGAGAGCAAACCACTTTTTTTCCTTTTTTTTTTATCATCACAGGTGATGAAGAGGCTACCATGAACTGTCATGTAATTTTTTTTTTTTTTTTCTTTCATATAATGATGGACTACTATTTAGGGTCAGGGTTAGGCCTTTAATCCCTCTGCAACCTACCCATTCAAGTATTATATGCACTTCACACTTAGTTCCACTAAATGGTAGAAAGATTTTCTATAAGGAATCAACCTTAAAAACACTTTAGAAACTATTAGGACGTAGCAATTGATGATGTACTATGTGCTGCGTTTGACCTTTCTTCAGGCACTTGGCCAAATTTAAATTGGAGCCCAACAATTACAGGAATTCTGAGGTCGATGCCAATGCCAATATGTAAGTCTTTAGAATATCCAATTGGCCAGTATTTATTTATTTTTTTTACATAGAGGCTTTCTAATAAAGTCTCACATTTATTTTTTTAAAGAATTGTGACCAACAGTACAGTAGAAAAGTACATTTGTCAGTGCTCTCTATCGGGCTATGTGATGGCATCACTCTTTCTAAAATAAATATAATTCTTTGGCATTAATATGGGCTAATATATTGGTCTAGTTCTAGTTTCCACATGCTAATACCCCCATGCACAAGGTCCATAAAGAATGTTTTTTTTTCCCCCAGTTTGGTGTGGAAGAACTTGACTGGCCTGCACAGAGCCCTGCACCTCGACCCTATCCAACACCTTTTGGGATGAACTGGAACACTTGGGCCTTATCGCCCCAACATCAATACTCACTGGACCTCACTAATGCTTTTGTGGCTGAATGGGAGCAAATCCCTGCGGCCAGTTTTCCAAGATCTGGTGAAAAGACTGAAACCAGAAGTGTACAATTTTTGATTTTTAACCGTAACACGATTAATGTCTTGACAGGCTGTAAGTAAGTTTACTGAGAGTTTAGTTACCGACTGTTGTTTTAATACAACGTAGACAACTTACACAGGCCTGGAGTTTAATTAATAGATCTTAAAAAGTCTGTACTAAATGAACTAATATAATTATATATTTCTAAAGCTCTAACTAAAAAGGTCAATTAGGCATTATTCCTTGAATCTTATTTGCTTAATTTCTAATTTAAGTTAACTGTTCATGATCGCTTAATATTTTCTGTATAGCGTCATGTTTGTATGTCCTCTGACTTCGATGTAAATATAGGTTGATGGTCAAAAGCAAAGTTCCTTTAAATTTCTTTAAAAAATGACATTTACCTCCTCCCGCCACTTTTGCCAAATATCTACCATTAAGATGCAGTAGACTTATGGATTTCTAAGAGGTTCCTGTGTAATTATGTTGCCCAATTTTCCCTGCATCATCATTATTATTATCACCCCTCAGTTAATAGCCATATGTATCTCTTTTGAGACTTGTGGGCAATTTGTAGGCTAAGTGTAGCTGTTAAGTCTTTTTATAAACATGGCCAACATGGACAATCTGCCATTTATAGGGTGGGGGAAAAGGGCTAGCCATAAAAAAAAAAAAAACATTTGATGGAATTTTCATAAAAGCATGTTTTGTTTGTTTTGTTTTGTTTTTTTGCAAAGGGCATGGGGGGAGAGCTGTCTGAGGTTTTAAGTACAAAGATGTCAATCATTGTAATGATAATAATCATATTTATATATAATTATGTTTCCGTTTGGAAGCCATGGTCGGATCTTCACTGGGGCAAAAAATATTTGTTAGCTGATTTTTGTATTGCATTTGTAATTTGTGTAGGACAAGCATACTTAGCTCATTGTGTGATGCCCCCCCCCCCCCCCCCCCCCCCCCCCCAAGTGTTTGAATTTATCACACCGCCCTGAAGTTCTGCTGTCTGGCTACATGATCTGTTGTTATTTCAACATACTAGGAGTGGGCTATACAGATGAAATGTTCTATTTTTCAATATTAATATACCGTTTTATATACTGCAATGTAGTAACCTTTTCTGGTAAGTTGAGTATGGACAACATAACCAAATAATAAAAATGTTTGTGACCAACCCAGCAAAGTACGTCATCACATTGATACAAAGAATGATATTAAATGTAATATTGCAGTGAAACAGTCCTACTCTATGATTTTGTGGCAAAAATCCCTGGTGGTTGACACGTTGATATATATTGTCTCATCAGATCAACAGATTTAGAGCAGCAGCAATTACTCAATTAATTGATTATTCCATCCAAAGAAAATAACCAACTATTTTTGATAATCGGTAAATCGTTTCAGCCGTTTTTTCCAAGCAGAAATGTCGAACGTCCAGCTTGGTTCCAGCTTCTTGAATGAACGTGAGGATTTGCTGCTTTTCTTTGTCGGTAAAAGAAGAGTCTTTGGGTTTTGGACTGCTGGTCGGACAAAAGAAGCAATTTGAAGGCGTCGCTTTGCTCTCTTGAAAATTGTGATGAGCGTTTGTCACAATATTTTGACTTTTTTTTTTATAGACTAAAAGATTCACCGTGACACGAATCGGCAGATTCGTCGATGGTGAATAGAATCGTTAGCTGCAGCCCTGAACAGATTTTACGGTTGGAGCAAAAAACCCGTTAATCCACTAACCTGAGTAGTGAAAAGTTGTGATTGCGAATAAGATCATCTGCTTCAATAGAGCCTAGCTTATACAGTATATTGGCATGCCTGATATTAGGCAATTTCATCACAGATATGTATGCCAGTATTGGCGTGTATTCTGGTTGAGAAGTAACAGGAAATTACTTTCAACTGTAAAATGTAAAGCTTGGCTGACACTGGATTTCTGACACCTACATTGATAGCTGATCGATGTATGTATCTGTGATGAGCTGACTTGAATTCATGGTTGTAGTTGAGCAGTAAAACACACACACTGATTTTTTTTTTGTGTAGTCACAGTGTTGCAGCTGGAATGAAGTATCTTGCTCAGAGGCATATTAACCTTTTTGATTAAAACATTTTTTTGTTGATATAAACAGTTTTGAATGTCCGCCGCTTTAACATGACACAATTATTGCAATTATTAAACCGTGTTCTGATTCAATAACTTGCTACCTGCATGTCCATCTGCAAATGAGGTAAGTAGAGGTCATCAATAAGCTGCACGGGAACAAACGGAGGGATGTGTGTATGTGAGAACTTGTCTGGGCCCTGGTGCAGGAACTGCCATAAAGGCTGTTTAGACTTGAAACTCATTTTATTTTGGAGAGGAAAATTATTAGTATTTTGTATCTGTGGTGCCCTTGGTTTTTATCATCACACTTGAGCCATCTTTTCTCTTGCTTTCTCAATAGTCTCTGCCCCACCCTCCCACCACCACCACCACCACCACCACCTCCACCACCTCCCATTCCACCCTCAGCACACACACACACACACACACACCCCGCCTGTCTGGCTAATAGAGGGTGAAATGCAGGTGTGTGTGTGTGTGTGTGTGTGTGTGTGTGTGTGTGTGGGAAATGGCTGCAATACTGTAGTGCATTGACAGGTTATTTTGTTGGCCCCTTCCTAATTAGTGGCATAGTGGATGCACCCTGCTATGCTTTAGTGCTTTATGTTCGTACCAGTCTGCTCTGATTTCCTCGCGCCTTTGATATCGGCCCCCCGAGATTGACGGTTCGCACATGAAAAAAAACAAAACGCCAGACCACGATAGAATACCCGTTGGAAACAATGGCGCCACCTTCAGTCCCCCACCCCCACACCCGCTTCACTTTGCAGTTTGGACATCATTGCTTCATTGAGAGGAAGGAACATATCGGGTCCAGAGCCTTTTGCTCCTCTTGTTTGTCTCCTCTGAGGATCTTCTGATGGTTACCAGTCAGTTATCACTCCAATAAATCCATTACAGCTGTCCTTTTTGTTTCGCTGTGGACCTGGAAGGAGCTCCGCTATTCAAAAAGAGACATCAGGCCCTGTTGAAACATTGTCTGAGATTCAGTTATTGCTCTTACACTTTTGTTATTGTCGTTTTATGATTAGCTGCTGAGACCTATCAGTTCCACTCAACAACTGCTTCTTCAGGTTAAAAAACACACCGTTTAGTGTACTGCAGTGATATGTCTGTATTTGTTATGCTTCCTGCCGGAAGGAGGCATCTGATGGAATGTAAAAACATTTTTTTTTTTTTTTTTTATGTTTGTCAAGGTTGCTGGAAAGTATGGTGTTGTATGTTTATGTGGCATATGTACAGTATATGTATATACTGTACACAAGAGACCTTGTGCTTGTGACGAATGTCTGTGGCCCAATAAAAAATGACCAGTAGGCCTATTACAAATGTTGTTCATGAGATTCACACGCTGGATCTCCTGTGTAGAAAGATATTTTATAACTTATTGAAATAAAGAACAGGAGCCAGACTTTTGTAATAGAAACAGAAATTTGTAGTCTAATTTTTCAGACCTCAGATAGTCCTACAATAAAATAAACAGGCCAGGCCTCCCTCAGTCCTGACTCGCGGACAGCTTGTCTACTGGTTTTTATTCAGAAATGGCAACGTGTCCACATGCTGGGAGGTTAGTCTGGTTCTCAGTCTGTCGACTGTGAGACCCGCGGTGGAGATTACCCGCTCAGATGGTACCGACGGCCGGGAAACGCAGAGATAGCGCCTTACTAGAGAGGCCAGCCTCGGGAAGAACGTCTGAATACTTTTCCACCAGTCAAGAGGATCCAATGAGGGGGGGCCTGTCTCTCATACAGGTGTCCACCTCTGTCTCTGGGTCATTAGCTTGATGAGGGGTGCTGTAGTCGTGTCCCAGGAGCAACATCTTGGCTTTTAATTTTTCAATAGTATTAATTGGTCAAAATTTGTATTTTTGGTTAATGGCTAATTAATAACAGCCCTGATGTCTTTCTTTCCAAAGAGAGATACAGTTTCATTCTGTGGGTGCTGTTCTGTGGGTTGGTCATTGTCAAGACATTTGGCAGCACTGTCTACCAGCATCTACAGTGCATTTGGCAAGAAATGACCTCTACTTTATGTGATTTTAATGAGGGTGCTTAAAGCACAAATGAAGAAGCAAATTGCAACTTCATCTTCATTGATGAATACAGAAATTCACAGCAGCTGAAGTTCAGGGAAATGGCAGCGTGCAATGTTTTTGGTGACCATATTTGATGTGTAGTTTTCACTGAGCTCCATTGTGTTCTTTCAGCACATCTTGCTGCAGTTGTTATGGTTTCATGTGGGGTGGGGGGGGGGGGGGGGGCAGAGGCTGTTTCCACTAACCTTCATCAGAACTAACCACGCGCCTGTGTAATTGTACTCACACACATGAACAAGTGAATTTCATGCATTTTGTTTTCCTGACATTTGCCTGCCTTTGACATTTGGGCCTGGAAGCTGCTTTAAATCTCACTGTGAAAGGTCAGCTTGTGATTATTAACAGCGTCGGCTCTAAGGAAGTCTACTTATTGCCATGTTGATTGGTGGCTTTCAAGCGGCACAAAGAAATGGGAATATTGTCAGTATTACCTGTGTTATTTTCCTGTCCTGTGGCCTGTATGAATGAACTATGAAACTCTCTCTCTCTTTCAGCCTACTCCACTGTGTCCGGTGTAAATGGTCCCCTGGTGATCCTGGATAATGTGAAGGTGAGGCTGCTGAGAAGTTCGACTTTTATTGAACTGTAAAAGACGTGTTTTTCAGAAGCAAATGTGAATCACCACTCATATTTGCGTGTATTGTATTACTCCTATAGATTGACTTTTCCAGGGGGGGGCTTGCTGTAGTGACACTGTGTTAAATCTCTTGGATCTAGTTCCCCAGATACGCTGAGATTGTCCACCTGACCCTGCCGGACGGCACCAAGAGGAGTGGGCAGGTCCTGGAGGTGATTGGAAGCAAGGCAGTTGTCCAGGTGAGAACTAGAATTCATCGCACCCATCGTTTGAGAGCCCTGCTGCTGTGAATGTTCGCTAGAGCACCAAATTTGTATTAATCCACCGATGAAAACAGTCCCCAGGTGAGTGTTGAGATAATGTCGTGCTGCTCAGTCGCTCTTCCGCAGACTTGACCAAACGGCCGGACTCTGGTCCAGTCTTCCTCACTTCTCATGAAATACAAACGTCTTCCAAACTTTAGATGTGATGGTGCGCTGTGAACCGCGTCGGACGTGTTGTTTTTTTTTTTTTTTTACCTACGCTAACGTTACTCTCGTGGCGTTGACCTTTGTCCGCGTAGCGATGTCGTCGCAACCGGTTTGTTTCCCCTAATACACAATTTTCTTTGAGTTACATTTGCTAAAAACTACAGTTCCCAGCAGTTTTAGGAAATTACTGAGCCTTAAAAGTCAACTGCTTGATGCAAAATGTCTCCTACTTGACTGAAAAAGTCCCTTCTCGGTGTATGTGTGCAGGTAGTTTGAAGTGTCCACACCACACTTACACAAGTTGCGTATTGGGCAATGACGGGCCACCACACTATTTGCAGTTGGTGGGGGGGGGGGGGAATAAAGATCTTCATCTTCATCAGGAACCAATGAGCTTGGAGCTGAGAAAGAAATTTCAATTCGTCCAATAATTTCATTTAAGACCATATACCTGCAAAACTAACGACGCTCCCATCGCACTCCCTTAGCTGCACGATGTGTTTAGTGCTAGCAAATATTTGCACACTAGCACATTAAACCAACATGCTGAACACGGTGAGGATTACACACCTGTTAAACCTCTACTTTAGCCAAGCGAGTGAAACGCTCATGCTAACATGCTAACACACTAATAATGCTAGCATGTTAGCGCGGGCATTTCACGAGCTTGGCTGTAGGCTCTCAGTCTCGTTTTGAGTTCAAAGCTGAAATAATGTGAACTACTCCTGTAATGGCAGAGAAACTCTCTTGAGGTGTTTGGTATCTTAAAGGCTCTCCATGTCTGTGTTTGCTCAGGTGTTTGAGGGAACATCAGGCATCGATGCCAAGAAGACAGCCTGCGAGTTCACCGGTGATATCCTGCGTACCCCGGTGTCGGAGGACATGCTAGGTATGATCAGCCCGATTTCACGTGTCATATTTAATCCAAATATATATATATATATATATATATATATATAGGGATAACACTCTACAGAATCAAATAAATAATCCTTTGACTAGTCCACAGTCCTGGTTTTGTTTACAGCTGAACAGTTCCCTTTTCATCCCTCTATCTTTGTCTCTATCTCTGTAAGTGTTATACTGCATTTACTTTCCATATTCCACTGATGTTTTCAATCTACTCAGTAAATGGTAAAAAAAAAAAAAAAAAGCAAAACAGCACTGAATGGTCTTGAATGTCTCAATCAGTGTGATTATCTCAGTACAGCACAAGGTTACATATATTTGAATAGCGGTAGAAAGCAAACCTGCTTTTGTTTTTGAAGTATCATTAATCATGTCCATGAATTTATAATTACTTGTACTTGTTACTTGTAGACTCGACAAGAGCCATCAGAGCCACTCTTATCTGTTTAGGGTCTGACACAAAACAGAATAGATCAGATGTGGTTGGAAGTGCCACCTAATGAATTTTATCTGTGTGTGTGTGTGTGTTTTTTTTTTTTTTTCTTCTTTGCAATTATCTTTTTAGAATTCAACTTCCAGATAAACCAAATAGTTTGTTATTCATCAAATGGTAATTTTGGCTGAAAGGAGAAAATCTTCCTCTTTCAGGGCGCGTGTTCAACGGCTCAGGCAAACCCATTGACCGTGGGCCCAATGTTCTGGCTGAGGACTACCTGGACATAATGGGTACGACCTCAATAACCTCTTCTGTCTTCCCGATGTATTCTCTGATATTTTCTGAGCCAAATGGATGTCTTTTTTTTTTATAAGAATGTATCATCATATAACACTAACCCAATATTTATACCCAATTTATTTATTCAAAATACAATTTCATTCAGGCATGGCTACTCGTGTTTAGACGACATTTAAGAACTTTGGCTTCCTTTTTGTTCAATGAGAAGATGGTTTTTTGTTTAAAGAAAAAAAAAAATGGATTGGCCACTGTGGAGAAATGGCTGTTTAATATATCCTCCTTTCAGTCTGACTTGACTGACTCTATGCGATGATGGCTGTAAATAAAATGCAAGCGACGCCCATAGAGTTAAGCTTCCAGAACAGCATGACACAATGATTTACATCACGCATCAATCATCCATCTTTATTTTATTGCGTCATTATGTTACCTGTATGACGAACAGGGAAGTGTGTCATTGCCTTTTTCTTGGGGGTGTCTAGCTGTCCCTGTGCTTCTTCTAGGTCAGCCCATCAATCCTCAGTGCCGCATCTACCCTGAGGAGATGATCCAGACCGGCATCTCGGCCATCGATGGCATGAACAGCATTGCCAGAGGACAGAAGATCCCGATTTTTTCCGCTGCTGGGCTGCCGCACAACGAGGTGAGACCACCGAAGCAGGTTCATTTCATCAGACACAGAAAAAAAAATTCTGAATGCGAGGAAATTAGTATCAGAAGTTCCTTTTAAAGGGGACCTATTCTGCTCATTTCCAGCTCTATACTTTTGATTTTGTGATTCTGCTAGAGCAGCCTTGCATGATTCACAGTTCACAAAAGTCCTGATTTATCTTCTACTTCCCCTTCATGCAGCCCCTCTGTTCAGAGCCATCAGAGCCGTTTGAGCTCCTGTCTCTTTAAGCCCCCCCCCCCCCCCCCCGCCTTAAAGCCCACTTTCCTCTGATTGGCCAACATCCTGGAAGCCTACAGAGGGGGCGGGGAGACTAACTAACTAACTAACTGCTGCTAACTGTAGCTGCCGTTAGCTCAGTTAGCTCTGAGCACCAGGGGGAGTGTTGGTGTTTACACCGCCAGCGCGGGAGCTTTGGACCGCCGGCAGGAGGAGGTTTTCAGGCCCGGGCCCCCGAGAGTCAGGTGGTTAGAGTAGGCTTAACTAAGAGCATAGATACAGATATACATCTATGGCTAAGAGGACTGCTGGATGCACAGCTAACTAGCGATCGGCAGCTACAGTTAGCTTAGTTAATGATCCCTTTAGCAACAAGTAAAGCCATCTGTCCTCCTACCTACAATACCTACCAACAAATTGACAACAAAAATGAAACCTCTTAGTTGCGTTTCTCGAATAATCCCAAAGTAATGTTTGATATTGCAAAGTAAAAGAAAGGCCTCCAACTCAATACCTGAGTGGTCAGTATCACAATATTACTGGGCAAGAAGTCAATAATTGTCTCATTCATTAAGTTCTCAGGTAACTGGACCAATTGTACGCATCAGAGTCTGTTTACAGGGGTTGGGTTTTGACAAGGAAGAAGAAGAACAGAACAGTATCTCTGATGTTCCTGCATCTATTTTGAGTCTTTTTTTTTTTTTTACTCTACTCACGTAGCATTGCACACCTATAACATTGTCCCAGTCCATTAAACCATTTGCCACTTTTGAGTGCCAACATCTAAATATCAACGCTTTTGGATAATTTAGTGTTTATTTCTGTTACCAGTCTGGTACAATGGAAATGTTTAACACACCCATGAGTTGGGGTCATTCATGCGCGTCACATGAAAACTTGACAGTTTGAGTCATGGATTTCCCATTGTGAAACCCTGGAAAGAAAGCAGAACTCCGTTGTCCTGCAGAAATGTGAGATAAGTGTCGCGGATATTTTAGTTCATTTGTAAGTCCACATGTAAATGATGGCAACATTTTTAAAAACGCATACACACACACACACAAAAAAAGAAATCCCTCAGCGGGGAGAAATCTGTTTATGGGATTAGTACTTCACCCTTTTAAAGAACTTCAACCAAACAATTTGTGCTTTGTGTAGCATTCACTGAGCTCTGGCTTTTACTCCGCCGCCTGTTTGTAATCGTTGTATCAGGCCGCTGCTTTTATTGTGGCTGAGTGGAAATTAAACCAACAAAATCAGGTCACACTTAAAGAAGGCGAGTGATCTGTTATTTCCAGCTAGACGGAAGGTTGTTTTTTTGTTTTTTGTTTTGTCACAATACACTAGTTTTAAGTAGGACAGCTTTGGAAATAGTCCCAAGGCATAAAAAAAAAAAAAAAAAAAAAATCTTATTTCATTCATTCATGAAAAATGAAATAAACAATGGCCTCAAAGACTCCTCCATTGTATTTGGTGAAATGGTATTGATTCAATCCATTGAAGCACTCCAGCACAGTTGAGGTTTCTTGACATGCCATTGGTTGTTTTTGATGCTCTTCAGCAAAAAAAAAAAAAAAGAGAGAATTTAGAAACCAATGTGGACCTCTGTGTTCTTCTTTTCACTCCTACAGTCCTTTTACGCGTCAGTGCTCAGGGACAAAATTTAATGGTATTACTGTCTGACAATGTTTGCCATTGTCAGACAGTAACAGCATTGTATTTCTTTGTGTTCTTTTGGGAGATGTTTTAAGAGACACTGAAACCTTATTTTTAAGTTATCATAGCCCCAAAAATATAGCACCTTGACACAGGGAACAAGACTATGTTTAAACTTTGAATTTGATGGAGTTTTATCTGCCCACCACTGGTTGTTTCCTGAAATGCAAGTAGAAATTTAAAGATGGAAGTGGGGACGTGCGGCCATCTCTATATACAGTCTATGACTTCACTTTACCCGAAAGCATGTGTGGAAGGCCGAGTTACAGCCATCGCTGTTAGAGGTAGCTTTATCTGAAATTCTTATGTTACAGTAAGTATGCACAAAATGAGCATTAATTAGCTCCATCTTAAGATTTAGTTGTGTTTCTCTAAGACAAATTTAAAACGTGGGGACGCCTTGGACATTACATAAGCTCTGGAGAAATTTAAAGAGAAAAATGAACTCATATTGACATTTTTGTGACTTTCCCAGCAGAAAGTAATATATTTATCAAGATTTTTTTCATATCAACTTTGAATCAAATGAGTAATGTGACGATACCGCTCACTGTGACGAACCCACAATGAGCCCGCCACTCTTCCGTCCCCTCAGCTCTTTTTTTAACTCACTGTTATGGTTCAGTCCCAGCGCCCTCTCATCGACCTAACCTCCAGCAGTCTGCTGTTTTTTCCAGTATAAAACCCAGACAAAGTTAGCGACTACCTAATGAGCTCAGGAGTTGGTAAAGACCAAAATAGAGCTAAAAGGAGAGTGAATACATTCATCAGGTGGACACAACTTCAGATCTATGCTAATGTTGCTCTGTGACGTTTGGATGTGTAGGTGGGTAATTGTTTGCTAACATGTTCATCATATATAAGGTGATAATATGACACCTCGCTCCAGTTAATGCAGCTTTAATATCAGTGATAGCCCATGCAACGAGGCTCCTGATGCTCCACTTAACCAGTATGATAGTGAAAAAGCACTAATCCGTTATAGCATCAGTTACTGTGTTTATGAGCGTAAATGCAGCCGTTGACCTGAATCCTGTACGTGCGCCTCTTTTAAAGTGCATGATCAAAAGGGTTCCGGCTGTAGACTCGGCCAAATGCCATCGGGTTGGTGTGAAAACTTGGCTCGTTATTTCGTTTCAAGCGCGTGTCACAAGAGGTCACAGCCATGCGGCGGTTTCCTCCGTGGGCCCAGGTCTGCCTGAACCCGGGGTGCACGGACAGGTCAGGCCGGATCAACACGCGGTGGCTGCGACATCATGTGATGAGCGTGAAATTTGTTTTCAGTAAAGATTGGTTGAGGTTTGTTGTATGATGAATATATTAAAGAGCTGAAGACTAGATCAGTTGTCTGTGTGACGCCTTTTTAACTGAATACTTTTTAAAGCGCAAGGCGATTCATTAGTTTTATTATTAACTAATTCCATGAAAAGACTCAATTGTAAATGCTAAATGGACTCAGCTCATAAAATATTTTATTAAAGAGTTATGGATCTATAGTATTTGGAGCAAGCAGCTTGTAAAAGTGTGTCGGATACATTTTAGTAGTATTTCATATATTGTGTTACTCACCCAGTTTCCAGGTTGTGTTGCATTAATTAGGCTCCCACTAAGAGTTAATTACGGACCCCCTATTGAATCTTTTTAAAGTTTTAATTATTTGTAACCTAAGGTGCTTGCAAATGTCGGAAGCTAAACCTAATTTGCTTTCAATTCGATTTGACAAGGGATTCAAAAGGAACTCGATACTGGATTCAGATTCAATACAACACTCCAACACGAGACAGGAGTGGAAACTTTAACATTCACGTTCTCTCCACAAATGCACATTGTTTCCTCAGGTTGACATTTATAGTATTCTTTATTATTATTTATTGTTTGTGTGTCGACCTCTTAACGTCTTACTGCATGTGTGTTCTCGCTCCCAGATTGCTGCACAGATCTGTCGCCAGGCTGGCCTGGTGCAGAAATCCAAAGATGTGATGGACTACAGCGCTGAGAACTTTGCCATTGTCTTCGCAGCCATGGGGGTAAGCAGACGAGCAGCATTCAGGCCCCCCCCCCCCCCCACATCCGTGACTCTAATCCCACTCTTAACCCTGACGTGTCACCCTGTCCTCTCTCTCCACACCCTTATTCACCAGGTGCCAGGTGATTTAACCTTTAAGTCCCTCTTGTTACTTCTGCACCTCTGAGCATACCCCACCCCCCCCCCTCCGGCCACGTAGACAGGTTACTAATTCAACAGGCCCTTTAAACGCTGTCAACCCGGCAGTATCAAGTTCTCTACACCTCAGCTGCTCCTCCTGTCTGCTGTAATGCCCCCGATTGTGACAGGTTGACCTCTAACACACACACACACACACACACACACACACACACTTGCTTCACTTGCTAGATGCTAATCCTTCCCTCTTCCACTTCTCCACCAATTCACATCCCATTGTGGTTACTCAAAGGAGTGTTAATAGGGATTTATACAAGTCAACGCATGGATATGCATTTTGAAAGGACAAATCAAAGGATGTAGTGCACACAGTAACAGCAGCTTTTGTGTGTACTTGGAGGAAAAGACCCCGATTGAGCCGAGTATTTTTTAAAACATTTTTATTTTGTTTCGGTCTTAATCCTGAGAGCAAAAATCTACAAGAGTTTCTTATTTTTAGTCAGCTTTTGACAAAAACTCATGGACACACGTTCGTTTGGTCTTTGTTAAAGGAAAACCATGAACATTTTGTCGTCATCTGGTTTTAGCCAAGACTAGGGATGCTAATTTAGAATTTTAATTTTAAAAATAGTCCTGCAACAAATGTTTTTTTTTTCTCAGGAAAGGGTTTATTTTTTTATATGTGCAGTAGCAGCACAAACAACAGCTGACACACATTGAATCCTCCAGCGCTGAGACCGCTGTATAGAACATGCAGTATGCGTAACAGCCTGGAGAAAAATATTTTAGAACTTATTGAAATAACAGGAGCCAGGCTTTTGCAATAGGCTAATTACTGATCGAAAGCAGCCGACTGGTTAACAAAACGGAAACTTGTCGTGGCATTTTTTAGATTTCAAAATAAACGGGCCAGGCCTCCCTCAGTCCTGACTCGTGGACAGCTTGCCTACTGGTTTTTATTCAGAAATAGCAAAGGGTCCACATGCTGGGGGGGTTAGTCTGGTTCTCTGTCTGTCGACTGTGAGATTACCCGCTCAGATGGTACCGACGTCCGGGAAACGCAGAGATAGCGCCACGGGAAGAACGTCCGAATACTTTTCCACTATTCAGGAAGACCCAATGACGGGGGGGGCCTATCTTTCATACAGGTGTCCACCTCTGCCTCTGGGTCATTAGCTTGATGAGGGGTGCTGTAGTCGTCTCCCAGGAGCAACACTGTGGCTATAAATTTATTTTTTTTTAACTGATAGTATCAATCGATCAAAATTCTTATTGTTGGTTAACGGTGAAATGGTTAATAATTAACACCACCGAGGCCAGTGATCGATTAGACTATCAATCGCAAAACATTACTCACCTTATGCCCGTATGTATGTACATTGAAAGAGCCATTGGTTGCTGTAATCATTTCCTTTGTGATGAGATCCCTTCATGGCATGTTTCCAATGGAGGAGATTGGGGGACAAAATCCGGTCCTCTTTTCATTGGAAAATTCAATTACAAAGTTCAGCTGACGCTAATATGAGGTTTCAGCAGTCGGAGTTAGTCAAATCAAGTTGGATTTGCATCAGGAAGGGATCTCTTTGTGGCCAATGTGGACCAGAGGAGCAATTAGTGATGGCAATAACTCTTGAAATTGACATACAGGCATGCGAGTATTGTTTCAAGACAGACTTGAAAAATATGTTTAAAGGCTTAAACGGCTTTTTAAAAGTTTTAAAATCCAGTATTTGTGTAACACCTCTGTCTGACAAAAAGCTGGTATTATAACACGGGGGGGTTTTCAAAGTCTGACAGTGACGAACTCGGGACAACTGGTCCCGCTGCTTTTTTTTGTAAGCCCACAGTTGTTTACATCACCACTAGCACCAATGGGACTTCATCCAGTATCTTTACCTCACGTCTCTCCCTGTGTGTGCCCCACCCCCACCGCACCCCCCCACATTCAGGTCAACATGGAAACTGCCCGCTTCTTCAAGTCTGATTTCGAGGAGAACGGCTCCATGGACAATGTCTGCCTTTTCCTGAACCTGGCCAACGACCCCACGTAAGGTTCAGTCAGGAAATGATCTCAAGGGAAAGCAGCGACTGTACCAGCCGACCACCAGTTTTTGTATGTTTTGCTCAGGCTGCATTCAGACCAAAAATCCGGCATTGCGCCGCACAGCTACGCGCTGATGGCCGAAACGTCGGATTTGCTCTGAATGCAGCCTTAGTTAGGCATTCTGAATGATGTTCGATACACAGGCTGTTAATGTTTATTGGCTTCATATTGCAAATGTAAAATGTATGACCAGTCTCTCAAATAGACCTCAAGTTGTTATGTGTACAGTAGAATAAATTTTTTTTTTTTTCTGTGACCAATCAGCATCGAGCGTATCATCACCCCTCGCCTGGCGCTGACTTCAGCAGAGTACCTGGCCTACCAGTGCGAGAAGCACGTCCTGGTCATCCTGACCGACATGAGCTCCTACGCCGAGGCTCTGAGAGAGGTATGACCCACCGCCTCGTCCGTCTTGGACTTACGGGTTGCGCTGTTCAAATTTCCACATGCACCATCTGACACATTTGTCTTAAGTTCTTGGTTGGAAATGGCTGAATGTCACTTCTGGACATGGTTAACGTAGGCCCTGCTGGTAAATAAAATAAATAAAAAGTAAAGTAGTAAGGGGACACTTGGTATGTAAACACTGTTGACTGTAAACTCTGTCCATTTAAGGCATTTACAGGAACACAAGGTCTGAGCTGTTAGGTCTTCTCACTTAAACACTCAATAGTTGAGCTGCTTGTTACCACTTTTACCACTTCTGAAAGGGTTAAAGGATAAGGCGTGTTTTTAAAAGATTTTTCTTAAAGCTACAGCAGGCAATATTATTGAATCAGACCTTAAAAGAGTAAACACAAAGGGGGGCGGGTGCTCACAGATGCACATTTCTTTAAAGGAGCCCTTCAGTTAGATATTGTTATGGACATGCAATGGTCAAAATGAGTTATTTCAACCGAAATTATAATTCAACACTGTAGTTTTAATCTCAACAAATCCCATGAAAAGACCAAAACCAACCAAGTGTGTTAGTCCACCCCTCAGTACTTTCTGACATCTGTACCTTGTCTATCTGTCTATCCCTTTAAAACATACTCACAGTAATATAGTTTCATTTCCTAAAAACAGCTGGACGCTAACCCTTTTTAGCAAACGTTACTCAGACAGGAGGAAGTAGTGCATTTGTTGGGTACTGTTTTAAGCGGCGCTCAAGTTAGTATTTCTGGCAGCAGGACTACTGTGTGTGTGTGTGTGTGTGTGTGTGTGTGTGTGTGTGTGTTCATGGTAATGAAGGGTTAGGGTTAGGGTTGGTTCACAGTCAGACAACAATGGAGCTCTATGGCACATAGGAAGAAGATATATATTAGGCTGTGTTTTTCAGATTTATTTATTTTTTTTGGTCAGTAAGAAGTAGAGTTTATCTGCCTTACTGTCACTGTTCTGTTATTTATTTTTTTATTTTTTTCAAATTAATGTACAATTACCACATATCCAGTGTATTCAGTCCTCTCTGGAAACTCCAGCAGCGGTTGAACACCAAACCGCGTGGCAGCGTGTTGGCATAACACGATGTAAATTCTCTGCAGCATTAGCACAAAGATGATAGACTCACTAAAATCTTGTGCTCCTCGCTGAAAGGGAGGATAATGTGTCCTTCATTCTTGTAGGAAATACTGTAACTTCATTATTGTCCGCTTGGCTTTAAAAGGAACCCCCCCCCCCCACCCCACCCCACCCCACAGCCCTCTCTTCTCGGCCCTCCTTTCTCCGAGGAGGCGACGAGTCAGGCCCTCTCGACTCACTCTCTTGTGCCTCTGTAATAATCCTTTTATGTTGTACAGTTTGCTGTCTCAATATGCTGGCAGCACAATGCAGGTTTTTTTAAATGGTTCATGTGCATATGTGTTCTCCCTTCTTGCATTTGCCGTCCATAACCTTGGCACATGTACGCAGAGCCCCAATAGCCAGGTAAGACTCAGGCAGCTTGATGGGTATTTCAGCGCGTACAAAGAACCAGGAGGACATTAACATTTATCTTCTGTTCCCATTCACGCGTGCGAAGGTTGAGTTTTGCATTGAATCAACAGTTCACAAGTGTTTAGCCTGCCCATCAACCTCTGGATCCAAGAATGAATGGGATGCATTTTCTTTCTCTCCTGCTCCGAATTCACTTGACTTTGGGACCAAGGATTTGCTTTTGGTCATTTTTGTGGAGGTCCTGAAAACAGAATGACAACATTTCCAACCAGCTGTTTGCCTCTTAGAGATACTGAAGTAGTTAGCATCACTTGACTCTCCAACAGGAAATGTTTTTTTTTTTTTTGTTGTTTTTATGAGGAAGAGTATATCCAAAAAATACACAGTAAAAAAATGTACGCACATGATATCACGCTTAAATAAAGAGTGTGTATCCTCACCAGTTGATCTGTTGAGCGTTGTTGGTGTATTGCAGGGTAGAGCTAGTTACAATAAGGGAACATGTAATGTCACTGTGTGACAATTTCAAACTGTATGTTTGACTTTTTACAATAGAAAAGAGCTTCTAGGATGAGGACTAACTAATAGCAAACATGATGCTATCTCACTTAAGGAGCCTGGCTGGAGTTTCTGGAGTGTAACCATCCCCAAAGCAAAGTAATAGCGGGACAGCGCTGCTAATGTTTCCCCCGAACTCAGGTCTGGCTACCGTGGGCCAGGTCATGTGCCATTCCTGAATAGGGTTTATTCTAACGTAACCTGTGATACAACCTGGATTCAAAAGGTTGAAACAAACCTCAACCTCCAAACCTGTTTGTGTACTTTGTGAGTATCACTCTTACAAGAGCCCTATGCACACTGCTTTTCATGTTGCTAAGCTATATTGGACATTTATTGGGATGGTTTTAGGGAATGGTTTCTTACCACAAACGGTTTCCCTCAGCTCTTTGGAATTTCTTAGCCAGATATATTTCCTCAGAATTTGGTGGAGACCAAAAACGGAGCTAAAAGGAGAGGGAAATATTGGGCTTACATTCATCAAGTGGATGAACACAAACCTGACCCCAAAGGAAAGCTAATGTTGCTCTGTGTCTGCTGGATTTGTAGTCCGACAATAAGTTTGCCTCAAAGCCAGAATAGGAAATGCAAGAACAGCGTTCAAACGCTTAAATAACATCTGGAAAGCAAAAAAACAAAAAAACAAACTAGCACTTAAAACCAAACTGAACCTTTTTCCATTCAAATCCATTCTGTTGTACGGATCCTACACGTGGAAAACTACCACCAACGCACTCGACAAACTGAAGACATTCATCAGCCGCTGCCTCCAGTGCCTCCTGGGAGTCTACTGGCCAGACACTTGTCACCAACACCAACCTGTGGGAACGCAACAAGCAAGAACCCATAGAACTTCAAATGAGGAGAAGGAAGTGGAGCTGGACAGGCCACATACTCGAAAAGGCAAAAATATCTGCTTTGACCGGTTGGGTTAGAGAGAGAGTTTAATAGTAACAGAACTACGACTAAACATAATAACTGTAGTGATGAGAGTCAGGCAGGCCCATGGCAGCAGCAGCACCCAGGCGTACCAGGACCACGATCCACAGCAACCTGCGAGACGAGAAAGCACAAAGAAACTCCAGGGAAGATATAAAGTTAGTAACATGCATTGGAGGGACATGAATGTGTAAAGATGGAGAGGGAGAGGAGGAAAGCTCAATGCATCATGGGAAGTGGATGGCCTACGTTCCTTAGGGAATACAAAGGCCTCATGTAGATGTAATAGTTTGCTGCCACAGGAATTTTAAGGGTGACTATATCCTCCCATATATTTTCAGCCTCTTCCAAGCAGCCAAATAATTCATTAATGCAGCTCATCCTTCTCACCGCTCTCCACCTGTAGGTCTCTGCTGCCCGAGAGGAGGTGCCCGGCCGCCGAGGCTTTCCCGGCTACATGTACACCGACCTGGCCACCATCTACGAACGCGCCGGCCGAGTGGAGGGCAGAAACGGCTCCATCACCCAGATCCCCATCCTCACCATGCCCAATGACGGTAAGAACAACAGCTTTCTATGCTTCTTGTCAGCTTCGAAGGGGGCACAGATGGGGATCATGAACATACAGTATGCATCTTCTGCATTCAAAGCAATGTGTTGTTTATGAATAGCTTCTTTTTTTTTCTACTCGTGTATCTGTTGGATGTTCTTGAGGTCATGCAGATTATACTCTTATCTTGTGGCCTTAAATATCTCTGGGCAAGTCATTGTTTGAATTACTGGAGTAGGGCATCTGGAATGGACTGAGGAGATATTTTTGATGCCTGCGGTTACCATAGCAACACATATGAAGAGCCTACTCCTATCTAGTTGAACAGGAGCACCCCCCCCTCCCCCCCCATTACAGCATCACAGGGAGGTGATTGTGTCGGCTTTTTACTAAACACTGCAGGTGCTCCCAAGGGCTCACAGGCTCTTGATTTAGAGTGAAGGTCTTGGGAAGCTAACAGAACATTCTATTTCTGTCCCACGTGTGACATCAATTTTAACGCCGAAAATCAGCGAGTGATTTTTGAATAGTAGATGCTCATCACTCATGAACGTAAACTCAACTGAGGCATTAGATGTAGCGTTTAAATGGGTCGCACTGCAATGTGTAACGTAACGAGATTGTTTGTTGGGTGTTGTTGTGATTTCATCAATGTTTGCGCCTCTTAACAGACATCACCCATCCAATTCCCGATCTGACTGGATACATCACAGAGGGTCAGGTCTACGTTGACAGACAGCTGCACAACAGACAGGTAATTCGTCAACCTCTCCTCTTTTTTTTTTTTCATCTAACCCAGGAAGTGAGTACCAGCTCTTTGTCCCAAGTTGGATGAACTTGGGACAAAGAGCTGGTACTCACTTCCTGGGTTAGATGGTCCCAGTACTGGTTTGTTTTCATGCGCATTCACATATGTAAATGAGGAATTACTACTTAGTCCTGGAGGAGCTCACTGGACCCGTGAAAGCCACGGGCCTTGAAAACAGAAACGGGCGGTTAGCAGATGGGGGGGTGGGGAGGAAAATGGCGACTGAAATGGTCGCCAGACTTATCCCAGCAGCCGACATCCGGTGAGTCAGACTAATTTTGCACAAGCCCAAAACTATGTTCCGTGTGAGAGTTGTGCACTGTGCCAGTCCAAACCCTCTGTCACCCTGACATAGTTGGGGAGAGAAAATAAAGTATTCTGGGTTGTGTGAATTTCTGAAACTAATCAGTCTAGGGCACAGTGTTTCCTAACTTCTGCACAATTTAACTCTTGGTCAAAGTGCAAAGTGTACCATTCATTATACCATAAAGCCTGTTAGCTCTTACTATTGTTGTTCCTCATTGAAAATGCCAACAGAGAGTGAAAAGAAGTGGATTGCAATACTCTGGGAGGGCTTATCTCCAAAGTATTTTAATATTTACGCACTAGGCCTTGCATGGCCTGGCCCCTGCATATATATGCATATATATATATATATATATATATATATCAGATCTGCTGATTCTGTGGTTTGTTTTAAGCAGGCTGCTGAAAGCTCATTTCTATAGGTTAGGTTAAGTTAGGTCATGCATGTGTATCTGTGTATTTTACCCTATATGTGAAGCTCTTTTGTAACTGTGTGGGTTTTTTTTTTTTTAAGTACTATATGGATAAAATTATTATTATTATTATTATAAACCCTAAATGGACCTGTCCTGTAAAACTGTTCCTGCCATTACATTGTTTGAGTAACCTCTATAGTTACAATAAAACAGTTTTATCTCAGCAGAGTTCACGCTTTGTGTTGACAAGACATCAGACAATTTCCTACTTTCTGTCTTTCAGATCTACCCACCCATCAATGTGTTGCCCTCGCTGTCCCGTCTGATGAAGTCAGCCATCGGTGAGGGGATGACCAGGAAGGACCATGCTGATGTCTCTAACCAGCTGGTAACAAAACGTGCCTTTTTTAATAATGGATCCTGTAACCTGGACGTAACGTGTTTCCCTCTGAATAATGTCTGAATTTGATAAATGACCAAAAGCATTGACCAGGATAATATATGGACTGATGTCTGCCACCATACCTGTTGACGTGAATGCCTCTCCTTGCCTCCAGTATGCCTGTTATGCCATTGGTAAGGACGTCCAGGCTATGAAGGCTGTGGTGGGAGAAGAGGCCCTGACCTCTGATGATCTGCTCTACCTGGAGTTCCTGCAGAAGTTTGAGAAGAACTTCATTGCTCAGGGTAAGAAGATGCCAAAGGAGCAACTCGCACATTTTCAACCTTAGGCAGCCAGTCCCTCCCATTCATTTTGAATGAGGGGTAGTGCGTTTAAGTTGAGACGGATTCAACTTTTTGGAGAAACGCAACCCGACGCCACGCCAACATGATTGGACGGCAATCAGACGCCCCCTGAGAAGAGCCTTGTTTACCCTTTACCGAAAGTAAACCCTTTACCGGGTTCTTCTTCTACTCGTTTGTTGTTTAGAGGCAGTTGGTAAACTGCTTGTAAGTGCATTACCGCCACCCTCTGGATTGGGGGGGGGGGGGGGGGGGGGGTTAAGTTCACAACATGACATCACACAAATGGGCCATGTAGTGTCACCCCGCCGCACAACCCTGCCCTAATTGCCGAATGAAACCACATACGGAACCATGTAAAGTGGTGGTCTGAAATAACAAGGAAACGAACCAACGGTAGGAACAGTGCTTGAGAGTATTGTTGCTTAGTATATTGCTTTGGGGGAGAAAAAAAAAATGGTGGTTTGAAGTGGCATTCGTATTTCTGAGAATTTCTGAGTTTACATTCGTCCCTGGAAAATATTGATCTGTGTGCACTCCTTCTTTGTCACTGAAGCATACCTGACCGTTTCTTTCCATCTTTCTTTTCTTCAACGTGACTAAACAAAGCTCAGTGTTCAATCGTCCGGGTAGATACTGTACATGCGGAGCTGTATTTCCTCTTTTGAGCGCTGATGGATTCCACAGGAGAATAGTCATCATAGCAAGACGAGATGGGAAATGGAGAAAGAAATATTTTTAGATTTCTTTTTTTTTTTTTTCTTTCTTCCAACTCACAGCAACAATATCCTAACAACAAATTCAGCACAACAACCTCTTGTTAGAAACAAGTCGGAGTCCAGAGCAGAAATTAATTTGGGACTTTATCACGGGGGGGGGTCAAGGGCTTTAAAAACTTTTGTTACTGGAAACCGCTAGCTTAGCTCTGTTCAAAATTGAAGTTATTAAAGGGTACTGCTGATTCCCGTCTCTAGCCAGGGCAGCTTTATTTGAATAGCTCCTTTCAAACACAAAAAGGCAATCCAAAGTGCTTTATGTAGAGCAAAGAAATGCATTAGAACAACATGTGAGGACACAATAAAAAGCTGTATAGAATAATATCAGAATTAAACTAAAATTCAAATATACAAAAAACAGTTGTTCCTTTTAAAACACATCTCGCACATGTCTGGAAAGCAATAGTTCGCAAAGACTTCTTTTACTACTGTACTGTAAGACACTATTGGAACTTCCGCAAAATATAAGTATATACTGTATGTGAGGAAATATTAGCTGAATAGCATGATGTTATCAGCTCAACAAAAAAGTGAGTCAATTAAACGGGCCTCCCTCAGCTCTAAGGAGCTTTTTTAGCCTATTTTAGGTCATTGTTTTGGTTTTACAGCCTTTAATGACCTCATTTTTACGGCAACAGTAAGCAGCTCTGCTTTTTTATTTTTTTAAATTAAACCTTCCTTATTTTTTCTCTTAACAGAAAATGAAGAGAAAATATAAGAGACATTTAAGAGAATGTTGCAGCATGAGGCCCAATATGTCGATGTTGTGTTCACAACAAGTGGTCAAAAATTCAAACACTGCAGCTTTTAACACTGAATTTCTTGGTATCTCTTTCCTCGCGGTCCATTTTTCGCTTGATTCAATTCAATTCAATTCTATTTATATAGCGCCAAGTCACAGCAAAAGTCATCTCATGACACTTTACAAATAGAGCAGGTCTAGACCGACTCTTTATGATGTTATTACAGAGACCCAACAGTTTCCACCATGAGCGAGCACTCTGGCGACAGTGGCAGGGAACAACTTCCTTTGAAGAAGCAGAAACCTTGAGCAGAACCAGACTCTAGGTGGGGGGGGGGGGGTCATCTGCTTTGACCGGTTGGATTGGAGACAAACAGACAGACAGAGATGTATGGCAGCACTAGCAGTAGCCATAGCAGCTATAATTATAATAATAATAGAAATATGACTGATAATAGCAGTTACAGCTGTTAATAGCTGAGATTAATGATAGCAATAACAGCTTTAATAGTAACAGAATTACGACTAATAATAATAACTGTAGTGATGAGAGTCAGGCAGGCCCATGGCAGCAGCAGCCAGGCGTACCAGGACCACGATCCACAGGAACCAGCACAAAGAAACTCTGGGGGAAGATATAAAGTTAGTAACATGCATTGGAGGGACATGAATGTGTAAAGATGGAGAGGGAGAGGAGGAAAGCTCAGTGCATCATGGGAAGTCTCCCCAGCATTCTAGGCCTATAGCAGCATAACTAGGGGGCTGGACCTGAGCCAGCCCTTAACTATAAGCGTTATCATACAGAGAAATGTTTGTTTGGTTCATTTTGAATGCAACCACAGCCAAAGAAAAACCTTGGGGCTTTCTTAGAAATGTATTTGAAATTGTGCTTGTGTGACCAAGTGTCACAAGTCACAATGACCAAGTGTCATATATGGAGACATCGGGGTCACTTTGGGGACAGTAGATTGTATTTCCTCATCTGCTCGTCAGTGCATCATGGGAAGTCCCCCAGCAGTCTAGGCCTATAGCAGCATAACTAGGGGGCTGGTCCCGGCAGGCCTGAGCTTGGAGCTTGGCTAACTGATGAGGTTCTTCTGGCTTGATTGATAGATAAAACTGGGTATCGTCCGTATAGGAATGAAAGTTTATGGAGTGTTTTCTAATGATATCTCCTAAAGGAGGCATATATAAGGTGAACAGTATTGGTCCAAGCACAGAACCTTGTGGAACTCCATGACTGACTTTGGCGTACGTGGAGGATTCATCGTTAACGTGTACAAACTGAGATCTCTGTAGTAGGATGTGATGGTCAGTGGTGTCGAATGCAGCACTAAGGTCTAACAAAACAAGTACAGAGACAAGTCCTTTGTCTGATGCAATTAGAAGGCCATTTGTAACTTTCACCAGTGCCGTCTCGTCTCTGTGCTATGATGAGCTTGATGTGATGTACAGTAGACAATATGTGTGTGTGTGTGTGTGTGTGTGTGTTGGGCACATGAATGAGACGGCCCCAGTTGATACTATCTTTGGCTGTCCGTCTCCCTCAGGCCCATACGACAACAGGACAGTGTATGAAACCCTGGACATCGGCTGGCAGCTGCTGCGAATCTTCCCCAAGGAGATGCTCAAGAGGATTCCTCAGAGCACCCTGGCAGAGTTTTACCCCAGGGAGTCTGCCGCCCGTCACTGAAAGGTGCACTAAGGAAACGCTCTGCTTCTAGCCCCACTCACCTTTCTACCCACCATCCTCCTTTTTCCCTTTTTTTTTTTTTTTTTTTTTTTTTTTTTTTTTTTTACTCCTTTCTTTCCTCTCATCCTACAGCCCTGCACTTCAAGAGGCCCCCCCCCCCCCGGAGACCGATGTTGTAGAACCCATCCCGAAACCTCACCTCTGTTCATCTCCAGTTCATCTTCTTCTCATGAGTCAACTCACCCCCAACACCACCCCTCCCCACTTCCCTGAATGAGAACAGGGCAATAATCTCCCCCTTCAGTAGATGTACTGTAAGCGTAAATGTGTCCAGAAGTTGTGTACGGAAAGTGTCTGTGCTCGTGGTGTCTACCCTTTGATTGCAAAAAAAACGTGAACATATCCTTGAGATTATAGATGAGTCGTTATTTATTTGGGGTGTGTGACTGCTGGATCCCCCTCTTCTTCTTCTTCTTCTTTTATGAATGTTATGTAATAACCATCTCCAGCAAAAAGCAAGAGGTTTCAACAAACAGCTTCTCAAACTGAACATTATAATTGGTATGTACCAGAGGGCGTTTCGCTTATTTTGTCCACTCCCTCTATAGTGGTTGATAATAGGCAACAGCTGTATTTTGTTCATGTGGCTTCAAGTTACCAATGTCAACATGCCCCCCCCCCACACACACACACACACACACACCTTCTTTTGGATCCTCTTGCTTCCTCCACCTGTTCTGGAAAGAATACAGTGGCTGTTTACATTGTGTTTTTGCTGTTTTGATTTGTGTTTTGCAACAAAAAAAAAAAAAAAATATGAGAGTATATTAAAACATTCCCATCTGTCCTTTTTTTGTTGTGCAACAATAATGGTTTTGTCAGTTTGTGTCCCATGAATAAATTAAATTATATGAGTATGCTTTTGTCTCATCTTTACACACCTCATCATTCAACGCATGCTTAACAATCCCACCACCATCATTGGATGATTACTGTTGGAATTGCAAAAGTTACAGTCTGTTACTGGGTAATCATTTTCATGTTTTACAAAATAAGTTTCATAGTTTTAAAAAGAATCTGATATGAAACGTTGTACATTATTTGCTAAAAAAAAAAAAGTTAATGTAAATTAATTCTTCATTTAAAGTCAGTAAAACGTCTTTTCCAAAAAGTGTCAATAGTGCCTTCAAGAGCTGTTATTTCTTAAAAAAACAAGGGTTTTGAAAAGGGTTTACCAGAGTACAATTTTGTGGGGTAACAATGAACGCATGTCCACCAACATAATCCACCTTAACAAGAGGGATTGAGTACAGCTCTACAGAAACCATTATCGGCTCGTGTTATCGGTCGAGTTCTACTTTGTGTAACAAAACATGTAAGATCAAATGTCCACTTACTGGCTTTTCGGAGCTTTCGGTCACATCTCGCAGTCGTCATTCAGTGTCTGGAACTGGCTCAGTTGCCATTGAAAGCTATAAAAGGCTCGAAAGATGACCTTTGAACTTAGATTTTTTTTTTTTTCCAAAACATACTGTTCCCAGTATGAATCTTTACTTTAAACCAGTGGTTCCCAACCTTTATTTTATCATTGTGTATACACTGACGACCCCCACCCACATAAAAAAGGGGAAAAGGGTTAGCAGCCTACTTCTTTTGAAATATCTTCATGTATATTTCACTATATTCAGTGCATAAAATAAAAAGGTTCACTCACAGAAACACAAGAAAATGCAAAACAACACAAGTCCAGTGTCAAATGTGGGCTTTCCGCTGACTTTCTTTTGACGGACGCTAGATGAATTCTTAAAAGAATACATTCATATCTTTTTGCAAAATCACTCTCGAGGAAACTGCAGTCCAGCAGATGCACATATTAGGGATGACTGCGGAATCATTCAAGCGAGTAATGATAGTTTTTCAAAACAGGTCCCCAAAGGTCCGAAAGGAGTTTGTCCAAGCATTTTTGACACAATTCATATTTCTCTAGTTCCTCATAGATTTGCCTCTTGATTTAACTATTAACTCTCTAACTGAATATCTTTTTGTAAACATTAGAAGCATGTATATGTAAACAGTACAGTATGTTGTGGAAAAAAAAATAAAGGTATAATGTAGGTCTGTGGCACATCGCTGCAGCAGCTTTGCTTGTGCACGAATGATTATACTTTGCTAACAGCCTTTTAGGGAACTCATGATGGGGACGACAGGGAATGCAGAGGACTGACCCAGGACTTTGTGGACTGGTGCCGGTGGAACCGCCTCCACATCAACGCAGGGGAAAACCAAAGAGATGGTGGCGGACTTCCGCCGGTGCAAACACACCCCTCCCACACCAGTGAACATCCAGGGAAATGGACATCGAGATGGTGAAATCTTACAAGTACCTGGGTGTTCACCTGAACAATAAACTGGACTGGACTGACAACACAACTGCACTGGACAAGAAGGGCCAGTGCAGACTCTACCTGCTCAGGAGACTCAGGTCTGTTGGAGTGCAGGGGGGCCACTCCTGAAGACCTTCTTTGACTCCGTGGTGGCATCAGCCATCTTTTATGGAGTGGTCTGCTGGGGCTGCAGCATCTCAGCTGCCGACAGGAAGAAACTGGACAGACCTGATTAAGAAGGCCACCCCCCCCCCCCCCCCCCCCGACTCAGTGGAGGTAGTGGGAGAAAGGAGAATGATGGCTAAGCTATCATCTCTGAGGGAGAACACGTCCCACCCCATGCAGGACACTCTGGCAGCACTGGGCAGCTCCATCAGGGACAGGTTGCTTCACCCGCGGCTGCTGTCAGGCTCTACAGTCACACCTGCTCCCAGTAGACCTGCTCCCGGTAGACCTGCTCCCAGTAGACCACGCACACACCAAAATGGACAATCCACATATTTCTGAACGTAACAGTGGTGCAATACCCCTATTCCCTTTACCTTCATTCTTTCGTTCTGTGAATTTGTACATTTGTAAACAGTCTTTATAGTTTTTATTTATTACATCTTGATTCTCTACTTATGTCTCTACTATCCTGCAACCCCCCCACCCCCCCCACGCTGATGGATTAATAAAGGATTATCTTATTTTATCTTAATACCACCAAAGTAGCCTCTTTATAACGGTGGTGTCATTTATTACAAGTATTGCGCCAAAACACTTTCAACTGCCACGCCTCGCGAGCGCGAGCGTCCTCTGTCTCTGCTGGATGACGCCTATGCGCCAGGTGCCTCGCGGCGACGCACTTCCTGTTCACCTTTGGTCACAGGTTGGTCTGCTGATGGCCGCAGAGGAGCTGCACAAAGCCAGCGTCATTGCGGAGCTGTCAAACCAAGGTGAGTCTCGCTCGGTTGTGTTTGCTGTGAGCGGCCAGATGTTGGGTGTCAGTCCCGTGCTCGCGCTAAAAGTCGCGCGAAATGTGCGCACGAGTGTGAAACACACAGAGAGAGAGAGAGAGAGAGAGAGAGAGAGAGAGAGAGGGGGCTGCTCGTGGAAGCTCGTGGAAGCAGCGCGCGCTTTGAACGTACGTTTGATAAATAGGCAATGTCGCGAGCCTGTCGCGAGCCTGTCGCACTGTATGTCGTCAGTGAAACGCAAACTGCTGTGTAATGTCTCCCAAGTCGTGGTGGACGTTTACTCACTTCAGCTCAATTTGTCCGCCCCCCCCCCCCCCCCCCCCCCCGCGACTGGCCAAAGCCCACGTGCGGCAGGAGGGCTTTCAGGGCGGGTTAAACTGCGGAAGCGAGCTGCAGGAGGTGAGACCTGGTGTGAGTCAGTCTCTAGTGCCTCTGTCCCGAGAGGACATTTATATCGACCTGCCTACCCTGTGTTTTTCTAGAAGCTGCGGTCTGTTAAGAAACAACAACTATATGTGGTAACGCTTCATATTTACAGGTCCGCAAATTTCACGGGAAGTTGGTGATGATGAGATAGTAACGTATTTGTAATTTCTTTCTGAAATTACACTGAAATTACCCCAACATTCACCCGATGATTTATCAAAAGTAATCCCAACATCAGCTGCAGCGTTTATTCATGGCCTGCCACCAGACAACTTCACTGCCAACCTGTGTAAGACTTACAGAAGAAAACTGTAACTCAGTACAAAAAGTAAATCCTCTTTTTATACAGTACGCTATCATTTCCATAATAAAAAACTAAACAAAAACGAACTGCTGGACACTGAAATAGCGCTTGTACATTGGTCGAGAGAGTCCATGTGTTGGTAACTAATTCAATGGTTTTGGTTGTTTGGTTCATTCATAGATTTTCAGCAAGTTTTAAGTTTTGTGGAAAAAAAAAAAATCTAACCGTAACTACTTATTAGGAAAGAGCAGAATATAATTCTTAAGTAATTTTGCGGTAATTTGGGGATAATTTCAAACACTATACTATACTAATTATCATCTACTTACCATGAAATTAGCGGACCTGTAAAATGAAGCGTTACCCTATATTTTAGTTCTAAGACAAAAGAAGTATTTTTATTATTTTTTTTTTTTTTATGTTTTTGACTGATAGCTGAATGTAACACCAGCCAGATGACCTGCTTATACAAATAGAAAATAGAAGGCAGTTACTCTTACTATTGTGGCCACACCCAGGGCAAACGTTCAGACGGTCGGAGTGTTACTATATATTCAACATGCCGTGCTCTAATAGTCAGGTGACACAGGACGCAAGTTGCGCTAGTCACTGCATGAGAAGTTATCACATGCTGGAGAAGTTCTCTTTTTTTTTTTTTTTTAAGTGAGCTCTGTGTTCTTCACTGGCATTTGCTTTCATTGTGATTTACTGACGAAGATGGCTTACTGGCACCCTTTGCTCCCTACAGCTCTGCAGGAGTATGAGGGCCTGCAGAGGAAGCACAGGACGGCAACCATGGAGGTGAGTGTTAAAATCAGTCAGGGTGTTGTCTGACAATATGCTTACAGTTGGCACCTGCTTCTGTTTTGACCATGTCTGATAGAATAATCAATAATCCTACAGTATTGTAGGATCAGTACACAGCGACAGTAGTAGTAGTAGTAGTAGTTGGCCTAGCAGTAGTTGTAGCTGTATTAACTGAGGGAGCAGCAGAGGCAGCAAAAGTAGAAGTAGTTGTAATTGGAGTAGTCGCTTAGTCTTTTATTGTTTGTTCATATAATAATGATAATAGGCTTTATTTATATAGCACTTTTCAAAACACAGTTACGAAGCGCTTTACAATAAAAGCAAAAACATGTTAAGACACAAAGAAAAAAAACACCAAGACAGTAAAATGAACTAAAATGTTGTGTAGGTCGTACACCATAAATAAACGATAATATACAGAGTTCGCCACCCTCATTTCCACTGGCAGGTCATTCCAAAGTCTGGGAGCCCTGACTGCAAACGCTCTTATCACCTTTGTGAATCAGTCTGAACCTCGGAGCAACAAGGAGTGAAGCGTCTGCAGATCTCGGGGGGGGGGGACATAAGGCGATGAAAGATCTGATAGATAACTTGGGCTAGCGAAGCCTCTCAGGGGCTTTTATTATTATATAAAGGCGTGGATGACAGTTTCCGAATGTTTGGCAGAGAGGAATGGTCTAGTCCTTCAAATGTTTTCGGAGGTGATGAAAGCAGGATTGATGCGCCGATTTAACATGTTTGTCTAGGCTGAGGTTTTTGATCAAAAATGGCACCAGGATTTCTACAATGTTGCGTCATCGAATGCGACAGTGAACCCAGACTGTCTTGACCTACAATCAGTGTCTCAGTCTTATAGATTCCAAACCATCCCCGATTCCTCCTGTCCACATGTCGGAAGTGTCCTCGGGCAAGACGACCCTGAACCACTGAAAGTTGCTCACGATTGGACAGGCCGGCGCCTTTCATGGCAGCGCCATGTGTGAATGAGAGGTCAATTGTTCAGTGCTTAGTCCGTTAAGGTAGAAAAAGCGCCATATAACTGCAGTCTATCTACCATTTACCAACAGTCACTTTTGGTTTTGTTTAACCATGACCACGATCTTTCTTTAAACTAACCAAGCCTAAACCTAAGTCCTAATCATAGTGGAAGTTCAGAAAACAGTCAATGAATGTGTGTAAATGATGTTGTCTGCTGATGGAGTCAGAAAATGTTCATACATGCAGGGGTTCTTTTGGAAGGCCATGACGAATGACCAATTTTGTTGTTTAGTTGGGAGGACCTCTTCAGAAATGTCTCCGTCTTGTAAAGATCAGAAATCTCAGAGGGGTATTAGTGGGAAAAAGTCACAAAACAAAGTCCGATTTGAACACTGATCCAAAAACGAATCAGCAACTTGACTGGTATTGGTATCAGCCTTCAGAAAGTCACAGGGGACTCTAGTTTGGGACCTGGAGTTTGTCCCCAGCCCCATTTTTGATAAACTCGAGGTACCTCAAGCTGGCATCAAATGTCTGGCGTGATTTGTAAATTATAATTATAATTTTGGACTGTTATTCCTTTTTTTCGTTTTCTTTTGTTAAATAGAAAAAGGTTTGTAGACAAGCAAGTTTATGTTCCTCAGTGTGAGGTAACAAAAAAGTATCTGCCTTATCTCAGAGAATGACTTCCATTGAATCCAATGAATTCCATTGAATTCCACTGACCTTTTGTATTAGGAGCAGGACTGGATAAACTGTAAGAAGAATTACACAACAAACAAATGGTTTGACATTCAATTCAGTTCAATTTTATTTATATGGCGCCAAATCCCATGACACTTTACAAATAGAGCAGGTCTAGACCGACCCAACAGTTCCCACCGTGAGCAAGCACTTTGGCGACAGTGGCGAGGAAAGACTTCATTTTAAAGAGGCAGAAACCTCGAGCAGAATGGATCCACAGGAACCTGCGAGACGAGAAAGCACAAAGAAACTCCGGGGAAGATATAAAGTTAGTAACATGCATTGGAGGGACATGAATGTGTAAATATGGAGAGGGAGAGGAGGAAAGCTCAGTGCATCATGGGAAGTCTCCCCAGCAGTCTAGGCCTATAGCAGCATAACTAGGGGGCTGGTCCAGGCAGGACCTGAGCCAGCCACTAACTATAAGCGTTATCATACAGAGAAATGTATGTCTGGTTCATTTTGAATGCAACCACAGCCAAAGAAAAACCTTGGGGCTTTCTTAGAAATGTATTTGAAATTGTGCTTGTGTGACCAAGTGTCTGTTATATATGGAGACATCGGGGTCACTTTGGGGACAGTAGATTGTATTTCCTCATCTGCTCGTCAGCGCTACGATACGATACCTTTTAACACATTCTCCAGGCAGTCTCTGAATTGTGCTGTTGCACAGGCAAACAGGTTGAAGGTTGATTGAAACAGCAGTGGTCGTGCTGCTCTGTCTGTCTCCCTTTCACAAGTGCAAGAGGCTGGAGGAGGAGAGAGACGAGGCCATCAAGAAGCTCAGTGAGTTCCAGCAAGGTGAGTTTCTCTCTCTCCTGGGTCACTACATGTCCACAACAAAAACGAGTGGAAGATGGTCATGAACAAACATGGCTGCAGTCTGCACTGGAGCTTGTTGTGTCTGTCTTTATCTATTAAAAGTGGCGGCGGTCTCTCTCTCCATGAGTTCAGAATCACGTGGCTGTCCCGGTGGTCTCTCATGGAAGGGGTCTCAGAGGTGCTCGAAATGACGTACCAGTCTGGTTTCACAGGCGTCCACGTTGAAATGTCACGCCGCCTAGTTACAAAAATTCAGGAGGTGCGCGACCACGCGACTGCGACAGCTTGCGGAGCTGTCGGCATGGCGCGATGACGTCATTTTGGGGGCGCACGGACCCTCGCGCCAGAGACACCACGGCGGTCATAAATCCAGCTTAAGCCTTCCATCGTCTGCAGGACAGGATGACCTTTTGTTTTTTTTACTTCTCTTATGTTTGTGGGGCTTGAATATACTCACATTCTGATCATCAGCGCTTCATCTTGTCCTTGATTATACCTAACACACATAGGTTATGCAAGTGATACGTTTGCTTTCATTTAAAATAAAGACTAACCTAAGTTATGCGTTATGTAAATAACACTATTTCCTTTAAAGCGGCAGAGTCAACATTGCTGCCAATTTGTCCCAGTGGCCAATGGCAGTACTGCGACAAAAACTCCACTGCAGCTCTAAAATCATTCTCTCCACAGACCGCTATTGCAAGCGATGCATCATAAAACGTCATCTCAGTGGAATGAACATAGGCAAGACACGAATGCACATGTGCAGTGGGCCGCACAATGTGGGAGAAAACCAGGATGTGAAATAAACAAACTTTTGTTTTTGGTTGTATGCAGGGTTAGCAACATTCATTGGGCACCATCTTGCATCCTGTATCCAGCTCTCACAACGCATCCACTCAACCAAGATCAGTTGTACATCGGATGTCTTGGTATCATAATTGCCATTTGAAATGTTTTACAAATCTGAGGTGACTTGCCTGACATGCCCGAAAATCAGAAATTGCAAAGTAAATCATACAGTGTAGCAGTTTATTTGTCTGCTTATTTTCTCATATTATTGTTTAAAGAGGCACTAAACCCAGTTTACCTGTCAAAGTCAGTTTACTGGCCACAGTTGTATAATGTTTTCTCAGGCTCTGTGACATTATTACACATCTCTTAGACTTTGGACTTGGACACATTTTTTTATTGTGTGAAAGATGAGGACATGGCAGTAACAAAAATGCTATTTTTGAGTTGCATATATATATATATATATATACCTATAGATATATAGATTAAGGTTCTTCTGAAATAAAACACAATGAGTACACACACCTAATCTGTTCTACTGCCATTCAGTATGACACAACACACATTTTTTATCTCAGGACATTTCCAAATTTCAATCTCAATATTGAAAAAAGACAAACGTAAAATGTGACATGAATTCAGCTTCGCGAGGGCCAGCTTTATAATCGCGGACGTTGCTCTGAAAAATGATCACAGCTGAACAAACACGTGAACCAGGACGCGGATAATGGCGTCGGAATAGCACTGTCGCATGCTTCAGCTTTTAGCGCAAATCTGTTTCCAAACACTGCAAATATGTTTCAAATGTTTTTTTGGCCCGCCGTTCAATTTTCCAAAATGATTTTCCTTACAGGCTGAATGCTTTTGCTATGACCATTTTAGTGAAGGCAGGATTTGAAATAGGGGCAACACATGTCAAAAAGATGGAGCAAATAGTTTGTCTTTGTGACTGTGACAGTTTGTGTGGATTTTCATCTGAATAAATCTGGCCCGTGCTCGTGTATTCAGCGGCTCTCCAGCCAAAACACATATTGTGTTTGACTTCCGCGTTAATAGAGGCTGCCTCACTGTGCCAAGCAGCTGCATATTAGGACCTATTACGTGATTTCATAGCTCTTAGAAAATTGCTCCTATTCACAACGAAACGGCTGGGGATGGGGAGGCAGGGTTGTGGGGGCTGGGGGGGGGGGGGGTGTAGTGGGAGGACGGGAGAAAAAGCCCCCAACACACAATCATGCCTTTTCAATTGCCGATGGCAAGGTTGATGACAACATGACCATTGTGTTATAATGATAACACCACAAAGGCATCTGCCCCCCTCATCAAGGCTTCACAGCGGCTGCAGATACAATTTAATTCACTGCTCCGTTGGCGGCGCTGATACCATTATGCAGCACGTCGGCAACAGGGGTAATCACTGTCTTTCCTGAGAGGAGGATGGGAAAAAAAAAGAAAGAAAAAAAAGATAGGCACAAAAAAAGAGGGGAGGAAAAAAAAAAGATGGAGTGATGATGATGGGGAGGCCGAAACTTACAATTAAGACTGCCAATTCTGACGTGTCAGAGGCCCCCTTCCGCCGCCGACTCGCACTCATACACTTTCAACACTTCCACCGCTGTTTATTTACCATGGCTACCAGTAATTATAATTAACATGTCGTTTAGTTCAAGGCGTCCTTTCATAGGTTGCCGAGTGTGGCCACGGCATTATGGAGACAGGCAGGGAGGATAAGGTGGCAGAGGACGAAACTGGCAGCTAAGTGCTATTGAATGACTGATGTGGAGGGCGCCAGAGGAGCGTGGATATCGCCCCGGTGCTGGCGTTCATCGTCTTAATTAGGCGTCCCCTGGGGGAAGGAATTGCCCACAGCAATGGCACTGATGCTTAATTTCTTCATCGCTCAATCACAATGTTTAATTAGATAAGTGGTAGGGCATTCTTTAGGGGCGTTCTTTTTTGTGCTGAGGTGTGATTGCAGCTTAAACAACATTAGGGTTTGTGGTTTGGAATTTTACCAGTTTTTTTTTGGGTCCGACTACCTCGCTTTGGTTAAAGCTGTACTTCTCAACATTTTTCACATCAACAACGGATCAAATGGCTGTGTGTGTAATGTCAAGGGTGCCACTCATCTAGCCTCTTTTAATTCAGTGTTTTTGTTTTATTTTTCGACTCACGTAAACTTCACTTTCATCAACCTTGGTCCTGTTATCCAGATTGTAATGTTGACGATTTGACATGAGTCTGGGAGTTTTTGGTTCTTCGAAGTTTAAAATTCTCAGTCTGGAACTGTTGTCAGAGCAACAAATCCTTAAAGGCCCCGTATTCTGCTCATTTCAGCTCTGTATTTGTATTCTGGAACTCAACTAGAGCAGCTTTGCATGATTCATTCCTTATGTATCTTCTCCTGGCCCTTTCTGCAGCCCCTCAGTTCCCCCCTCTGTCTGAAACAAGTCGTTTTAGACAAACTGAGGGTTTTGATCCTTTCACAGTATTTATACAGCACCCAAACCTGCTTTATAATCAAACAAGACATGGAAATCTCACTTTCTACAATATGGGACCTTGAAGCCCAAACCTGCAAAAGTGCAGACTTATTTACAGTTCGCTGTGTCATGACCACAATGTTTTAGACTGAACCCCATATGAACTCATTTCACATACAAATGGCCCCGCTTTCTTAGATTTGTAACAAAAGAGTGTTATCATTTTAGATGAGAACTCACCGAGAAATCACCATGATCTGTTGGTGTAATTACCACAATATATAAAATATACAACAAAACAAAAGTTTGTTCACTAAAAAAGAAATCAAGTGAGCAAAATGGCATAAACTCAACTCAATGATTCTGTGGTTCTCCAGTGCATGCTGGGAGGCTCCCCAGCACACCTAACTCATGCAACTGCAATCACACGATCGGCACTCAGCCAATCATCTGAATCACGATTTCAACTCATTTTGCCTTTATTTAAAAATAAGAGCACTACGCAAGGTAATAAAGATTTCCCAACAACAGGGTAACCTCATCCAGGATGGACAAATCAGTCCTCAAAGTGGTCTCAAAGAACAACATTAACAGGATTAGTGTAGCCTGATAGCAGCATGCTAGCCTGAATTAGTTAAGCCACAGAAAAACAGGGCCCTGGTTTCCAGCAGCAGGGGGCTGTATTCAGTGAAAAAGCTCAAGTAAACCCACTGTACATTACCTGCCCAGCACCAAACAGCAGACAGACACAGTGAGCAACTAGCTGGTGAACGCAGTGGAGCATTTAGCAGCTAAAGAGCCAGATGTCTTTCTCAGGAGTTGGTGGAGACCAAAAACAGAGCTAAAAGGACTCCAAATGAATGCTCGTGTTGGTCCGTGTGTGCTGGATGTGTAAATAGGCAATTGCTTGCTATGTCCAATGCCCAGGTCATACATATTTAGGCTGCTCTCATAGCAATGGGCAAATGACGGATTGTCACATGAACCTTTGTGTCTATGCAGAAGTGGTACATTCTCAGCTCAACATGTCAGCCATAACAACTTTTGATATTATTAAGCTTAAGAGTTAAGCTAACAGTTTATTTCTTGCCCTTGGAAACAGTTGGCGAAAACAATTTCAACTCAAAGTCCGCGCACTCGCTTGCCAGGGATGATGTTTGTGGTCGATCTCACTAGAGATGCGCTCACATTAGATACTAAGATGTTTGGCATCCGGACAAATGCAACAGTGCTTCCGTCGCTGGTTTATTTACATACGTTAGGCCTATCGGTTTCACTGAGAGTGCGCTTTTATTTCCTCATTTTTGTTTGATCAACCAATCGCACCTTTTAAAAGAGAATGTGTCACGCCTAGCAACTGGGTCAACCACACCTCCTCACTAAGGTAAAGGTCCCTTCCTTTCTCGGAGTTGCTCCGAGAATGTTCCTGAATCGCTCCTAAGCTCTAAGTAAGGAGCTCTCGGAGAGCATTCTCAGAATGTTTGCGAATACGGCCCCTGGACTTTTCTCAGTTGTCACGGAGCTGTCAGGTGTTGAGATTGTTTTGCCAAACAAGAATTCACAGTCCTTCTCCTCACACGCCTTTCTAGTGCAGCCCTGTTGTTGCGCATGCTACAGTGATTTAGCAAAGAACTAAGGTTTAAAGGCAATGTTTCGGTTCACCCTGGGTTAAGTGCAACATCACATGTATGATTCTTACCTAAAAAGCCCACATACACTCTAAACTATTATTCATAGCCTTACGCTCTAAAGTTGTTCCCTGCAAGTATTCAGTCTATACTCAATACACATAAGTCGTGGCTGATGAAAATAAAAAGGTAGGGAAAATTAACTGAATAAAAGATATTTGATGACAACATTTAGTTCACTTCCTTTTGAATTCTAATCATAATGATGCGCGTAGGTCACTCACCATTGAGGCTACTCGCATGGCAGACACAATAACAAGCAGAAATATACTTCAGTGTTAAGTGTTACAGCGCTCTCCTCTCAATTAACTGCGCAAAGAAATGAGAAGTCACAGCTATGAACCCACTCGTTTAGAAAATCCTAATCATATTCTTTGTTTCTTTGACGGCATTTTGATAAGGTTGAATGGCCGTGAGTTGACTTTTTAAGTTTATATTTTGACGTGAATGCAGCCATTCAGCAGTCATTTTAAATGCCGCTTTTCACGTTCCATCAACATTGTCACATCAACGAAAAAGCTTCCGACTCGTGGGCTTCTTTGCTAAATGGTCGCAAATTGCAGGAGGAACATGCAGCATTTTTCTTGTCTCCGTGTCAGCCTGTTAGTTTGCTGCTTTGTCGGTTGGTTAATTGTGTTTTGATTGGCAAAGTGTGAAAATAATGCAATGGGTCTTAGGTGACATTTGTTACTGGTCGGGCCAGAAAGGCTGCTGTTTTCAATGTTGACAAAATGTCGTTTTGTAATGTAACAGCAATTACTTTTACTCAAATGCTACACTGAAGTACAGCACTTGTGGTCTTTGTACCTTACTTACTTCTACTCCACCACACTTATTGAAATTATTGTACTTTTTTACACCAATGGTTCTCAAAGTTTTTCACAACACAAAGTAGACCACGGATCCCCATTGGATAAGATTTTGACCCAGCGTCCCCCCATCTGACAGTATTTCTGCTTTTAGTTGTTTTACTACAGAAAGTGTATGAAACCCATGACCAAAATAGTCACCCATTCTCTCATTGTGTTACTTATGGATGGAATTACAGTGAAAATACATGATTCCGCTTTTTGTTGGGGACCCCCTGGAACCCCCCCTCAAGGACCCCTGGGGGGTCCCCGGTCCACATTTTGAGAGCCACTATTTTACTCCACTGCATTTATTTGACAGATGTAGTAACTAGTTAATAAATGTAGACTTGAGCCTTTAAAATGACGCATGGCTATAGATTCACTTATCCGACAGTATGTATAAATTAGCTCCACTTGAACCTACTACCAACATGTTGCTAATTATTGCAATGACATCAATAATCAAATAACTTCATATAAAATTGTTTGTGGCTTTCTTTGTTTTGAATGATCTTTTTTCTTAGTTTCTCAGATGGTCATTGAAGAGGTCAGTGCCATTCAGGAGAATCTGGAGATCGAGAGGACATGCAGAGAGAGTGCTGAAGCCCTGGCCTCCAAGGTACCCTTCATCAACAGCAGTGCTCAAAGTATCCTGTCATAGCATCTGCGCAATTTATTATTTTATGTTACTGATTGCCTAAGGGAGCCTGTATTCAAGTTGGATTCGAGTCCAATAAAACAGGCACACCGACCCAAGAAAATCTCATCATTAAATTAGAACAAGATGGGAATAATGTAATCAGAATCGTAGCATCTGTCGGTTTAGACAAGCTTGGCTAAATAAACACGGCAGCATAAAATCAGCTATTTACACTCTAGTCGGCGTATTCCAGGAACCGTCGCATTCAATTTGTGTGTTGCAATCAAAAGCACTCTGTTGTCGTCCAGTTCTGCCGCTGTCCCCCATATCTTTAGCGTCAGAAAATTGCATTGGATTCTTTTGATTCACAGCACACTTCTTTCTTCTTCTTCTTCTTCTTCTTCTTCTTCTTTTTTTTTTGGAGTCCTTGCTAAAATGTGAGTTGTGATTGAGAGTGGGGGAGCCTGGCACATAGTGATTTTTGCAGCCCACTGGTTTTGAGCTTATCACTGTAATCATTTCTCATTCAATTTCTGGACAAAAGCCCTCACAGTCCACCTGGTTGGACCAGAGTTTTGGGCAGTGGGAGGCTGAGGGAGAATTACGATGAAGGTCGACTTTCAGGCCTTTTTTTCCTTACCGCCCCTCGGCCTTCAGTCCTCCTCTTTCCTTTGGGTTGTTTTTCATCCTCATCTTACAAGATTTCTACTGCCCGAAATGACCATAAGGTATCTGGGCAAGTCGACTGGGTTGTTGATCAATACCACTGGCTCGAAGATTACTCGGCTGGCTGCTGATTTCTTAAGACACTCCCAGTACTCGTCTATTGACCTTGTCTACTGGTCATTGCTGCAATCCATTGTACATTTTGTGAGGTTTGAAATGCTTAACCTTTAAACTACGTAATAACAAATGACAGTAGTGTTAATATTACTATGTTCAGTGTGATGAAATATTACATCTATTCTAGATGTTTCCATTGAATCTCGGCTGTAATTTCTGCATTGAAGAAATAATGTTTTAGTATCATTTATAGGCTACTGTAACTTCAGGGTCTGAACCATTAGCGTCACCTAATAATGACAGGCTTTGTGCAAGATTTTTTTATTATCCCCTAACCCTAACCATAACCTCTACGTGCCTAAACCTAACCCTTACCCTAACCCTAAACCTAACCTCAACCTAAACCTAACCCAACTCTCACCTTAAACCAAGTCCTCACCCTACAATTTTATGATTTACGTTATGGGGACTTGCATTTTCTCCCCATAAGGAAGACGAGTCCCCACAAGGAAGATGAGTCCCCACAATGTGACTGTGTAAACGGATTTATGTCCCCACAACATTAATTAATACCTGCCCACACACACACGCTGAGACGGAAAATGAGAGTCCGAGGCTGTGTTCGAAACCGCTTACTACAACCTACCAACAAATGCAGTATGCCCCCCCCCCCCCAAAACTTTTAAATGAGGCCTTGTAGATCTATGAGTGAAGATTCAGTAACTGGGCTGCTTATTTCTCAGATTTGTTCAGAAACACATTTTGGCGACTGCTGAGGTGAAACAGGTGAAAGCTTGCGTGACATTTAATGGCAGTCCACCGCCAGCGCTTTGCATCGTGGGACACAGTAGGCGAGGCAGACAGAGATCAGAATGACATTTTATTCAATAACTCGTGACTCCAAAAAAAAAAAACCAGGCCATACGGGTATGACAGTTTATTAACGTAGCCATTCAAGAAATGTAAATGTATTGTTGTAATATTTACTTTGCCATTGGAGTACTATGGATGTAAATGTGCAGGTTAGGGGAAATGTTTGGGTTTGCAAATATTTTGTAAATATTTAGCAAGTGATGACACAGAATTACATCTGATGAATTGTTTGTTGTTGCCTTGAAATGTGGGAGAGAGAATCTTCTTCTTCTTCTTCTTCTTTTCTTTTGTGTCACATTTCTTTTCGTACTGACTCAGTGCAGCGAATTGGCTTCAGAAAATATAATGTCCACTGAACAGGGCCTGCTAAGAGGCAGCAGTAAACTAGCCCACTCCTGGTCTGACAGCAGGAATTAATCTATTTGTTCTTAAGAATATACTGGCTAAAAGCTTGCTCCGTGGCAGTCTAAGTGACTACTCTCTTTCAAGCTTTATTTGATGTCTTTGGTCTCCTCTGCTCACTGCTGCTTCTTTTCTCCTCCCCTTCCTCGATATAAAACAGAAAAAAAGGGTCCATAGCTAGACACTCCCTGGCGCCTGCCTTGCTAATATAGTAGGGTGTGTGAGCACTCACTGTGGGGGTGGGGGGGGGGGCAGACAGACTGATTGTATATATTCACACATCAACTATTCATTTGCTTCAGTTAAAAGCAACACATCGGTTCACCATTAATCTATAAGTACTGTGAATGGAATAAGGTTGGAATAAGTGACGTTACCCTTTTTTTTTTTGAACAGTGTTTACCTTTCAATAGCATTTCAGCAATATTGTAAAGTCACCTACATTCCTACATCAGTGTATTACTCGTTTGTATTTGAATCAAACCCAAAATACACGAGGTGTTCCCAGAGGAGCACAGACAAATTGAGCTCTCTATTAATTTCTTCGTACCCAGCGATGGTAATTTTTACATGCCAAATATTCCCGAGGCCATTCTGAAAGAAGCTAAAAAGTTCAGCACAATTCCTCGACTCAACATTTTGAATTAAATTTTTTTTTTAAAAAAGCGCGTACAAACCAGTCAAATCAGAATGTGGTTTTGATGCTTAAATGTTTTTGTGTTTGATGCGTGATCAAAAAGGACGCGACGAAGGGGGGGCTGCATCTTTGTACCGGTGACCTCCGGAGGTGTGCTTGCCCACGATGCTATGTCAGCCTTGATTTATCTTTAGTATGTAATTTTATACATACACCTCTGGCGAATTGTAGATTATTATCAAAAGAATGTGATTCCATGTTACGTATTGTTGATTGCATTTCAGGAAAAAAAAAGAAAGAAAAAGATGCAGTCTGAAGGGCATAATCAAAAGATGCTGCAATCTGCTCCCACCAGGATGCCAATAATAAATGTTTCTTTTATGGCTCACCTTTTCCATTTCTCTTCTTTTTTTTTTTTTTTCCTTCTCTCGTCTCCAAGCACTTTTCTTCCTTCAGATGACATCGAGAAACACGCATAATTGGCATCCCTCCCATAGGCTTCGTTCATATTATACTTAGCAGTGGTCTACTTAATTGATGCGTGTGGCCGTCCTGGTGACTTTTCGAAATGGATGGAGTTTAGTATGTATGTATGTATGTTCATGAAGAATTTGCAAAAGCATTTCCAAGAAAAAAAAAACGCTGCACAAGAAAACATGTGAGAAGTGATAATCGCAAAGGCAAAAAAAAAAAAGAAACGATGCACAGAAATGCAAGATGGAAATACACATCGCATCAAAAAAAAAAAAACGGTGATTACATCGAAAAAAGGAGAAATGTTCGCTGCCTTTTTCTTTGTCTGCTTTTGCTCCTCTAATGACGTTTCTGGTTTTTTTTTTTTCACACCTTACTGCTTTTGCATGTGTCCTGCCATTATGACTGATTGCAGGGCCAAAGAAAAGAGGAAATCAACAACATCTCATCCGCCCAGCCTGTCGCTGTGCTACCTCATTTCTTTGCCTGTTTTCCACTAGCTTAATACAAAAGCGCGCTCGTCACTATGCATGATTTGAAAAAAACACTGTGAGATGGAGACTGTCAGTTTCTGTTGGATTCGTGTCATCTTCTAGGGTAAATACGTGCTGAATATGCCGTAAATTGTGCATTCAGAGGTTGTTGTCTGTGGCTGCACCGTGTAATCTCGTGTTGAGGTATGGTGAGTGTATTCGTCCTCGGGAGTGAAACTATTTACACTTAGTAAAAGTGTTATTGTCATGGTTACCGTTGACCAAATCATCTGTGAAATTATTTCCCATTCAAAGGTCACTTAGTGTTGCTGCTTAATCTTGTCCAACAGATTACAGTATTACTGAAGTAAGCCCCAGCTTTTACACAGTATATGTACTGTGAGGCTGATGAGGGGAACGAGATGCAGGTGAGGAGGTGGGCGGGGGAATACATTAATTGAGAGAAGTGGGGACAGGTGTGAAGATGGGTGGGGCAAGTCAGGTGATGGGAGGGAGGGGGGGAATGGGAGGCTACAATGCTTCATAGGTTCTTGTGTTGTCAAAGATGGAAGAAAAAAAAAAGATGCCAGTACTCTAAAAGAATGGTTGCAAACCTTGGGGTCAGGAGGACGGAGGGATTTGGAGGTGCAAACAGAAATCTAAGATCTTATCCAGCAGCTGAACTAGACTACATGTTATAATATACATAGAAAGCGGCAGTACTGAGTCATAAGTACTCAGTTGGACAGAAGTGATCATTTTCCACAAAGCTCTTTATATCCAAAGCGCTCCAGTACGTGCACATAAGACTGACAATTCCTCAGCTCATCACATATCGTGCCTTTATTCTTTTTGTCTGTTTATAATTGTAAGCTAAAAATGGCCACTCATTATGGTTCCAATAGCCAGGATATAGAAGAACACTTATTTGGTTATTTTGTATAATTAACCATAAAAATGAATACGATAATTGCATTCCATATGACATAATACAGTACAGTGAGACTTCGTTGAAAATCTGCAGGACTGCTGTACAGGACTTGCAAAATATTAACTTTTTTTTTTCAGGTAATGTGGACAGTGCATAACAGCACAAGAAAGAAATATATAATGTCACATGTAGCACCTTTTTAAATATGTCACCATGGAGTGCCATTGATCTGTTTTCTTCATGGTGTTCTTGAATACATTCGGCATTGACGTTCAAATGTCCTTTCTATGTTTCTCGCTGTGCCTCCTCGCTCAAGTTGAATCGCCAGAACCGCTCTCTGAAGAGGAAAAGCATGATTTTGCTTTCCCACCTCAGCCCAGAGACCGTCACTGAGATCAACCTTGAGGATGAAGAGGAGGAGAGTAACCTAAATGCAGCCAGCAAGGTCTGCCTCTTCCCCCAGTGCCAGACCACCATCTCAGGTACAAGATGCCTCCAACTCCTCCAATCGTGATGTATGTAACACATTTACTAGAAAAATCTAGTGACCTAAAACTCTGTTTGCGTATTTGTTTACAAAAACATCTGTATGGACGAGGCCTGAGTTTAACAGCACGATTCCTACCTTTTATCACTAGTCATTGACAACAGGTAGTATAGTTGTCACGGGGCTGCAGGGTGGCAACAGGGGAAGGACCCAAATTAAGACAGTCAAGACAGCAGGAGGATATCAGTGGTTTAATGACCAAAAATAGCTGACAGGGAGGTACAGGTGGGCACAGATAGGCAGGCAGACAGGTAGACAGACAGGTAACAGGCAGGCAGGTAGACAGGGGAAGGTTTGGCTCGAAAGCAAAAACACAACGCAAGATAGCAACTAGGAACAACTGACAAAGGAAGTGGACTGGTATATGTAGAGTAAAATCCTGGGTGTGGGAGGAGTTCGGGGAGGCTATGGAGAAGGACTTTTGGTTGGCCTCAAGGAAGTTCTGGCAAACCAACTCGGAAGGAGAAAGCAGGGCTTTGCTCAGGCAGTTCTCAGCAGTGGAGAAGAACTGCTGACCTTGACTGGGGATATTTTTGAGGAACTCCTGAGGCCGACCAACACGTTCTCTATTGAGGAGGCACAGTCTGAAGACCCAGGGGAAGCCTCATCTCATGAGAGCTATGTCCGTATTCTTGGCACAAAGTCGAACACGTTTTCGGTGGGTGTTGGCCTCCGCCAGGGTTGTCCCTCGTTACCGATTCTGTGATATTCATGGACAGAATCTCACGGCGCAGCAGGGTGGAGGTGAGTGTCCGGTTTGGGGGCCTCAAAATTGCGTTTCTGGTCTTTGCAGATGATGTGGTTCTGTTGGCTTCATAAGACTGTGACCTACAGCCCGCACTGGGGTGGTTTCCAGCTGAGTGTGAAGCGGTTCGCGATGAAAGTTTGCTCCTCCAAGTCTGAGGCGATGGTCCCCTGCTGGAAAAAGGTGGATTGCTCCCTCTGGGTTGGGTTGAGTTACTGCCTCAAGCGAAGAAGTTCCAGTATCTCGGGTTCTTGCTAAAATGGAGCATGAGGTCGTCAGGCTCACTGGCAGTAATGCAGGCGTTGCAACCGGACCGTCATGGTGAAGAGGGAGCTGAGCCGGAAGGCTAGATCTATGTTCCAACCCTCACCTATGGCCATGAGCTATGGGTAGTGGCCGAAAGAATGCGATTTCAGATACAAGCGGCCGAAACGAGTTTCCTCCGCATGGCGGCTGGGCTCAGCCTCAGAGATATGGCGAGGCAGGGTTATCTGGAGGCAGCGGGACCAGGCAGCAGTTGATAATTGTTACAATCAAAGCATATGCTAAATGTACCACAGTGGAAATCGATATTACAAAAATATCTACACTATAGTGGGCCAAAACATGTAAACTACTCATTAGTAAACTGCTAGGCTGCATGCATATGCATGAAGTAAGTAAGTACTTACAGTATGTTCTGTGAGTCTTTAAACTGTCAGAACTGTCATCGAGCTGTCTCTGGGAAATGTCATGGTCAGTTGGCAGTAAGTCAGCCAGTAATTATACCCCGAGTGATAATGGATTCATACTCGGTGATGCTTTTCCCGTCATGTCGTTCAAGGCTGCTGGCATTAAAAGGGAGAAATAATCATGTAATTTGCAGATGATATACTCGAATGCACAGGATGACTGAATAAAGAAATAAGTTGACTCGCTCAAAGATTGTGCGCGTATTATGTCGAAAACTCACCACTGCATGTCAATGGGCAGCTAGTTGTGAAGCACTTCCTGTCAGGGAACACATGGGGCACTTTCACTTTACGTGCTCTCACTTTTACCACATTGGAGGTTTGAACTGAATGTGATCAAAGAGCATCTGTTTAAATTCTTAGCTGAGAACATCACAGGCGAGGTCAAAAGAGAAGGTCCTGCCATTGAAAAAAAACTTTTCATCTGTGCAGACATTTTTTTTTTTTTTTTTAGCATTTTTCGTTTAATGTGAGAATTTTATCCATCAGAATACTTAGGAAAGGGCATTCTGTCTCTCCCCAAAAACAATCTTAGGTGTCAGCGACCTTTTTCTGCCTGAGTACCCTCCTAAATGTCTCAGCCTGGTCCTGCTGTGAGCTGCTTTGTATTAACAGATTTAATCTCTTGTGTAATTTCTAGAACACCTAGATTTTATGCAGTTAACACATGAAGTGGACGACTGACATTACTTCTTTTAACAATAACAACACAGCCTGTTGACGCTGCTGCTGGTTTGTTTATTTCACAGTGTATTCGCACCCATTACATTTAGTTTCGCAAACACATATCACAAAGAAAGAAATGAATTGCTAGCGCAGTTTATTCTCCTGCGTTCTCAGCTGGGGTAAACATGTATGTTAAATATTCACCATCTAAAAGCAACAAACTAGTATTTCCTCAACATTACATTAAGGCCAATCACACTAAACGTGGTTGTACCAAATACTACAAATACACTCAATGTGATGTGTATGAGAAAAACACTTAACACTTGCTTTGATTTTCTTTGTTTCAGAGCTACAAAATATGTTGGAGTTCACACTAAAGGAGAAAAATCAAGCAGTTACTGATCTTGAGGCAGTAAGAGGGCAGCTGGGGGAAACCAGAGAGGAAGTAAGCTTACGTTTCGTCTTTTTTTTGTTTTGGTTTCGTCACTCAGATTTCATATACAATACAGTACATCTTTTTTGCTCGTAATAAATCTATGTAATAAGCAACAACACATTTTTTTCTTCTTACATTTGCAGCTGCTGAAAGAGAAGCACAATAACACTGTTTTAATTGCTGAGACCGTGCTGCAAAAGAAGCTCCTGGGGAAATATAACAGAGGTAAGGGTGGGGGGGGAGGGGGGGGGTGCATACAGTCAATGTGGTCTTCAATTAAAAAAAAGAAAATATAAGAATCTAACATGAAAAATGGAAAGCAAGGTCTTCTTTGCTTATAGCAATTACACCAGGGTATCACGAGTAATTGTTTGTTGATATAGTGCAGACTGCGTGTTGCACTTTACCGGTAAAAGGCACCAATGACCCAATGTGGAAATGTTTGTCCAGTGTCTCAATTTGCTGTGGAGGAATACGAAGCCTTACAGGACACCTTGAACCTGGAGAGGGACCTGAGGACAGAGGCAGAGAACTTTGCCAGTGCGGTGAGGTTTTTTTTCAGTAGCCCTCCATGTTCCTCTCTTATTCTGTGCATGAGGATTTCCATTATGCTGTTTTGTCCCTTGTGTCCCGACTCCCCTCCTCCATTTTCGTGGCGGCCCTTTCCTCAGATGGTGGTGGAGCAAAAGAAGCTGAAGAGACAGAGCCACATCCTGATGCAGAGCTCCTCGCCAAGTCGAGCTCTACAGGAAGCCCTTAGCCAGGTCGCCAGGCTGACCCAGGATCTGGAGACACAGAGGCTGGAGCACCAAAACCAGGTCCGCATATACAAATCATGCACAAACTCAGACTCATTTATGGATGTAAACCCTATTTGAGGCGTCACTCACTCAATTCAGCAGTTACTGCTAAGTGAGCACCAAGTACAACAAGCACTTCTTTCAGAATCATATGTAGTGGGCTTTTCGTCTGATTCTGTTATTAAAGTTATCAGCCAAGGGGATGGCTGCTTGTTATCAAAAATTGGGCATATTATTTAAGTCTCTACTAGTTTTGTGAGAAGAAATACAGGTGCTGAATTTCCCTGTTTAAAAGAAACAATGGAAAAGTAACCTACTACTGCTACTACTGTTAACAGTAATAGTAGTAGTGTCTTTTAGCATGTGCAAAAACTGTTTCTCCAATTCAACTTAAGTGTAAATCTGCACAAGAAAAAATCAGAGTGCAGTTTATGCAATGTGAGTGTTTCAAGGGCTGGCAGCAGCGTCGGAAACTTGAACCTGATCAAACCCTTTTACATGCAGTTCAGCCCTAAAGGTTACAAGTGATGGAAACTTTAGAGCTTGCGCTGTCTGGACTCTTAGATATGTGTTTGGGGTTTTTTTTGGTATCAGGTGAAACAGCCTGGAGTTTCAGTTCAGAGCGCCTTAAGATGCCACGTGTACCGCACTGTCCATAACTGAGTCGCATTGTGGGCTCCGTATGTCTTCCTTTAGGGGAGTGGAGTTGTTAGTTGTTTAAGAGAGGGAAGAAGACGGCACCGGGGTGCTATCAGCATCGGCAGACACTGAAGGTTGCGGTATTGGTATGGGCCATCCCTCGGCTCCAGCATGATTTTAGCCGTCTGGTTAAATGACTCAATGCGAAGGAGAAAAGAAAGCAGTAAGAGGAAACTAGTCGGACCACTCTCGTGTTGAGTCTCGGGATCGCACGGTTTCTGATTCATTCGGCGGTTGAATCGAAACAATCTAAAGGAGACCGAGGATCCAGTGTGCGACGTGACACCAGATTATGGTGACAGTCAACCGAAATCATTTGTGCAGTTACTCATTCACGCTAAAACTCATCAGACATACACAAAATAGTTCAAATAGAAGAAGATGATTACATATGTCGACATGTAACCCTGTGCTTTACATCTGTAATGCTAATTCATACGCATCAAAACAAAAATCATTTAGCTGGTTAATTACATGGGTGGGGTGGGGGGGGTGGGGTGAATTATCATAGGCCATGACAGTAAAACCTAGGGGCAGTGACCCGCCAGATTAATAATTAAAAGCAGCAGCGTGGTCTCCAGCTCCCTCCCACCTCCCCTGGCACTGATGGAAAACAATTAGAGCTGAGTGGGATCACTGATCTCTCCCGGTGCCGGGGTGGAGGTGAGCCATACCCTTCATTTGAGGAACAATTAAAACACTGGTTAAGGAACTGGGGGTTAGCGAGCGGATGACTGCATGTCAACTGGCAGCTACCCAATGCTACTTATCAGAAATCATCACTGCAGGAGCTGCAGCCACCCCCCCCCCCCCCCCCCCCCAAAAAAAAATGCTGCAAAGCTTTGCAATGCTTTTTTTTTTTCCCAGCAGGGACGTAGGAGAGAAACATTTATGTTTATCATGAACGTTTCTCACATTTCTTTCTTTTTAAGTGAATAAGACGGGGATGTCCTTCCTGAGGAATAGAGATGCTGTTACAATGAGTGTGTGTGTGTGTGTGTGTGCGTGTTGTGGTCTCGTCCGTCCTCAGAAAAAGCAGATGGAGGACGGGCTGAGGAGCTGCGAGGCTCAGAGGGAGCTGGCGGCATTGAGGCGCAAACTGGAGCTCTTGGAGGAGGAGAGGGCGGAGTATAGTGACAAATGCTCCAAGGCTGAAGTGGAGGTCAAAGACATGCGGTTTACAGGTGAAGACACATTTGGAACTGTAAGGACAGGACACATTGTGGGGCACTACACCGTGCACTATATAGAGGACAATGCAGAGTTATCACTGTGGAGGGACCCTTGTGTGTGTGTGTGTGTGTGTGTGTGTGACCATGAGATTCTCTTCATGTCTTTTGTCAGAGTCTTAACTATAACAGTCTCCTTTTCTGTTCTTGGTGCTGTTGCTGTGTGTGTGTGTGTGTGTGTGTGTGTGTGTGTGTGTGTGTGTGTGTGACCATGAGATTCTCTTCATGTCTTTTGTCAGAGTCTTAACTATAACAGTCTCCTTTTCTGTTCTTGGTGCTGTTGCTGTGTCTGTGTCTGTGTGTGTGTGTGTGCGCGCTTCACTGGCCAGTTGAGGAGCTCCAAAAGAAGCTACAGGCAGCTACCAACCCGCCCCCAGCTCCAGCTCCAGCTCCAGCACCTCCGCCTCCCCCACCACCTCCTCCGGCTCCAGCCTCTAACCCGCTCAGGTTTGCTAATGAACAATTACGATTAAAACATCTACTACCGAGGTGACCAAATCAACGCCAGCAGCTGGATGACCTCCGTTTGTGCCTTCCCCTGCAGCTCGCTGTTGTCATTGATCCGAAAGAGAAGAGACATCCCAGAGAGTTCTGACATCCCACTGGTGGTCCAGGACTCTGCCAAGACACCAGGTACACAACCAAACATCCACCAAAAAAAAAAAGTGCATTACGTACAGCTCTGGTCAACATTATTGGCACCCTTGGATTTTTGTTTTTTCACATTTTAATATGATGTCTGAAGTTGTTCGACATTCTTTTCTTTTCAACTCAATTTCAAAGAAGAAATGTAAAATATGACCCTTTTGTCAGCAACGACGGCCTCCGAGTGTTTCTTGCGGCCACCACCACCAGTGTAATCTTCTTTCCGCCGGTCTGCCGGCCGTTTCTCCCGCTCTTGCACTGCAATTTGTTCAGGCTCTTGGAATGTTTGCAGGGTTCCTCTTCCCAGTGGTAGATTTCAGCACGCTCCAAAGGGTTCCACTTGGACTGGAGATCAGGACTCATTGCTGGCCAGTTTAAAACAGTTGTGTTTTCGGACGTGCGCTTTGGGTCTTTATCGCGCTGTTCTTCGAAACCTCGTTTTCTCACACCGAGTAGCACATTTCGCGAATGAAATTTGCCTTGGAAATCCTCTCGGCGAAGATCAGTTGGGCCTTTTGAATGTCTTCCTTTCGGCAGTAGGGTCCTCCTCGGCCTTCGGCCCGTAAAGCCCTTCTTGGTTTAGTGTGCAGCGTACGGTACAGGTTGAAACCATCTCTCCAGATTGCTCCAGGTCAGCCTGCAGCTCTTTGGCGGTTTTACGTTCACAGTCCGCATCCCACCTTTGACTTCTCTCATCGACCCCCCCCCCCCATGTCCAGGGAGGTTCTCTCTGGAGATGGCCCTGTACCCTTTTTAGAATTCTGGTGTTTGACGATAATAGTACTTCTAGATGCTCTCAGACAGCTCCCCTTGTCTTCGCCATTGTGAAAGCAAGGAACAGGGGAAGAAATATGTCACTAGAGACTGAATTTGAATTGCTCAACTTGAATAATTGCGTCAGAAACCTGAATTTGAATCACATAGTTTGAATTTGTGCCGTTGAACTTGAATTATTGCGTTGGCAAACTGAATCTGAATAGCAACATTTTTAAATTTGAATTACAAACTTGAAACCGAATGGGATATTGTGAAATATTCAACTCTCTACGCACTTCCACATTTACTTCTCACAATTCAAATTCAGTTTACTGAGACGCACATCGGGTCGGTGAGGAAGAGCAATCGAGTGCAGATTCACAGAACTCTAGTCCTGTAATGATGTAGAGATTTCGAAAGCCTAAAGTATTTTCTATATACTGCGTAAAAACTGTAAAAAAAAAATATTTTATCTTTATTTGAGTTTTACCAGCAGTGCTTACAGTAAATGTATCATGTGTGATTTATTATTATTAGTACCCGGCACTATTTGAAAAGGAGCTCTGTGAGTCGGCACTCGATTGCTCTTCCTCAACAACCAGTGGAAGAAGTATAGGACATAAGTGCGCTTGACTTTTCGGCAAGGATCCAATACAGTTTCAGAGCAACTGAATTCAGTTTCATGATATCACATTCACGCATTTCTGCCTTTTTACGTCACGCGAGCATGGACGACATCTATCTCTATCTATCTAATCTAATCTAATGTCGTTTTTTGGGGGGGATTTGAATTCGTAAAAAGGGTTCCAACACGTTTTTTTTAAATTGTTGTTTTATCCTTTTTTTTCTTAAGATAAGGACGATCAGTCTGCTGGAGAGCAGATTTACAAACCTGATCAGCTGTTTCCGACACGTGATGAATGTGCAGTTTTTCGTATTCCAACGCCATACAGATGGATCATATACACGCTGTATAAAAATATAAGAAGAAAAGAAGTGGTTGGGTTCAAACATCCAGCGTGTCTCGTCTTTCTCTGTGTGACGTATGGTCATTTGGTACGTTATTCTCCTCGGGGCTGCTATTTCTCACGCTCGCCAGCAGAGGAGAACTGTTTTTTTTTTGTTGTTTTTTTGCCTTTCAGATTCGGCCTTTTCCTTTGCAAATCCGAAAGTCACCTTTTTGTGCGGAAGGACAAGCGTTGTGGGAAGCGGTGCATGAGAAATTCAAACTCAAATCTCCATCAATGGCCCATGAGGTCACCAATGTTAAATTCTTCAATTTGTGCAAACAAAAGGGCAGCCTTGACTTGTTGGAGCGGGGTTGGACGTCCATGTCGACTGAACAGGCTATACTGTGTCCTCATTCCGCGAGATAGTTTTTGAATATATGAGGCCTGAATTGGGCACTACGCTCGGGGTATTTTGTTGGAAATGCACGCAGGGCTGAATAGGTGCCACCCAAGGATCTTCGACTCCTGACACCTGAATAATAGACTCTTTCTGAGCACTTTGGAGGAAAAATATTTTACTATCACTTCAACACAAAATCATTTTTGTTTGACATTTTAAAGACATCTTACCGACAAAAGTTCCATTGTGCGCGCCATTGAATGTCCTGTGTTTTGGAAATTAAATATTCACATTTCTTCGCTAATGGGACGCATAATGGCAGAATTTTTGTGAGTCTTTTGTGAACCGGAGAAACTCGCAGGTGTCCTCGCAGAATTTTCGGATGAAGAAGTGCTGAACGAGGTTGCCAGTTGAAATTTATTGCAGAATAATTTTCACTTCTCTCATCTGAGGTTGACTGGCGATCCGCCGCCAGCGCTTTGCGTTGTGGGACACAGTAGGCGATGCAGACTGGAGACATTTTTTTCTCCCGAATCAGTACGACGTCTGGGTGTTTTTGACAAACTGCATTATTGGCACCCTGGGATTTTTTTTTTTTTTTTTTTCTGTAACCTGTTCAATATCTTCAGAAAATAAATGGAAATAAACCAACTTTGGATGATCGGAACATTTTAATATGATGTCTGAAGTTATTCAACCAAAAAGAAAAAAAAACCCCATTTCTTTTCAACTTAGTGATTTCAAGGAAGAAATGTAAAACATGACCCGGACAGCATTCATGGCAAATATTTTACTATTACTTTATAACACAAAATAATTTTTTGTGTGATATTTTAAAGACCTCCTTACTGACAAAAGTTCCATTGTGCACGCGCCATTGAACGTTCTATGTTTGGAAATTAAATAGTCACATTTCTTTGTCAATGGGATGCATTATTATGGCGGGAGGAGTCTTTTGTGAACTTGAGAAACTCTGTCGTCCTCGCACAATTTTCTTTCTTTTTTTTTTGGTTGGATGAAAAATTGCCGAACAGTGTTGAGAGTTGACATTTATTGCCGAATGATTTCGGTAACCTCACAACACCGCAAAGGCTCTGAACTCGACAGGTGTACTTCTTGGAATACTACAAGATGAGTGGCCACAGCAGTGATTCTTTATTGTTCTACGACTTGCAGGCCAAATCCACCCCAAAGCAGGATTCACAGGAATACATTTCAGTCGATATTTACGGCATAATTAAGAGGGGGAAACCTGGAGTTTCTCCAGCAGAAACTTCATTGATTGTTCCTGGGGGCTCGTGTCATTTTTAAGCTCTCACATCCAAATGAGCTGTATTTCAAGTGCAGCACTAATGATGCCTGTGAATTACACAGTGCCTCGTACCTCTCAAAATCATTTAAACTCACTTTGTTTTTTGGCACTGGTTTTCCCCCCACCCGAGGCAGACTCCCATTTTAGTGAATCAGCGAAGCCGCTAAATACAACGTGTCTGTTGAGAAGTGAGAGAAGAAAAAAAAAAGGAAAGACCAACTAAATCCTCGAGCTTGGTGATGAAGTCTTTGTCTCTCTTGCTTGTGTGTGTGTGTGTGTGTCACACCCCAATAGTGGACATCAGGCAGCAGGCAGTGGGGGAAATGATGCAAAGGATCAAGAAAGGCGTTCAACTTCGACCTGTCAGCCAGTCACCCAACAGGACCAGGAGACAGGTAAACTCTTCTAATCCCCTTAAATGGTGTACTATCCCGGCAATATCTGTGGCCTGCTGTGTTTCGCACTTTTAAAGCCAACGACCCCCGCCCACATAAAAAGGGGGAAAAGTCGCCTACTTCTTTTTGAAATGTCTTTGTTTATTGCATAAAAAACACAATAACAGCACAGGACAGTTAACTGTACAGTCAACCTAAACAGTGAACTTAATACCTGCAGGAAGTTTGTGTTTGAACTTCTGAATATTGACTATTTCCTGTGGATATTGCAACGTATCCTTACATTTTTAGGAACACAATTCTATGTCTGTCGTATGATTTTCTTTTAATTTCACTATCATATGTACGTTATGTTTTGATACATAATAATAAATGGCTTTTAAAGATTTAAACTTCTTAAATAACCCTTAAATTTAGTTATATATCAAAATTCTTCCACCCTTAAACTCAAGAGGGCTTCACAACCCCCCCCCGTGGACCCCTACACTGGGAACCACTGCAGTAGACCCCCCACCCCCCTCCATGCTGGAGTACAAGGCACACCCTGACGGGGCTTATACACTGTGAATTTTTTTTTCACTACAGATTTGACATCACATTTCTAATCACGTTTGAGTAGTTTGCTGGAATTTCAAATTAAAAGTGAGGGCCCTGCACTCCACGTCATCTGGAGAGCCACAGGGGCAGCACGCACAGAGGCACAGTCCCTGTGATATCCACTCCATCACTCCATGATACATGATGCATAAAGTCACATGATACAGGATGTGTGCGAGGTATGTTAAGCTGACTGTAAAGTCAATTCTAAGTCTGTAGGGACAGACTGAAAACAGTCACAGCTGAAGACCCATCTTTTTTTTCTGTGGCTGTATTCAAAACCGCCTACTACGTTCTACCAGCATGAAACTGTCGATTATTTTTGCAGTATGCCCAGAAAGCGGCAGTAATAATCCTGCCCGCCTTACAAAAGTCGGAACAAACTTTTAATTGAGGCCTTGTAGATCTAACATGAGTGAAGATTCAGGAACCGGGCTGCTTATTTCTCAGATTTGTTCAGAAACACATTTCGGTGACTGCTGAGGTGAAATAAGTGAACGCTACACGAAACGTGTGATGGCAGTCCACCGCCAGCGCTTTGCATCGTGGGGACACAGTAGGCGAGGCAGACCGGTCCGATGCAGACTCAGAATCAGAACGACATCCGGGTGTTTTTGACATACTGCATACTACAGGCTACATTTTGGCAGGAAGATAATGTGTGTTACATTCACTGCTTGTTTTGACTCAAATGGAAGACGAAGAAGAAGAAAAAGAAGAAAAAGAGGGGACGTCTCACGGTGAAAACATGAAACTGGGGTGTCATTAAAAGGAAGTGCGCGCGTGTGTGTGTGTGTGTGATTGTGACTGAAAATGTGTTTCTGAAATCACCAAACCAAAACGTCCAGAGCTCTGGGGGCCTGAATGAGGTTTTTGTTGAGCGTATATTGTTCAGTGCTCTTAAATCCATCAGTGTGTGGGATTATCTAAGAGCGGCTTGTTTTGATAAAAACACGACATATGGCCAAGACATCTTTTTAGCCCGCGTGTTCCTCCGCCACAACAACTGGCAAATTAGATAGCATTAGGACCTGCTCTATGAGGTAATTATAAATAATGAGGATGGGAAAATTGACGTGACTCAAAATGATTGTGTGTTTACACATTTGCTTCTTGTAGAAAGCATACGTCCTCGTGCTTGCCTACAGTGTCTCGTCTCCGTGGTAAGAGGTGCAGTTTAGCCTCTAAGTGCTGAATGAGGAAAAATAAGTATAATGTGTCAGACTGCTGTTTATTTACCAAACCCGTCTCCCCCCCCCCCCCCCCTCCCTATTTTCCTTTTATTAGATGGAGAGGCTGCCCTCTAATTCTGCCATTCGGGAACTTAAAGGAATCATGGTAATGGGACTTTAAAACAATCCAAATGTCCTCACAAGCCATATTTTACTGGTTGAACTTTCACTGTGTTTACACAGGAGAGAGAGGCTTTGCTTTTGTCTTTGTCTCATGGACGTTCTCACACCAGCATCGCATGTTAAAACAGAATAAAAAGTAATCCGATGTTTCACCTACGAGAAAGTACTACTGCGACATTTCAAGAGCTTAAGTCAATATTTGCATACTAGACATACAAGATGAAGAATAACATATTCTGCTGCTGTTAATCAACTCCAGTTTGAGCTGTAATGGTTCCGTTGTTTCGGCCTGTATGTATATATATATGTATATATATATATATATATATATATATATATATATGTGTGTGTTTTGTTTTGTCAAACTCTGTAGGAGAATTTCAACAGAACCCCCCCGCAACCGAAGGCAGTGTCTCCGTCAACAAAGCGCGACGAGGAGCTGCAGAGGATCCTGCTGAGACGGCGGGGCGCACTGGAGTCCCAACACGACGCCAGTAAAGTTTCACGTTAGACTTCCTGAGGCACAAATCCTCGTTTCTTATTCATTCGTCTCGATGAGTTTAGAGCTGCAACGATTACTCGATTGTTTGATGAAAGAAAATTAGTTGCCAACTATTTTTGATCATCGATAAATCGTTTCAGTCGTTTTTTTCAAGCAGAAATGTCAAAGGTTCGCTGGTTCCAGCTTGTTGAATGTGAGGATTTGCTGCTTTTCTTTGTCATTTATGACGGTAAATGAAGAGTCGTTGGGTTTTGGACTGTTTGGTTGGACAAAAGAAGCTATTTAAAAAGGCGTCCCTTTGGTCTCTGGGAAATTGTGATGAGCATTTTCCCCCAATTTTTTCTGACATTTTATCGACTAAAAGATTCATCGATTTAAACGTGACAATAATCGGCAGATGAATCGATAATGAAAGTAATGGTTTGTCATGTCTGTTTAGTCTTTCCGTCGTTTCCGGTCTTGCGTGGTGATTTTAACGTGGCCTTCTTCAAGCAGATCGCAGGACCGCCTCATTCGATCCAGTACGGAATGTCACGTAGAAACATCAGCTAGAATTGTAGTATGGATTTTGTCTGATGTTTGGACAGAACTGAGAACTGAAGCCACCACTTCATGTGTCAAATGACAGAAGCAGCATGCTGTCACACCATCATGTCACTTCATTGTGGCCTCAGTGACAGAATCATCGCCCTTATTCCAATTCCGTGCCTTTGGGCCACGTCACTTCGAGGACGCAGGACAAATCGAGGGACAAAAACTTCATTTAATTAATGTTTAGATGGTCAAAGCTCTTGGTTAAGATTCAGGCGAGACGCTGGTCTTGGTTAAATACCGAAAATGTCAACAGTTGACTTGAAGCACAAGACAGGTTGTGTTTACTTTATTAACACTGAATTGAACAGTGTGTCCAGTTTAGACCCAAAGTCTCGGCTATATATCTCTGTAATTATGCATTACAGCCACATCTAATATACTTTAGTTTGTCATTTCCTCTATTTGAGTTTGTTTTGAACAAACACGTTTCGTAGCTGCACTGCATTCTGGTCTACTGAGGCTATTGTTGGCGGAGAAATCCCTACAATGGATCCCTCTCCCGTGTGACTTAAACCTTTGTTTAAGTTTTTTGTGTTCAGCTCCGAGTAAACGAAACTAAAATCAGGTCTGTAACATTTTTAGTCATCCGATTCTGTTGTGTTCGAGTCTGGGAAATCATAACGCCGTGATGAACCAAGCCTTATCAATAAATAGCAAGAGTGAAGAAAGAAAAAAACACTTCACCAGTGGCTGTTTTGTAACAGTGTGTCTTAGGGTGGATTTCCCCTTTAAGCCTCAGTCGGAGGTGGGTGTTAGTCAGGTATGGTAGCAGAGGATCAGCCTTTGCCCTTTGAAAAATCACAATGACTTGCTGGTGATTTAACCACAATGTTGGGCTGCTCGCGTGTTGTTTTTTTTTTGTTTTGTTTTGTTTTCCCTCGACACCTGCCCAAATTTCCCAGACACTTCCTTTTGAGTGAGGGGGTTGAAACGTGAGAGCTGTGAACTGTGGGCCACGTCCGTCACCTATTGTGTGCCGCTGTTAATTAAGGCTTTAGGCTTCATTTAGCACTGAGGTGCAATTTCCAGCTCCCAATCCCCCCCCCCCCTCTAAAAAATAAGAGTGTGGAGGAAATGTCACTGTGGCGAGGCGAGGCTCCACTTCATCTTCCATGCGTTCATTCACCCCTCGCTCCACCGAAAACCAAATGTCACCGAGGAAGTCCCTCTCTGATTTGATTTAACAGCAGATGAGGTCCTTGTGGAAACAGGAGACGGTTTGTGTGTGAGGCTATTCGATAAACTAATCAGTTTTTACAGAGAGCATATTTGGCTTTCCCTCTATTTTCTCATGACAAAAGTAGCATGAGGACGTGCGAGGATGAAGTGTCGGTGAGTGGTCGAACTGCTTGAGTAGGAGTAAAATGAAAAAAGAAAAGAAAAGGAGAGAAGGCCTCTGTATTGATTTATGTCTCCGCCTTCTCATATCCTCCATATCTAATGAGGTTCTTCTAGCCGAGGCCGCCCTGGCACAATTCAATAGTACGCCAACATACAATACGGTCTTTGATTCAGAGGAGGAGGAGTGAGGCGAGTGTCTTTTGGATCTGTCGTCTCCCCTCTTCCTTCCCTCGGCAGAAACAAAGTCAATGGCCGGCTCAATTCCTTCCCCCTATCTGCTCCAGCCGCCGGACTCGCTGCTGTTGATTGACGGATGGTAGAGACACCACCGATCGAGGCAAAACATGTAATTACGCAAACCACGCTGTGTTCCTTTTCTTCCGTCAGCCACTCCGTCTTTTCCCCTCTCATCATCGGCCGATACAATATAATGTTTTGTTGTTTTTGTATTTTTGTCCCTCTCAGGGACCGGCAATTAGGGAGGTCCTTTTAGTGTGTCTAGGAAACACTTAATTTGACCTATTTTGTTAGTCATTTCATTTATTTTCCCCAAACACAGTAATTGCCTGCCGGGGGAGCCTCAGCCTCGGCGCCGCTCTGCGTTCCGGCCTCACTTTTGTGTGTGCACGTTTCATTGATTAGAGGTTGTCTTCACTCCCCCGACGTTTTACAGCAACACTGAGCATAAGCTGCCGGCAACAGAGGACATATAGAAATGAACCTGGAAGAATTAGAACATCTGTTGTTCAACATTTGTTATTTAATTGAAGAAAGAAAAATGAAGCAATTGTATTACATAGAAATTAACCTAGAACTTCATGCAAAAACCATGAAGAAACAAATGGAATGTGTGGCCTTCTATCAACATCTCCAGTCTAAATTTTTCCATTTCCTGCCTCAAAGAGTTAAGCAGGGACCATTGTAGTGTCAGCGGGGGCCGTGTCATTCTGGCCTGATTCTGGTCTGTTTAATAGAAAAAAGAGCCATGAATGAGGGATAACTCACTTGACAGGTCCATTGATATATGGGGCTGGTACACAAAGCACTTGTGAAGCTCCTCCATTCCCCCACCACGTACAAGCAGCCTTTTTTTTTTATGTGCTGCGTGCGGGCCGGTTGGATGCTCTTCCACACCTTCCTGGGTTTTTTTCTCTTTATTTCTTTCTTTCTTTCTTTTTTTTTTATACACACACTGACAGAATCATTTCCTCCAGGGACTGAGGAGCCATGAGAGGGGTCAGTGAGGGTGCTGACCGGCTATGAAGGGGAGTCCAGAACAGACGGGAGGAAGGCACTGTCGGACAACAACTGACGCGGCTCTGTGTGTGTGTGTGTGTGTGTGTCTTCCACTGGCCAACGCAACCCAATGAACTCTTAAATCAGATCAGATCAGCATCGTCCTTTATAAACATACGACATGAAGACGCGGCCATCCAACTGTGATGTAAGGTTAGAGGATTTGATTCAGTCAGTGTGAATGAAGTGTGGGTGAGGTGAACCTGCCTTTTTAGAGCTGCGGATATTAAAATAACTGCATTAATCTACACCCTGCCAATGAAATGTTAAACATATACAAGTGGATGAGTGGTATTCTGTGTTTTTCTACCATGACCAGAATAAAAGATTTGAAACGGTTCGAAACTGAATAACCAAAAAAATATTGTTCAAAACATTATTCATAAAAAAAAAAGAAGAAAAAAAACATCCTGTAAATAGCAGCAGTCACATGAAATGATGACCCGGATCTCTACTGTTTCCACAGTAGTTCCATAGTGCTGCTGTGCTTGGATCTTTTTGTGGCGGTGATGGCTAACATGGCCTGTGTATGCGTGTAACGTGCTGTACGGTAACACTGGATGAATGCACTTTGTTTGTAATCAGCTCAGCGAGTTTTTCTAAGCGAAAGCCTGACACCTGGCAAGTAAGTGAAGTCAGCAGAATTTAATTTTGAAAGCAAGTCATGTTTTCAGGCCTCTCCGCGGTCGTGGCCTGCTCCTGTGGGTTTCTCAGTGAACAGTGGAGGGGGGTGCTTCTCCTTGAAGGCTGTGGACGAGACAACATAATTGAAATGAAAAGTGAAACGGACAAAAGCTTGACCACTGATGCCTCGGGTAACTGGACTGGTTTGAGGTTTCTGCTGAAGCGCACTGAGCGCTGAACACTCATCATCACAACCAATAAACATGTTCACTTCTCATGATGGGAATAGATTACGCAAAGACATGTACTCGTCTCTCATTAACCCTCCGGTGTCCCCCGCCTGCTGTTTGGAAATGTCAGATGGGAAAGTATTTGTCCCCCTGTGTGTAATTAGGCAGCCAATTAACAGATCCAAGGGAGGGGCCTTTCATTCTTCCACTCGCGCACACACACACACACACACACACACACACACACACACACACACACACACACACACACACACACACACACACACACATTTGTATGATTCCTCACACACAGTTTCCTTTCACATCAACACAGAGAGAGAGAGAGAGAGAGAGAGAGAGAGAGATGTGTTCTCAAGCCCAGGCATGACTATCTCTCTCTCTCTCTCTCTCTCTCTCTCTCTCTCTCTGGCTTTGTCTGGCCTCCTTTTTCTCTGTCTGGCTAAAAAAATAAATAAATAAATAAAAGACAAGGGAGGAGTATAAAGAACCTACCCAGGATTCCCTGTTGGGCCAATTCTTCCTCTATAGAAATCAGCCGGTTGTATTTAGTCATCCTCTCAGCGCCGCACAGACCTCCCAGTTTGACATAGTCTAGGCCCAGACCCACAGCCTGAGGGAGGAGGAGGAGGAGAAGAAGAAGAGCGGCACACTGTGACACAGAGGCTGGTGCTGAGGGAAGGTGCGACGCCACCGAAGGGACGGAGGCAGGAACCAGGACACTGTCTTTGGGCTCACACTGATGAGTTTGCAGTTTTATTTCTTCACTGAGGTGTGTGTCAGTCTGGCGGGAATGAAGGCAGCTAAAGGTGGTGTGGTGTTCTGGGTATGTAGGAATTTACACTGATGGTGACAAGGGCTGCCACTAATGACTGCTTTCATCGATTCATTAAGGTTAAAGGATAATGTTTGTGTTATTTTTCGGGTTGGCTCAATAGCACTCCGGTGCCGTCTTCTTCCCTCTCTTACACAGCTAACAACGAATCTGAAAACTAACAACTCCACTCCCCTAAAGGAAGACATACAGAGCCCACAACACAACTCAGTTACGGACAGTGCGGTACACGTGGCATCTTAAGGCGCTCTGAACTGAAACTCCAGGCTGTTTCACCTGATACCAAAAAACAAACAAACATATCTAAGAGTCCAGACAGCGCAAGCTCTAAAGTTTCCATCACTTGTAACCTTTAGGGCTGAAGTGCGTGTAAAAGGGTTTGATCAGGTTCAAGTTTCTGACGCTGCTGCCAGCCCTTGAAACACTCGCATTGCATAAACTGCACTCTGCTATTGAGCTTTTTTTCTTCCCTGAGCTTAAAATGACGACATGACGACAGCGCTGCTGACACATGACACATGCGGCTCACCTGTGTTACTCCTGACACAGTTTAGTTTAGTGAAGCATGCATATGATAGCTTAGGCCGATGGATCATATCGGATTTTTCTCCGCCAGTGTCGGACCGATACTGAGTATTCAATCGGCACATCCCTCTCCTTATTTTAATCTTTTTACTATTATCAACAACCCCCCTGAAGACACCAAAAACAACAACATGTTTCTCTTACAAGTCGGCATTGTTGTCCAGTAATGATTATTAAAAGAGCCACATGTTCGCATTTGGTCGACATATTCCTTAAGTAGAAAATATTAAAAACCACGTCTCTGAGCGTGTGCAGTGACGTCTACAAGAACACTCAGCACAGCACAGATCTACCCTCCGGCTAGAGAGAGATGGTTGTGTAATTGCCATGGCGTCCATCTACCTACGGAGAGTGTTCCATCAAAAGTTGTGTGGAACAATTCGGGCAAAGGCAGCCCCTTTTGCCACATGGTTGAGGTGAGGGAGAACTGCAAAAAAGGTCAAAGCTGCTGCAAGTTTGTGGACACTTCGTTCTGACTGGAGACATTTGGAAAAGAAAAATCATAACCACGAATCTGCAGAAATGAAATGGTCCGATTTTTTGGGCTGAAAATCAAATGGTGCCTGCACATTAAATAGATGCAAACATTTTTTTTGCAGCATCTGTTCAGAGCGAGGGCATCTTTAGACTTTAACCCTCAATTGCAGACGTTTTGTCACTGTGAGCACAACGTGATCATTCATTTGAAGTGGCATTTGTGTCCATCTGAGTCAAATATTCAGCTCTGTCTTTGGTCTCCACCAACTCCTGAGAGTAAAACACCTGTGTCTTTAGCTGCTAAATGCTCCACTATGTTCAGCAGCTTGTCACTAACTGGGCCTGTTTGGTGAAGAAGGTGTACAGCTTTTTTTTTTGTTGTTGTTGTTGCTGAAAACAGATGCCTGCTGTGGCTGACATGACCCCATGAGAGTGGCGAGAGTGAACGAAAACAGTAAAGTTGTGGGCCCGACAGCTAAACAAAGAGCTGAAACTCTCTGCAAAGCTCCGTAAAGCCGAGGGGGGAGCTGCAGATTTACGTGACCGCTCTCTGTAGGTGTCACAGTTTGCTTCCTGTGTGCGTTTAGTTAAGTCGTTTATGTTTCATGTTTCCTGCTTTAGTTTGTTACGTACCTCGCCTCTCGTTTCTGACAACTCCACTTCCTGCCTCTGTGTGTTTTCCCGCCTGTGTGATTGTCTGCACCTGTCCTGATTAGTTTCACCTGCCCCTCATTGTCCCCACCTTGCTTCTCTATGTGGTCTGTGTGCTTCCCTCTCTCCAGTGCCAGTTCGTTGTATGTTATTGCTGTGTGTTACCTGTCCTGGCTCCCTGTTTCCCCTGCGTGTTCCCAGTGTTCCCACTGTTTTTTGGACTTTGATTCTTGCCTGCTCCCTGTCGGTTTTGTTTGCCCTTTTGGACTGCTTTCCCGGTTTTGACCACTGCTTGCTTCACCACCCTTTAAGTCTTTGTCCCCCTGGTTTTGCCAATAAACCTTTTTACCTGCATCAAGTTCTGCCCCTGTGTCTGCATTTCCCCGTTCTGCCAACACCCTGCCATCACAGCTGTGACAGTAGGGTTATCGCTACTGGCAACGTCTCTCACATTTGATACGTTGTTATCCTAAAAAATATTGATTATAGCCACTTTAATGTTAATCAAACGGGGGAGAGCAACGTGAAAATCGGAATCAACACTTTTAAGGAGTCTGATTTATCAGTGGGGCTTTTGAGTTTCATGCAATGTTGTCGAACGTGATGGATGGGCGGATGGTTTGTGGTTTGAGCACGCAACGCATCATTACTGCCGATGGCTGCTGCTTTGAAACAAGGTTTCCTACTCTGAGAGACTGTTGAACAAACATAATGTGGTAGAAGTGATGCAGGACTGCTCCCTGATCAGACAAATGACGTGAAGCTGGAAACGCAAAAATGAAAAAGACGGAAATAAGACTTACTATGTCTGGCAAAGAGGCATCGCCACAGGGCTCGCTGCACGTTGTCCCCATTAACACTGAACCTGGCAGGTCAACAGGTGAAGAGACAGACACACACACACACACACACACACGCATAATTAGCATGGATAGCAATCCACCATCGGAGCAATATTTCACAGATGAAAAATAAGTGGCTTTTTTGATATTAACCTATAACCTGACGTATGGATGAAGCTTTTAGCTCGGGCTGTGAAGTCATGCTTCAGCACACATCAGCTGCTTCATTCATGTGTCAACATCAACTAGTAACTGGACTAGTAATGTCCAGTCACATTCATGCAGACGTATAGTGTGCCGATACCTTCTGCCGACACTGTTTGCAGCCGCAGCTCCCTCCACTACCCTGACCTCCTCCCCATTTGCTACATTTTTGGTATTTTTTGATTTACTGTTCATGTAAGACAACATGTAACTGTACAACCATTCGCTATAAATGGTCAATTCCTTGACGTAAGAGTCTCTGACCCGTGTAGTGTAGAAGGCAAACACTCTAACATGAACAAAACAACCCACGCTCCTGCTTGTGAGTGGTGGCTGGTGTGAGTGTTTGGAATATACAGCAGGACAGTGGAGAACTTGATGTCTGCGTTTACTCGATATGAAGGTTTTAGCCCGGAGGATAATATCCACTCTTAAAAGCCACGTGCATTAAGTAATCTATTACTTTCATTACTGATTAATGCAGTTATGGATTGCCAATAAGGCAAAGCCTCTACTGGGTGTGTTTCTTGGAGGTATCTATCATCCACAAAGTGCTCGTAGAATATATGAAGGCCATCTCCTTCAGTTGATTACACCTAAATGCAGCTCAGGTTACCATGGCTTCAACAACGGTATTTCAGTCAGGACACTCTCATCAAGGTTTTAAGGACTATTGCAACAATAACATTAGCATCTGTGTAACCCAGACCTGTCTCTGAGCACACGACCATACGCAACAGTTCAATTACTAGAAAGATTGAGCACTAAATTTGTTTATATGGACTGCCTGGTTGGTCATTCCATAGTATGGAAAATACTGTAAAAAAAACAAAACATGCCTGACTGAACTACTACAGATCTAGTTTCATTTCGGGCTTTTTCCACACAGCAGGTGTCTTTATGGAAGTACCTTTGAGTAGGCAGGCTCTCAAAGAGAGGCCCTGCAAAGAGTGGTTCGTTCAGCTGAACGCACAATAGGCGGTGCTCTACCCTGTCTGAAGGATATTTACAACAGGCGCCGCAAGAATAAGGGAAGAGAATCTTTAAGGATCCAAACCGCCCCGGATAACAGTCTGGAAGAAGGTACCGGATACACCAAGCCAGCGCTGAGAGGCTCAGAAAGACCTTCTACCCTCGGGCCACTAGGATCCTAAATGAAGTCACTGCATTACACTCTTTTTAATGGGCAAACTGAAGGAACTGGTGGGATTGCATTCCGCTGTAATTGTACCTTGTATGATTGCACGTGACAAATAAATTGATTGGCACACCTGGTCAAACTGAAAGCTTGAAACAGCAAATACGTTTCATATATATTCATCAAAGACTTTTGTTTCTGTGCTGTGTTCCTCCTGTGGAAGTTGAGTGGAAAAGTAGTACCGCTACCTTTTTCCCACCCAGCATGGATCCTGTTACCTTGGTGCTCTGATGTGACGCGGCTCAAATCGCTGACTGTCGTCTCGTGGACGTGTTTTAAAATGTGACCTCTGGCTCCCAGGAGGCGCGGGGCCTTTGGCTTGTACGTGACGTCAGAGAGCAGCGAACAGGAGTCTCCGATCACATTGCTCAGCTTCTCCCACTGGTCTGCGTCCTTACAGAGCACGAACGCACATACACAGGAACAAGGGCGCACATTTGAGCGAGGAACATGGCGTGCAAACACTCATACATATGCATGTGAACGCATACAGTATATCTAACACATCAGTCAGCCTCACAAACAGACATAAACCAAATAACTACAGGAGTTCTATCTACACAGAGCTCTGCTTGCAATTAATGGAAATTCATAAAAGTTTGATGTACACGGGACGCGTCTAGTAGAACAAGATATGTTGGTGACAGTCACATGTGGTGTTGAATACAAGTTGTTTGCGGTAAACCAGGGCGTGCTCCTTAAAGGCAAGGCCACATCTGCAACTATGGCGACAGATGCTCTAAAACTAACTAGTCAGCCTGTCAACAGGTTACCTCTGTGTTAGTCTGACTCACCGGATGTAGGCTGCAGGGATAAGTCTGTCGCCATTCTCCACCCCTTCCACTGACTGCGCGTTACTGTTTTCAAAATCCGTGGTTTTAACGGGTCCAGTAAGCTCCTCCAGAACTAAAGTATAGGTAGGCCCCCCCCCCCATCCTATGACCTGTCTCCAAAGTGGGGAGACAGGTCTGGCTATGCGAGACTATCCCGATGTGAACTCCTGGTTGCAAGCTAGTTCAAGCTAGTCAGACATGGTATTACAACCTTGTGAGCGTAAACATCAGCAGAAAGTTCTGTCCCTATAGACCATTATCAAAGTATTCTCTGACAAGAGATGGCAGCACATTTGGAATACTTTTGTAATAACTGAATACTTAATAATATGAACAATACTGTCTATGTACATGAACTTGTAGAATGAAAGAATGATAAGGTTTTGAAGTTACCTCTCTCCTAAATGGATCGATTAAGGCCACCACTGCTGGGTATTTGCCGATGAGGGTTTGGTACATATCCACTAATTCATCTGGAGACTTCAGAACTCCTGTTGCAACTTCATACTTTCCTTTGGCCTGAGAGGAAAAGAAGGAGAAAACAAACTCAGATGTGCGTATACTGTATTTGCATATGAACTGACCTCTTCGGCTGTATGCACACAGAATTAATTTACACAAGGGTTCCTACGCAAGGACTCCGAACTACCTTGGCTCACACACGAAGCCAGCCCGCTGCGTTTCGTCAACTTACGTAGTCCATTAGCTCAGGGGCGGCGCAGTTTATTGCTAAATGGATCTCTGTTCCCAGTGCCAGTCCAAAGTTAGCGCAGGCTTCAGCGATCAGATCCAGGGGCTGCTCAGGTCGCTCGTAGCTCCCAGCCAACGCTCCATTGTCACACAGAATTGCCTGGGTGGCCTCGGAGCAAAGACACCATTCACCTTGTCAACAGCATCTATGTATTATGCTTTTACACAACCGACCACAATTAACCTACAATGTTCTTTACATCTCTCCTCTTTGGGTACATCTGTTGAAAAGTAGCCTAGCTGAAGCTTCATGTGTGAGTGAGTGAGTTTTTATTCATAGGTTTGAATGAGACAGTTGTCATTGTCATTATTAGATGACAAGTGCATTCCACCCACCTCCTCCACTGTTCACACTATGAATGCAAGTGCTAGGGGTCATTGAACAGTGCAGGAGATAACTGTATACAGTACAAATGCTGCATGAAGGAAAATGTAAATAGGAGAAGTATTGAATGCTTTAATATGCCTCCAGGCCAGCATACCTGAGTTAATTTTACGATCAGGCATGAAAATCGAATACAAATCACCTTCTTTGTGCGTATCTTTTAGGAAAGCTGACAGAGGCAAGAGAAAAAGCCTCAAATTCTGCCTCCACCTTTTACATTCAGTGCTCTCATAAAAACCTGTGCGAACTCAGTTCCTGTTGTTACAGTGAATAAATAGCAATGTCCCTCACCCCAGCTTTTGTTGAAGTGTTCATTATTCTCATCATCTCCTTTTGTAACTCAAGGGTCATTGTGATGATCTGTTGAAAAGTTCATAGTTCAGTGCGTTTTAATAAATGCTATAGTGAAAATCGAGTGTAGACTAACTGAGGTGCCTCACCAATAATATACCACATCATAGCAACAACAAAGGAAGCAAAGGAACACTAACTTTATACAGTGAACAGGCTACACCAACTGCAAACTCGAAGGTGTGGGCCAAAGGCAGATAGAACATGCAACAACTACACAGAGATGTGATTGAAGAGTACTTGTTTGACTCGTTGTCCCGCTTTGGGGATCAGGATGACTTCCTCCAGTAAACTCAGTTTTCCAGGAGAATTCTTCCCACAGCTCAGCAGAGTTACCAAGGAGACAGGGATGTGAAACCGTGTCGGAACCTGAATGAATTTGTTTGAGACATCATTACATGTTGCTCCCAGTGTAGTGTTTGTGTGAATGTGTGTGTTTGTGCTCGTGTGGTCTAACCTTTCTGTTCTTCAGAGCTGCTATGTGTTTGTAGAGAGGGATGCCCTGTATTTGTGCCCCAGTTTTGGCCACAGCCAGAGACACAGAGCCAATGGCCAAGCTCCCAGGCAGAACTGGTTCGGGTGGCTCTGCTGGAGGAAATGGCTTCTCTGCAGTGTTGCTCTTTTTGCCTGTGATGTAAGCAAAACACTAGAATTACCGCCTAGCGGTCGTATGCCTCCACCAACCAGTCAAGTGAGTCAAGGATGTATTGGCTACACAGGTACACATGCACTTGGTTACTATGTAAAGATGGATTCTTATAGAGTATAGCGACACTAAATGTGCCGCTTTTGTTTTCTCCTGGCATATTTAGATGCGAAGCCTCTCTGTGAGCTGTGGGTGAGACTCGGCGTGCTCCAACACGTCGTTTGCGGTCACGTGATTCAGGACGAGGCAGGAAGTGAAAGGCAGTAATGGACGAGATGGAGGAAAGCCCGCACTGTGCTGGTTGTTGTTGACTCATTGTGTCGTCCCAGTCAACATGTGTGTGTGTGTGTGTGTGTGTGAAATCTGGAATTGTCCGGTTCAGTCTTAAATTATGGCTAAAAATCTATTTTGAGGTCACAGTGACCTTTGACCTTTGAGTCAAAAGTGTCACCTAATCGGTGTCCGACCAACTGTGAAATATGGTCACAGTTTCCCCTTCTGTTCCTGAGTTATGGTGTTGAATAATGGCCAAAGAGGGTTTTTTCCAGGAAATTATGATGTCACCATGAAGTTGAGATTGAACCTTTTGGGTAAAAAATGTCCCACTTCATCATTGTATCCCATTAAACATCTGTGTGTCATAATTACCGCATCAATTCTTGAATTATGGCCAAAAACGTGTTTCTCAAGTTGATTTTGAGGTCACAGGGACCTTTGACCTTGGAGTGAAAAGTGTCAGCAATTAGGGTTGTATTCACCCAATGCAATGGTGAGGTACTTTCATGTGTTATTAAATAGACAATGGAGCTCTATGGCACAGAGGAATAACATACATCAAGCTATTTGGATATGCAGACAACACTGATATACAGATGAGTTTCCTGTTGGTTTTTGTCTTTTCATGAGAAAATTGAAATTGAAACTAACTCCAGCACCATCTTAAGCGCTCACATCAGATGACAAAAACTCTAATTAGAATGGGCTTTTACAAGGGGAAGCCAGTTTCAGTGTTTTCAGTGTGTTAGTGTCACAGCAAATCATTTGCACTTGAGGTCATATGCTTCAAACTCCTCAAATACTTAGGGTCCAGCTTATTTACATTCACGTCTTTGTGAATGAAACCGAAATTGACCGAGAAATTCTAAAATCAAGCATCTGAAGCACAAAATACAGATTTCTCTTGCAATGTGGTCTTCGTGATAATATCAGTGAAAGTGGGGGTAGAAGGGAAAAGACAATGGTTTAGCCTAGAGATCAGAATAGATACAGGTCTGGAAGACAATGTTATGTCATTTAAAGTCCAAGCCCTTAGCATTGAGGTGCTGGCCCCTAAACAGAGAGAAAAACTTTTGAACTGTGAAAATATATCTTTAAGCCACAAAGTCACTATTCATGCTCAAACCTGACTTAGTTCTTTGGAGTTTAAGACTGTGAAGGTCCGGTATTTGGTATGGTAGAAAGCTCATCTTGTATGAAACCATTATTACCATTACCGAAACATTATGTTGTAACTGACATTGTTGTCATCCATATCAAAGGCATAAAATATCAAAAACAGTACAGATACAAATCCTACATTTTATCAAGCAACAAATAGTAACCAATTAGTTAACTGTTTCTATAATACATTTTCTCCATTAGAGATCTCTTGTTTAGTTTTAGTATTTGGCTGCAGGTGACAAGATTTTAGAATATTGATACCAAACATGAAGTAGTACTGTCGCACAACCAGTCACTATCCTACCCTTATCAACACTCTTCTTGTCTTTAGCATGTGTAGGCAGGGGAGAAGGAAGCACCACCTCAGGCTCGCCGGCTGATGAAGGACTCTCTTCCTTCTCCTTGTCCCGGGTGTCTTTCTCCTCCAGGTAGCGGGCCATGAAGAAATTGCTGCACAGTTGCAGAACAGAACACTTTGGGTCACAAAAACAATGAGCTCTGAGGAAGGCTGACTGCGACGAAGGTATTTCATGGGGCGCATAACCTCAAACAAAAACTGAATGCAATTTCTTGCTAGAAGCATGTGTTGGAATCTAGACTACATTGCTGTAGACTTCATGTAGGTGTCAATTTAACAGCCCTCGTTTCTGCTTAAGGATGCAGCCTTATAGCATAGCACACACAGTACATATCAGACTAAAACTGCAATTTTGGGATACAATATAATAATAAAGTACTCTATCTATCTATCTAAACTAATTTACTACAACTAATGTAAGATGTGACTTGTAACGCTGCGTAAAATATTTCTACTGCCTGTAGACCAAATTTAAATCCATTGCAAGACAGGTTGTTACAGCTGTACGTGTTTCCCGGTACTGTTTGTCCCTTTTCCCTCTTCTGCCCTCTCTCGCTCTGCCCAGGTGTGCTACATCCTGATTGCCCAGTGAGGTGCACCTGGCCTGGGCATGTTCATAAAAGATCCTAGCCAGCATCAGAAGAGAGGCTTCTGGCATGGGGACTACTAGGCTTGCTGCCACACAGCCTGGGATTTATGTGTAGCTTTTGTTTTGACTTTGTGCCTTTTTGGTTGTCTTTATTTAGTGGTCGTTTGTATGTATTTATGTCATAAATTCCATAGCTCATATTTTAAAGGTGTCTCACCGTGGTTGATTGGGTCGGTGTTTTTGTTAGTCCCATTAGGAGACACCAAAGGGTGGGACGTAACACAGGAAATACAATATAAATTGTCCACCCCCCCAGCCATACTGATGCATAGTAGCCCATTAAGCTTTTCTAGTAGGTCATGAGACGTGATGCAAAAGCAACCAATAAGAGGAGCTCAGTGCATCGGGATGACGTGATAGGCTGTGACAATATGCAAACAAGTGCAAAGCATTAACCTCTGCATGACCCCACTCCAGGATGTCAACACACAGATAACTACGCGTGACCCCATTGGATCCTAATGCAAAAAGAATGTATTTGGTTTCCTCCAGAATGTATTATTCTTATTATTCAGGATGTAAACATTTCTCCAGCAGCATTTACAACCCTCCACAGTAACTTGAATAGAACAGTCGAACACTACCTGAGTATTTGGTCGACTTCTGATTGGTCACAGGGATTTTGGCCCTTCAGCATGTTGTTCAGGGGTTCATTGATCCACTGGACAGCAGTCATCACATGGTCAGCCCTCACCTGACTCTTTGCTTTCCCGTCCAGTGAAGTCTCCTTAGGCCCAAAGTGGCTGGAGACGGCAGCCGAGGACATGCTCTGAACACCAAAAGAGGGGAAAAGCATCTTCAAAAGGATAACAACAAGCAATCTGCCACAAAATCGTTACAGTTGTTATGAATGACATGGTTGACTAGCAGCAGCAACATCCTCCCAACTTCCACACAAATACAGTACATGCATGTGTGCTCCAGAAACAAATCCAAACAGGACACTAGGTGCATGTTTGTGCTGAAGCATATTAGCATTAGCATAGTTTTTTCCAGATACTGCACTACTGACACAGTCACCTACCACATGACCTGCAGTAAGCAGTGTGACATTTCGAAACATTTTTTATAGACAAAGCAAAACTGTAATCCATGCTTTTATTACATGTAAATTGGATTACTGAAACTCTCTACACTCCTGTCAATACAACCTTTACAAGCTTCAACTGGTTGAGAATACTGCAGCAAAACTACTCACAAGATCCAAGAGAAGAATGCATATAACCCCAAGCATCTCTACACTGGTTGCCTGTATCTTTCAGAGTAGGTGTTAAGATTTTAATGATCATCTTTAAGGTACATACTGTATGGGATCTGTTACTGACTATATTTCTGACCTGCTAACCACATATAAGCCTGAGTGCTGCCTGAAATCCTCTGTTAGGTCTTTGTGGGTAGTTCCGAGCTCACAGCTAAAGATCATAACGTTGATGCGTGCCTATTGGCTACGCCCTAGGTGTGTGTCCTCAGTAACCTCTGCTCATGGTGTCACATCTCATCTTTCTGGCTGTTGTGATAATGTAAAAAGTGAAATGACAAGGGTCAGGGGTCATGTTCTGTCTTCTGATTGCTACCTTCTTTGCTCGCTTCCTGCCCCCTGGCTGCCTCTTCACATCAGGAGCCTACTGCATGTTTGAAGAGGCCCCCTCGCTGTCATCTCAAACCATCAGCAGATCACTAATGAATCACATCTCCTTTGTTAGACCTTCATCTGTTAAATCGTTACGCTTAACGCATACACTGACCTGAATATTCATAATCTGCCACATGAGAAATTGTCAGAAGTCCAAGCAGTTTAGAAAACGATATTGTAATCGTGAGCTGATTTTTACGAGGAAAGGTTGTGTCTGTTGGCAAAAGGGCAAAATTTGACTCATGAGGTTTACCTTCTCCTTGTTGCAGACGATGCAGAAGACCTCCGCCTCAGTGGATAGATGTCCTCTCGCATCGTAAACCTCCTTTCCCTTCAGTTGACTGATCATTGGTGGTGCAGAGAGGTTTGTAAAGTGATTTGCCTAAAGTGACAGTTAATGGTAAAAAAAAAAAAAAATTATGAGGTATATTTTCTCCTGAACTCCTGAAGTTATTTGATTCCTTCAGCCTTTGAGCCTTATTGTCATCATTACAGGCTGGTTTCAGAACTCACGCTCTTGATTAGCAAGCACCTAAAAATATAAATTAGTAATTTAGACTATAATATACATGTATAGAATATAATATACATGTATTTAATTAATTTCTTTTCAGTTTCAGTTTTACACAAACTTTCTGTAGGTATTAAGTTCACTATTTAGGTTAATTGTACAGTTAACTGTTATGTGCTGTTATTGTTGTTTTGCTATTAATATAATGAAATATACATAAAGATATTTCAAAAGAGGTAGGCTACTTTTCCCCCCTTTTTTGGTAATTGTATGTGGGTGGGGGGCAGTGGGGGTCGTCAGTGTATATACAATGCATATATACAAAAATAGGGGTCCCTTCAGAAAAAGGTTGTGAACCACTGGTGTACAGTATCCAACACCACAAGGAAAACTCCCCCCAAAAGCTAATTAACTAATTAAGCTAGCTAAATTAGGTGGTGTAGTGCAAGTTGATGTAGGGTGGAAAATATAGTGTGTAAGTTAACCATGATGGAAAACAGAGAGAACAATAATTTGAAGTAATGTTAGAAAGCCAATTTGTTTTATTTTATTTGAGGGTTCATGCCCATTTCAGTGAATATGAGTAGTTATTATCAGGTACGAGTACAGTAGCTAGTTAGCTAGCAAAGTATCCGGCTAACCAACCTAACCTGGTATTAAACGTTGCTGTCGGTAATGTGGAAATGAAGCTAGCATTAGCATGACGGAAAACAGAGAGAACAATAATTTGAAGTAATGTCAGAAAGCCACTTTGCCAATTTGTTTTATTTCACTTGACGGTTCATGCCCATTTCAATACATAGGAACATTCTTAAATCAGGTAAATGCCAGGTACAAGTGCAATAGCTAGTTAACTAGCAAAGTATCCGGCTAACCAACCTAACCTGGTGTTAAACGTTGCTGTCGGCAATGTAGATGAATTGAAGTTAGCATTAGCATAACTTCACGCGCAGCACACAGACCTCCTACCAGGTAACCGTGAACGTCTCCGGGCCCGTGGAAGAAGATCTCGTTCAGAGCCCTCTCTATCTCCTGGGGGATTCTGTTAACTCGGTAAAACTCTGCAGCGGCGTTTCTCATGTCGCCGAAGTCCCGCTCCTCCTTAGAAAGAAGGCCGGTAAACCCTTGGTAAGACATTGTCCTCACTCTCTCGTAGTCTCGCCTTTGTGTTGTCTGTAACCATGGAAACAATCCGTTCAAGTGACAGCGGGAGCCCTTGGAAACCACAGTGACGTGGCGCGCACCGCTTCCTCCCTTCATTCCATGTTGCCTATTTGCCATCCCATTAACAAAAACGGAATATCCACGATGGGTAATGCCTTTATCCATTCAATGTGTTTATTAAACGGCGGCCAAGTTGCGGAATGTTCCCTCCCACGTTCTGTATGTGACCCACTTTGTACAGCACTGCAAAGTCAAACTTTGTCATGGCGCTATAAGTGGCAACTGCCCCTCATCAACAGTGAGGAGATGTGTGATGCAAATGCAAAGCTATAGCCAGTATAACTCTAAGAAAGCAATGGAAGCTGATATGCTAGCTGTTTTGCGATTAACAGGATTTATATATTAAATATACATATATATATATATATGTCCAAGCCAACAAATGATACACTACAAACATACTCATGGGCCTTGTATTTCTCCTCAGAAGCCAAATCAAATTTAGTGTATGACAATGTTATTGCCACATTTCTTCACATCATTTGGGACCTCTGCCCCAGAGGTTAAACATTTTCTGCTCTGCCATTTCTCCAGCCTTTTTCGACCACAAGCCCGTGCTACCTCTCAATGATACCTCAGCACTGGAGTTGTGCATAAGATGAGGTCATCGTCCCCCAGCTGGTGGTCTCGCTGCGGCCAAGATGGATGTGGCGGACTGTGGCTGGAAACCACCACGCTCTTCAGCAATAAAAGAATGGCTCTTTGCTGTATCGAGATATCAACTCAACCCGTTGTGTAGAGTTACTAAATAAAAGGAATTACTTCTAAAATAGTTTCTAAAATGTATACAGTGTGTGTATATATGAGATGTATGTATGATTACATGAGTATCTGTGATATATGAAGAAGGATGAAGTAACTTTCATTAAAACTTTTAATGAAAGACATTCAATGAGGATATATGGGTGTGGAGATAGCTTAAGTGGGAAAGAGTTTGTTTTGTCTCCTTGTTTATTTTGTTTACTTTTTTTCTTAAATGTATAATAAAGAATTGACTAGAGAAATTAAAAAGTTACCATTTAAAAAAACAAACAAACAAACAAACAAAAATAATAATTATATGCTGTCACAAATTAATTTAGCTATGAAGTGATGTTTAAGGCTAAAATAGAGAATTGTGCGACTCTTGTAGGTTTTGGAGCAATATCAGGCTTTACAGGCCAATATTTGACCTTTTATTGACCTGTAGCTGTCCAAATGTGTTACGTTTTAATATATATATATACATATATATATATATTTTTTTTTTTTACATATGTGTAAATACTGTATGTCTCATGCACACTTTTCCTGACAGCAATGGGTATGGTGGGTCACTCCTTTCATGATTGTTAAACTTGTTATTGGCAATCAAGACCTAATTGATCGTCCACCAACGAGCCCCCACTACACTGCACATGCGCACTCACTCTGAGGTTGCATTATTATTTGTGAGGCCTTAACCCCCCCCCCCCCCCCCCCCCCAACTTGCAAGGCTGTGAATTGGACAAACAAACATTCGGTCTCGCCACTGCACCCCCAAGGCCACATGTATGGCCGGCTGAATTGCTAACTTTATACGTATTTGTCAACACAAAAAAAACAAAAAATACACAAGAACACAATGGCGCGAGAAAGTTGTATAATTCAAAGCGTTGTTACTGCAGAAGCTTTATTTTGAAAGGGCAGGCGCGAGGATAATAGTAATAATAATAATAATAATAATAATAATGATGATAATAATAATAATAATTTTGCGCCAAGCCATAGGAAAAAAAAGGGGATTTCTGCGTGATTTACCGAAACTCTCGCTGTGGAAATACACGAGCTGGACCCTTGAACCTGTTTGTGACCTTAATCACCCGAAGAGGAGGCCGTCACACACACACACACACACACACACACACACACACACACACACACAATGAACTCTTGACTTGACAAATCCCGTTGGAGAGATAATGGACAGTTCTCTCTCACCCAACAACACCAGTGGCAGCCGAGAGGAGAGCATGGGCTCTTATTGTTTGCTTATTGGGGGCCGACTCCTGTGGGCTCCTGCACATTTGAATTCAGAAATAAATGAAACTCGTCTTTTATCTTTTCTTTTTTTTTTTTGGTTTACAATCTTTTCATTTTTTTCAACAACAAAAAAAGTCAACTTACTCTTTTATTTTGAAACGTACCACTTTCATTTCTTTAAAAAGGTTGAATAATTGGGGGGGGGGGGGGGGGGGGGGGGGGCTGGACTGACTTCTTTTCATGCGACTTATAGAATATAAATAAATAAAATAAATAACACTAATTGATGCACTTATACATAGCTTTTACATTAAGAATATAGTTCCGTGCGGATGTGTTTGTGAGGGCGCAGCGGCAGCAGCAGCAGCGGCGGCCGGGAGGTGAGATTCACATTAAACGTGAACGCAGCTGACGCAGGATCAGTGAGTCAAGGGGGGGTCTCCTTCACGAAGACAGAATGTCGTTTATGGTTGAACTCTGCAGATTGTCAACGTAAAAACACACACACACACACACACACGTCGCTGCCTCTTACAGTGGATCGCCATGCGCCCCCCCCCCCCCCCAAATTCTGCCTCAGTCTCAGACTCTGCAGAATTTATCAGCAGCTTTTGATTATTTATTTATTTTTTCTCCAAATTGTGCATTTTTTCCCCCCTGGCCAGTCTGGTGTATTCCGCGAGTCCACATTGATTTTTTTTCTCCCCTTTTTTTCCCCTTAATATCCTAATTCTTGAAATAAGTTTAATCACAGTAGGCCTGATAGAAAATGTGAAAACATATGCTCATTGAAAAAAGGTGAATTGCAAATACACACACATATATATATATATATATATATATATATATATATATATATATATATATATATATATTTACAATTCACCTTTTTTCAATGAGCATATGTTATATATATATATATATATATATATATATATATATATATATATATATATATATATATTATACCGTGTGTGTATTTGGTCTGTCTCTTAATGATTATCATCCATGACTTATGATGAAACCTTGTGTTTCGAGCTACATTCTGTCACACAGCACACGTGGAGCGTTATTTCAGATTCTAAAAATGAATACAAAAGACATCGGGATAAAAAATGTACAAAAAAATGAAGCAGGCCTATAAAACGAATAATGGGTGCGTGCGCATCCCTACAGCGGGGCGTTTTATATTTTATATTTCCAATGTCATGATATCATAGTAGAGTCAAATTAAGTTCATATAATAGCTTCTTCATGGGGGTTAAAGTCACTTCTACCCCGATTTTTGAAAATGTATACATCATTTAGCCTTCTGTTTATTTCTGAAGTGTCTATTCTGTAATAGCTTTAATTTCGTTCATTCCCAAAATGAAGGTGCATTTTGCCACATAATAATAACATAAATAAACGACTGATTGTTTGTTTTTTTTAGTTCCCTACATACAGCGTAATTCAAGACTGCGCTGTGATTAGAAGCCACCCCCCCCCCCCCCCGCCCGGCTCAGGAGGCTCCTCCAGCCGGCTCCAGGGTCACCCCGGGGTCAAACCCCAGCTAGAGGGTTGAGTTTGCTCCAGGACAGGAAGTCCAGGCAGGAGGAGGGGGGGGGGGGGCTTTCATCTGAGCTTCTGGAGTGACACATGGTATCTGCCACACAGAGGGGAAATGAGCATTACGGGGAGAAAGTCTGCATCCTCGTAAGCTCTTGGCATCATGTAGCCATGTTTGATGTCACCACACATTACTAATTTTTTATAGGAATAAAAAAAAACAAACAAAAAAAACAATCCTGAGGATGGATGGATCCAAGCTGCTCAGAGTGACTTTCATATCAACCCCCGACTGACAGATTTCCTCTCAAAATGCAGGTGCTCTGAATTGAATTAGAGTGAGACACATGATCATGTCTGATGCATAACCACGATGAGCGAGCTTCATTTGGCTTGATAGAATACATAAATATGATACAATCAATGGATAGTGAGGTCTGAATGGACAGGCAAAACAAGCAATGTAAAATATAAAATGACCCCCCCCCCCCCTTCCCCCATTTGAGCACACATATCCCTTCATCATATCCTTTAAATATCAATGCTTGTAAACATGTAATCTGGTGTTACCATTACTGTAGGTTAGGTCAAGTCACACTGCTATCCGGATCTCGTGGTCTGTTGGCTAAATCCAGTTCTCCTTCAGAAAACTCAGAGAGAGTCTTTTCACCCACAAAAGTGCAACGATCACAACAAATAATATTCCCATGAATCCTAGACGGGAGCAGGACTAGCAGGCCCGGAAGGGGAAACGGTTTGAGCCAGAAGCCTCAAGGAACATATTGAAAGAACGTTAAAAAAAAAAAAGAAAACCCCATTCAGGCCTGTCAAAAAAAAGGGAGGGGGGCACATTTTAAGACGCTAAATCCTAAAAAAAAAAAAAAGAAAAAAAAAAAAAGGTGCAGCTTTCAGCCAATGAAGCTGAGCACCAGCCTTCCTCCTGGACACTCTCCTCTCACATCTGAGGCTATAATAGGACCATCATTCCTTTCTTTTTCTTTTCTTTTTTTTTTTTTTTTCTCCCTCCAGAGGATGGTAGGCTATGACAGCAGGGTGCCTACGGGCTTTGGAAGAAGAAAAAAAAAAAAAGAAACTGCAGCAGCTGCCAAGAAAATGATTCATTCGTGTGATGGCCAGTTTGGTCACAAAGTGACACAAATGGCATATTAAATTGGGCTGTATGAAAAGTGTTTATAGCTAATTTGTCACAGGAAGAAGAATTCTGAATGTCTTTTTTTTCTTTTTTTTTTAAAGCGCTGGTGGCCATTGTGGGGGTCTGCTAGGAGTCCTTGAGGGGGTTCTGTGGGCTTTGTTAGGTCCCCTGGCCAAATATAGGGATATTTTAATTGTTATAGAGAGCGCTAGTAAGAAGTTTGGACCGAGAAAGGAAGTTTTTGTAGAGAGGTTTCCTAGAAAGACAGAACCTCAGCCAAATTTTGGTGTGTTTTCAAAGACAAAATGCCCACATGCTCACTGCTGTGTGCCACTCTCGTGTAAATCAACGTATAACACATATAAGGACTACACATGAACTAGGCTGCGCAGTAGTTCCATCCACCGCCTCCTCTTGCTGGTCACCTGTTGCTGTTGGTCCATTCAACGCAGGCCATTCAGGGCTCATAGACACCTCATCCCACCGCAGTGAATATAATGGTGTCTGTTTATGTCAACACACACATGCTCATTCACATGAATTCCCGTTTTAATTGTCGGAGCGGTGACGTTAAACAGCTTGCGCGGGGTCTCCACGGGTCACACGAATAAAAGTAGTCTCCGGCCTAATTAGCACATCTTTTTTTTTTCCTCCAGTCTAAAAAGCAGGGGGTGGTGGGGATGGGGGGGGGGGGGGGTGTGCATCCTCCAGCATGGTCGACATCTCTAATTGCATCTAATTAAAACCCCCTAGTCATGTTTTCAAACTTGACCAGGTGTGGGTTGAATGGGAGCGTTGGTTAGGCGTTAGAAGTCTGGTCAGGGACTGGTATCTGGAGGAGAATCGCTTGTGATGGTGATACAGAAAGCATGTTGCTGCTGACTTGTGCGTGTGTGTGTGTGTGTGTGTGGGGCCTGGTTTGTGGGTTTGTACAGGCCAACTCATCGTAAAAGACACAGCTCTGAATCCGTCACCAGAATGTTACCAAGTGATGTGTTTGCGAATAAAAGGACATAAAAAACACATGTTCTCTCCTCAGTCTGACGCTACTTAACTGGTGTGTGTGCTTTGATTTTACATACCTTTTCTGTCCTGTGAAAACCTGTGTGCATCATGAGCTAAGAAAAGAACCTATAGAATTGTATTTAACCCTTCAGTTTCCTGAAAATTTTCGTCACATTGTGAGATACATGGTTTTGGCTGGTCAGAGATGAATTGTATAAAAACAGCATTGTCAGGATTAGGTTGCCTGTAATACAGCAATCCTTCACATGGCTATATTCTCTTATTCTATAGCCACTGAATCTATTGTCAACAAATATTTGCTTGTGTAATGGAGTCTCAACATCAATTCCTCATTCATCAATCCAGGGCTTATAATGGATAACGAGGATATCACAGATTAACAAAGCACTTATAGTAAGTGATTTGTCCAGAGGGATATTTAAAGAATATTATTGAAATAATACCATAAAAGTGTCCTAAAACACCATGGGGGCCGATATAAAGTGAGTATTGACTACCACAGACCTATACAGGCCTACAGGCTGCACAGATGATAATACAAAATAAGAAAATGAACTATCAGTACCACCATTCCTGTCCTGTTGTGAATTTAACATGGGCCAGTGTTTTTGTGTGTTTTTTTAATTCAGCAGATCAACGTGCTTCTGCTTTGTTTTCATGCGGGCGAGCTGCAACAAAATCCCCCTAATCGAGGACACTGAAGTTTTCTAAATGTCATCTTAGAGACGTCCACGTGGGTGACACCTGCTCAGTCAGATGAGGACGATAAATTAGAAAATTAGAGTCCTGAAGATTTATACCAAGAGTCTAAGAACGAAGAGCGACCCCGTCTTCTCCAGTGATCAGCTTTCCTTGTTTTGACATCTGCCTATAGGAAAAAGAAAAAAAGGGCTTGTGCCGTCGTTACCCCCCCCCCCCCCCCCGGAAGGTGCAGGACGAGCTGATCTGAGGGCAGATCAGATAATCAGCACAGATGTTCAGGTAGCTCGGCAGCGTTTCAAGTCATGCCCAGCTCTTTGTTTATAAGCCATAAGAAGAGGCCCGACCCTGCCGATGAACCCTTTCCCAGCATAGCCTCGTTCCAGGCTTCGCATCAGCCTCAAATTAAATATGTCATCACCTGATTTGGAAATATTGTTACATTGTTTTTTATAAAATGCTTCTGTGTGTGTGTGTGTGTGTGGGGGGGGGGGGGGGGGGCTGAACATAAAGTACATATACGAAAAATGCTATTGTGTTTGAATTTCATTGCAACCAATTTTGCTGAAGGAACTTTATCTTTTTTATTCTATGTGTTGAAACTTCAAACTTTACTTACAACGACAAATGGCTTATGGCTTTATGCTTGTTATTAATACAAAATTATACAGGACAAATGTCAGACTACATAAATATAGTGACAAAAAAAAAGAGACTGAATTCGTCTTTACAAACCACCACATATTTAGCTTGATTTAATATCATAATATTCAATTATAGTTATATATCATCTATGTGTTGAATTAGTATATAATGTTGTGGAAAGGCAATTCTCAAGGACGTTAAAGAAGTACTCATCAGCAATGCGAATATGCCGACTGCGGCTCTGTTCTGTCCACTTCTGTGTACATGACTCATTTCTATTTGATTAATAACTTCGACAGCCTACCAGAGAGCTAATTCAGCCTGTTGGGATCTCTTTTTGTCGAAGCCTTAATCTAATACTTCCGCGGTGGAAGCCTGCGGGCCTGCAGTCTGCCCCCATCTTCTGCTGTTGTACTACCCTCTGGTGATGCATCCTGAGTACTGCAGCTTCTCTTCCACCAGTGTACAGCGTGAGGAAGAGAAGATCTGAGCTCTTATTATAATCTTTAACAAAAAAAAAAAAAAAAAAAGGAACATAGAAACAAACTATAACGTGCAAATGCCACCATGCTATTACAGGTGTGTATGAACAAACCAGAGTTTAGGTTTGTTTGATCTCCACGGACGTTGTGGCAAATAATAAGGGCCGACAGAGCAACTTCCACGTCCCCTGTAGCCTATCACACATTGTGTTGGAGCCCTTTTTGCATTGTGTTCATTAGTATGTATGTGTGTGTATATATGAAGTAGTCTGTGTTCACTTGTGGCAGTTCCCTTTTTGCACAGTAGGTGGTATGTGAAGTAATTGTCAGTCATTTGCAGAGCAGGTGTTTACTTGACTTGACAAAAACTACACAAACCTACAAGCCACTGGGGGGTACCTGCTGTACCCGGTACTTGCCTTAATCGGGGGGAGGCCTTTGCGTGGCGTGTTGGTTAATAAGTCACATTCCCAAACGTCCGTGGAGCCGTACTCAAGTGTATTCATTTGCACATCATCAATTAATGACTTGCATGCCAACAAACAAACTAATGGCTTACTTTGACTGATGGTCAAAACACACCTGCTCTGTGATTACTGCTTCACCTATCTGTGCCCCCCCCCTCCCCCATGCTCCACATACCACCTATTGTGCCAAAAAGGGAATTACCACAATTGAACACACAATGCAACTCAACAGAATGTTCCCATTAGACCCTCTCCGCCTTGTAAAGTCCACACACAGGCTCTCCGTTATAAACATGTTGTCCCAAACTGAGGTAGACCCTGGTGACATCACTATGACATCATCAGGGTTGTTTTCTCTTGACCTGAAAAAGTTCCTCCAGAGGCTCATAAGACATTATGCTTACATTATAAACTGTACAATGAGTGAATAATACTCCTTGAGCAAGTACATTCCACTTAATTTTGTACCTTATATTAGTTCAGGGAAACCCCCGTCAGTTTATATGTATACTGTTGGTATAGATAGTTTTACAACTCATTTATCTATCAGGGCTTTTTAAAAATCTTGTTCCAGACAGAATTATGTATGATACATTAAACAACTGGATCAAAGTCTATGGAACACAATCAAATAATGGCGGAGTGTATCTATGAATTCAGCACTAAGACCAGCTTAGAATTGTTAGCTGCATGCTCACACAGACGCAATCAAATAATTGATCTGGTATCAATTGACTCGCCACAATTTGACAACCAAGGCCACGGCCTATACATTTATTTGCTGTGCATATCTGAAAATGCCATGGTACACAAATCATTTAAAAAGTTATAAAAAACTTACATGTACCACAAAATTCCCAGTCAAGCTCTGGCTCGTTATAGACGATAGGTTCACCCAAATCACAAAAAAAATGAACCAGAACATGTTTCTCTCACGTACCCCTCATGCTATCTATCCATGTAGGTAGTTTTGGTTTTACGAGCCAAAGTTTTAAGATATGTGTCTCCCCCACTTTACTGCTCAAAATATAAAAAAATGTAGCAAAAACCAACAAAAAAAACACCCCCATTTCTTTCCAAAACCAGTGTCCCCATTACTCCACAGACCTTACTGTAGAAAGTCTTCACCGGGACCATTTCTTTGATAGAGCCAATAACAACCTCTGCATTGTCCCATAAAACTGACAGCAAACACCTTTAGTACAGTAGTACAGTTTCACCTACGTACATCTATCCGCCACAAGATACAGGCCTGTGTGTTTCTATCTGTACATTGATGATATGCACCAGTGGGTGACGGCCTAATACTGAGTGGCCACTAGATGGGGTAAGATGCTCATCATTATGGTGGAAATCAGAATCAGAAATACTTCATTGATCGTATGAAGTATTGCACTGCTGAGTATGTATATATGTATTGCAATGCTGAGTATATCTATATGTATTGCAATGCTGAGTATGTATATATATGTATTGCAATGCTGAGTATATATATATGTAATGCAATGCTGAGTATGTATATATATGTATTGCAATGCTGAGTATGTATATATGTATTGCAATGCTGAGTATATATATATATGTATATATATGTATTGCATTGCTGAGTATATATATATATGTATTGCACTGGTGAAATATAAATAGAGAGTAGAGAATAAATAATGAGGTAGTAGTTTATGGCAGGTGAAGCAGGTCCAGAGTCAGCCTGTTTCTCCTGAGTGTCTGACACTCAGAGGGAGGAGCTGAACAGTTTGATGGCCACAGGCAGGAATGATTTCCCGTGGCGCTCCGTTGTGCAGACAAAAGGACTATACATCCTCACCAAATGCCAAAATCAAGCTTCTGGCCCTACACACCACGCAAACACTGTTCACCTTCTCAGCTGTACTGTTTTTCTTTAAACGAGTATCAAGACAATCAGCCAGTGGGCATCATTTTACCACTTTCATTATATTGATGTTAATACAACGATCTACTGTCAGTGGTGTGAGCAGCATTCAGATTTGTTTCGCTAAAGCAAAAGTAGCAATACTTCAATGTAAAACCTTGATAAAAGTGAAAGTCCTGCATTTGAAACCTTACTTAAGGGTATAGAAGTATTATCAGCAACATGTACTTAAAGTTTCAAAGGTAAAAGTACTCATTATACAGAATAACGGCCCCTGCTGGTGTATTATATATTGTATCAATTGATAATTAATACTGATTCATGAATCTGTGAGTACCATTAGTCTAGGTGGAGCTCCTTTACATTTATTTACATACTACCAGATGGTTTAATCAATAGCAATGCATCATGTGTTTTATAAACTCATAATACAGTCAGGTTCGGCTTCAGCACAGGTTCTCTCTTCAAGACAGGGCCTCAAGATCGGGTAATAAAGGAAGACTTTTTTACCTTAAGACTTTTGAAATTGCACAAACCAGTTCAAACACAATAAGACTGGAGCTTACAGGTCCCTTACAATTCTGGCCTGTCTGGTAATAAAGCCTTGGAACTAATAATCATTTGTAGAAAATTCATGAAACAAACTGCACTGGTTATATAGGAAGAGTTCATTGAGAACTAAGACAGTATACCATAGTAAGTACCCACCTATCTACCCTAATGGAACAAAATATGTAATTTCAAGCTTTAGTCCTTGGTTTCACATAAGAAAATGTTTTTCAACCTGTCACATTCCACGGCCAACGGATGATCTGGAAGCACTGGCTGGGTGTTGGCAGGGGGTGGAAAAATGGGGATCTGGCAGGATGTCTGCAAGGGCCGCCCACTGCGGATCAGACAGGACGCCCATGAAAATAACCAGCCGAGTCCCTTTCGAAAGCTGACCGCTGGACGTCAAGGCAGGTGGTGGGCTAGTCAGCTCAGGGTGGCCGCAGGCTCACGAACCCAAGGCTAATTGAGCGTGTAGTGCAGGCTGGTTGCTGGCAGACCGAGGCTGGTAACTGGCAGAAAGAGGTGTAGGCCGGGCTGGAGGTTGGGGGCTAGTAGACTGAGGTGACGGCTGGAGGCTAGCGAGCTGGAGGCTAGCGAGCTGGAGGCTAGCAGGCCAAGCTGAAGGTTGGAAGCTAGCAGGCCCAACGCTAGTGGAGAAGGAGGCTAAAGCAATGATCAAGTCCTCTGCCAATCCAGGTAACCACTTCGCTAAGCCCAGGCTTCCCGGAGTGCCGGCGTCAAGAGTGGCCTCCTTGCAGTGGCTTAGAAGTCACAGAATGGTGTGAACAGCCTCATCAACTTCATCCACAGAACATGCTTCATCGACTGGGTCCACTTTTGGTCAGTTTGTACAACTCAGGATATGCGGGATTGGACCCAAGTGCAGACAGAGGTGGCAGCAGGATGACTTCAGTGGTTTAATCATAGCTAAAAATAGCTCACAGGCAGTTTGCAGGCAGGTAAACAGCTACCAGGTGAGCAGACCCAGGTCCAGGTTAAGGTTAAGGTCTGGGTTCCGGTGACAGAAGCTCACAATACTGTATTGACAAGTAAATACTAAAAAAAAAAAAGGAGTAACACTGCTGAAATTTCACAGGTCAGAGTGACTCATCAAGCTTGTTGAATGCGAACATTCAACAGACCTGCTCAAGACGCAGGTGCAACACCCAGGAACAGTGGGGGGGGGGGGGGGGGGGGGGGGCTGACCCTCTCACAGCTGGGTGGTGACAAGGCCCCATCAACGTGTATTCTGATTATTTAGCATGAACCAGCCTGGAGGTCACACCTGACTGAAATTGCAGTGAGCAGGCAAAAACTTCAGTCAAGACATCATTCTGATAACATTATTAGATACAAATAATAAAATCTAGAATATTTCCATTTGCTGTAAAGATTGTCTATATAAAAATCATGGTGTCTAGGGTTATTCAACAGAAGAGAAGCGATGGCATCCAAGCCATTTGACCCAGTCTTTACCTTATCATGATAACACAGTTCTTGTGGTAGGAGTAACAGAGGACATCAAACCAGCAGGCTGTGTGAAGTGACACGTTTTTGTGAATGACTCCTGCCTCAAAGTAACTAATTCAATTAACCAGAAACTGTCAAGTAGCACGACACCAGGCAGGCCGAAGCAAACAGTCAGACGAAACGGGAATGTAGTATTCAAAGCAGTTGCTGGATTCCGTTGGGTTAATAACATCCATTGTTTTCCCTCAAATACCAGAATGAAGCTACTTGCAGAATGTGGCCACAGTAAATTCAGATATATCGCAAAGTATCCTATCAAAAGTGAAAAGTGTTTTAAAAGTAAATGTGTTTCGTTGTTGTTTTGGAAAGATTAAAACAGCCCCCCTAATGACCCATGACACCCTGGCTGGTTTCATTTGTCATTAGAAACGCGGTTTAGCAGTCCTGTGATCTCATAAAACATGATGTTCATGTTCAAAAGACTCTATATCTTTGATACGGAGGTGGTAAAATTCTCAAAACGTTCTTCCTGTTCGGGTCTGGATCTGGATATATGTCAAAATACACAAAAAATATATATAATCATTATCTTCCCTTATCTTCAATTGTTAAGAAACCTTTGAAGATTCCTGGTTTTTTTTTCCCCTCCCGTTTTTCCCGACACTTTGCTGCTGAGTCACTGCTGCAGCTGAAGCAACCAGAAACGTGTGCGCCACCGTGTGTTTTCAGACTTGTCTGCCAGTTTGATGGAAACACAGAAGGTAAGATGCGATTGATGTGTTTAGGCACTCGGGTGAGGAGCAGCTACATATTTCAGCAACCGTTTTGGTGCTATGGTGCATCTAGGATTCGAATTAGAGCCATTCAACAATGGTTCAAGACAGGGCCTTGAGATCAGGTAGCAAAGCAGGGGTGCATATTCACAGATTTTGAATTTATTAGCACAAACCAGTTGACACAAGTAAGCCTGGAGCTTTCAGGGAGTTCAGCAGCCGACAAGCCGGGAATACAGCCTTGATTGTAGTCATGTAATTACTCCATGACGTCCAAATGAGCATGAAACACACATCGTTTCAAGTAGGTTGTACTAATAGATGATTGACCGTTTTCTCTCCCTCCCCTTGGCTGGACGATAAACCCTTTGTGCTGCCACTGGTCTTTGAATGGGATTTTCAAACTCCTAAAAGCTGCTCTGGGGGCTTGTAAGATGTGGTTTGTGATAGACTTCAGACCCAGCCACCATGTCCACGTAGGATCGAAAGAAGTTACTGACGAAAAATAAAAAGAAGCAACTTTCAAATACTAGAATACTAGAAACAAATTGAATGTGAATTAAAAAAAAATTAGCCCAACAGATGTCCCACCTGCGAGAGCCTAACCGGGACTCAAATCCCAATTGGTCACTGACTCACTTGGGTCCCACGAGGGACATACTGGATCTGTGGGTTCCTGCTGGATCCCAATTTTCTTTACATTTTCTCTTACTCCTCACTCTAACATAAGAGTTGTGGCTTTAAAACACCCCCTCAAATTATTTGACCTTATTCACAGGAAACACACAAGGGGCCAGTCAGCATGGGCTTTTTTTCTGTGACCCAGTGAACCCACTTGGGTCAACAGGAAGCGTAACCAGTTCCAGCCCACGCCACGGTCACTTTTCCCCACATTTATTATTCCCATTTTGCTCGTTTCAAGACCGGGGGCCACGTCCAGTCCAAACGGAGCTCACAGATGTGCCCGTCTGGGTAAGTACTTCAGATAAACATTTGAGTTAATTGAGGTTTCATTATGGTCAAAAAGGGCTACATTTGGCCGTGGCTGTCTACTCAAAGCAACACCATCTGATGTGATTTTTCTCTTTATATCCGGTTCCAATTCACAAATCAACATGAGAACGGTCTTGGAGCTGGTGGAGAGCACAGCATCCCTACCGGCTGTCTTGAAGCAGGACTGCAGCAGCAGCAGCAGCAGCGTTCCTGGCCAGGACAGGACGTGAATGTGATGGGAGGGGCACACAGAACGGCAGCGGCGGCAGCAGCAGCAGCAGCAGCAGTCTGGTGGGGTCCAACATCCTCTCTGCTGAGGCTCACTGCCCCCCTCCCCTTCCCCTCCTTCAAAAACCTCCGGACCTCAAATCTTCCCGGTGTTCCTTTTTAAGGCTTTTTTGTTTGTTTGTTTTGTTTTTTTTGGGGGGGCCGCAGAACGGGGAGGCGGCAGAGCTCGAAGTGAAAGTTGACGGGGGACACCGACAAGTACCAACAGTGTGGCGGCCGTTTTCCTTGATGTTTCCTTTTTGCTTCCCTTCTTTGGCCCTGCGTTCCCGCTAAACCAGGAAAGATTGCTTGGTGTAGCTGCATCGGAGAGAAGGCTCGGGAGGAGGTGAAACTGCGGGATATGATGACCGAGAAAGAAACGGCGACAGAGAAGATAATAACAGGTAAATGAGCTCATTCCGTTCCCTCTAAACTGCCCCCCCACCCCCCGTAGTTTTAGCAGCGGTCAGCTTCGACAGCAAATTAATGCGCGCGCGCGCACGTACGCAGTTTGTCCTTTGGTGTGGTCGTTTGCGGGACGCGTTCACGTGCACTCTGGTGAGATTTGCGAGGTTCGCGATCAAAGTAGAGGCCGTCGACATAAGACGGTGTTGCGTTACGGCGTTATTCAATCTGAAAAGCCTTTCTAACCCCCTCATCTGCAGTGCAGGGGGAGGCTGGGGGGGGGGGGGGTGGGGGGCTGTGAGCTATGAAGCACTGCCTTGGGGTTTTCCAAGGGCAATCGCAGCCCTTACAGGACCTCGCCTTCTGGCCTGCAGCGAGCAGCAGACGAACGTGGCGATGTGTTAAAAGTTTGACGTGTTGTTTTTTGTTTTTTTTTTCCAACTGCGAGGCTGAGCTCGGCGTGTCGGGTTGTTTCCAGGTGGCTGGAGGACGGATCGGCTCAGTTCGGTCCTTCCATAACGGTGCAGAGTTTGGTCACATGGCCAGTCCCACCGGCATTGTGACTCAATGCAGCAAAAAAAAAAAAAAGAAAAGTCTGCACCATGTCCTCAGGTAACGCAGTGTTCATCACCCGCCCAGACGGTGCTGCCGCCGCTCTCTGACCAGGGTGGTGCACCGAGGTGCGTTTCAAACCACTGTCATGCGTTTTACAGGTCGACTATCTTTTCGTCTCCACGATGGATAAGATACGTTCGTCCCGCTATTACTCTCCTCTGTCATAGGTACACACCGTACCGTAATGACAGTCAGTTGAACTCCATTGGAATTTCTCTTATTTTATTGTTGTTCGCTTGCCTGAGAGCGCAAGCATACAGCAATTCCTAGTCACTATGTACGATCTTTTGCACGTACTAATATTGTACAATTCGGCTCACACTAAATACACCAGCAGCATTTATTTGAACAAAGTTTCAACTTTTAAGATTGATCTAAATCCACTGATGAGGGCGATAGTGAGCAGGGTGCACCATACCCATACAGTGTGAAATTCAAATGCTGCCAGGTACCAGGTAGTTGATTATTTCAGTAGCTTTTATTCATTTGTACGACATAATGCGTCTTGCTGTTCGAGCTTTAAAGAACAAGTTTTAAATTGGGCAAAAATGAAATGGGGTTTGGTTGGTTTGAAGTTCTTTCCTCTCAAGAGGTAGTGGGACTAACGTTTCCAGGGGGCTTGGCAACACTCCAGCGTTACGTAATGTAACCGATTTGGGTGCCATAGAGACTGCACCCTGGTGATGTCCTGCAAGGGATGAGAGCTAATATCAGACTTTCTGTGAGTTGAACTCCTACAGCTGAAAAGGTTCCCTTGTGTCATTGAAAGGCAGACTTCTAACTTGTGGGTTCATAAAATTAGATTTTATTCTACTTTGAGTACAAGGTCCGAGACAAAAAAAAAAGCAGTTTAGCATCGAATCTGAAAGGCAAAAAGCAGCAATGTGCACAGCATGTACACATGTATAGAGGCAATATATACATAAACAGTGGTAGATATAAAGATAATGAGAGTCCACCGGGACAGCCACATGATTCTGAACTCATGGGGAAGGACCGCCGCCACATTTAATAGATAAAGACAGATACATTCTTCCTCAGCAACAACAAGCTCCAGTGCAGACATTTTTCTTTATGACGATCTTCCTCTCGTTTTTTAAATTTTATGCCCCATGGTGTTTTCGGAGAATACTGGTCAAGTACAAGTGTATCTCACCGTCCACTCGTCATGTCTGTTGTCAACAGAATGTCGTCGTTGTTGGTAGGTGATAGTAAATTAAAGCTCCAGGTACGTTCAGGGTTGCTCGCAGTGCTGTGCAATAGTCATTGGTCAAGCAGATGTGTCATCACATCAAAACAAGGCACGACTACGACAACCACAAACACAGTAACCGCCATTCACGTGCGTCTGGACAGATCAGGGCAACCAAAACTTTAAAATACCTTTTATGTGCTTTCTTGCCAAGCGTTAGGTTCCAAAAGTTGGTTCAAAGCGCTGGACACTGTGTTGGACCACTTCCTTCATTGTTTTCCCCCTTACTCCCCTGACACGTGTTCAAAAATGTAAAATACAATGAAGCTCATCGAAGAACCTAGTGCCAAGACTTCACAAGGTTGGTGCAAGTTCAGGAAGTACAAGGTTGTGGATTGCTGTCCTCCTGCCGTGGGAAGGCCCGCGAGTGACACTGTGTGACACTGTTGACCCGTTTAAAGCTGGGTGGAGTTTGGAATTACTGTATAAGGATAAGTTGTCCAGCCTTAACAGGCGCAAGAAAGCTAGCTGGAAAATGGAGATGTCAGGTCTAGGGACTCATGCATATATACATGTTCATTTTGTGATCATCCGTGAGTGAGAGATTGGACTGTCTGCTGAATCATGTCTTTGTTTTCCTACTAACTGCAGTGCAAGCAGAGTCAAATTGCAGCGTCATCTTCACAGACAACTGCTAGATCCAAGGAACGTGATGACACACCTTTTCGGTGTGCGTGCACCCTCAGGCCAGGAGCGCTGCATCGAGCATAAACCCGGCTTTAGGTGTGGCTCAAAGCTGAGAGGGCACTTTCCCTGTAGTCACCGGTCCGTCCCAGATTATTGATAGATTCTCTGATCCCTCTGGGGGACTGCAGCGTAGAAGAAGCATGCACAGCAGGAAACAAAATTGGTGACCTCATGACGGCAAGGAGAGCTCCTGTGTTTGTGGTTTTTGACTGAACAGCAAGGGAAAGGCAAAGAGAGAAAAGTTCACCGCCTTTCGGCTGTCTTTGTATTCTTTCAAAGACGTATTCTGTAAATGTGGTTAACTAGCGGATCTCCTCGCACAACCTCTTTGCAAAACAAGCATCCATTTCTTGCTACGCGTAAAGTCCGGGCGGTCACAAATCCTTTGGGCTTGGGGGGGGGGGGGGGGTTCCACATGGTGCACTTGTAGCACAGCCACAGTCTGTGACCTGAGCTCTGGGTTTTCATGGGAACAGTTTTAATGCTCACAAAAACAGTGCAATCATGGAGGAAACGCTGAATCTTTGTATTCTTGTTTGGAAGTTCAGTCAAACTCTTGACTTTCTCAGTTGAAAAGTTGGATAGAAAGCCAAAAGGTCAACAACACACAGTTATTTACGTCATTGTGTTGTTGACGTCTGTTTGTGAATTGTGTGTGTGTGTGTGGGGGGAGGGTGTCAGACAGGGGTTCGGTTGGTGGTGGGGTGTCGAGGGGGATCTAACACCCTGGCCGTTTAACTTCTCCAAGACCAGATCATACCACTTTCAGTCACAAGTCCTGTGTGACCTGGGGAGCTGAACGGTGCAGTCGGTAAGTATTCCAACAGTTTTGTTTTGGCCCTGTGCTTATTAGATTTGAAATGAGACGACGACTAAGACTTGAAAGACTTATTTTGAGACATCCACATCTGATGAACTATGTACAGAGGGAAACAATGACACATTACACATGAATACTGTATGTAGGATTTAATGCAACTGCCCACAATATGTTATCAAGCTCAAGCAGCCATTGGTCTTTTCCTTTGGACACTTCCTGGTGATTTGTCTAATTGAATGAGAAGGTACGGTTTGGAATTTGAATTGACTGGCAATTCTCTAGTTCAGCTCTGTCCTCATCTGTACTACAGCACATAACTGCAGATTTAGCACCAAACTTTCTTGGGGCAACAACTAACTCCTAACCTAGGGGGGTGGGGTTATCACAACACCTTCCATGCCACTTGCTGTGGATGCTCCATGCCAGGTTCAAGTACTGTACTGCAGATCAGTGAATCTACAGCCCATACAGTTTAACACGCTCTGGCTTGTTTGTTTTTCTTTAAACCAATCACAATCGTCTTGGGCGGCGCTGACCCCAGGATGCAGCGACGGTGCCCTTGCAAAATAGTGTCTGGGGGGGGGGGACTTGTTTTGGTGGAACATTTGCTCATGGGGAGGCGAGCCCTGGCATTAAAATGGCTGAATCCCCGCTAAAGAAAGCGGCACATAGAATAGTAAACGGTGTATGTAGACTATGTGATTTTACAACGTTTACTGTTAAAAAAAGACGAACAGAACTTGGGTCATCGGTGCCCTAGAAGGCTCCCTATACTTCAGCTCTGGGGGAGCTCACTGGACTCAGACGATCCAAGTCTTTGTCAAAACTTGCCATTTTCAGCGTGTAGGCTGCTAGCTCGGAGGTTGTTGTTGCTGTTGTTGTTTCATGCGCAGTTAGCGGAAGGAGAAGAGAACGGCGACTGGCTTATCTCAGCAGCCTTCATCCGGTGAGTCAGACTACCTGCACTCTAACCAATTTCTGTGGGGGCGGGGGATTCGATTTTCCTTAGCCAATCACTAGAGACCAATGTATCCGCCTGAATCTTGACAACAGCTCGACAATGGCGTTAGCCCCCCCCCCCCCCCCCCCGCAGCGCTCATTGGATCGTCCGCTTTTCAACCGAGAAATTGCCGTTTCATGTCGCGATACATGAAAGCAGTCAACTGATTCAAAGGTCTGGACCCAGGCAAGTTAACAGTAGTAGTAGTTTGAATGGAGAAACAGTTCTTTTAAATAGTTCTTCTGAATAGAGAAAGAAGAATTACAGGTCTTTTATGGTAGTAACACAGTGCTGTGATGTCGCATAAGTGTGTGTGTGTGTGTGTTTTGAACACAATAGGGGGTTGAAAACATATCAACACGCTTTTCATTTCTCTGAAAGAGGACCTGTTATGCTTTTCCTCATTTTCTGTCATAGACTTAGGGTTACAATGTTGGATGTTCCTATTAAATGTCGCCAAAGTTGCCAAATAATGAGGAGAGCGTATGTAAAAGTGATCCCTGTGAGCCAAAAGCTCAGTCTTCAGACTGCTCAGGACGCTCCATTTGCTTTTCATGTCTTACTGCTGTGAAAGTATGACATGACCCCGAACACGGATTTCCTCAGGTGGTTGTTGGAGCTGCTCTGCTCAGGACTTTACTAATGCTCAGGTTGTTCACTGTCTCACAGAAAGAACTTTTTTCTGCTCGTTAACTAAGCTAACTGTAGCTGCCGCTCGCTAGTTAGCTGTGCATCCAGCAGTCCTCTTAGCCATAGATGTATATCTGTATCTACGCTCTTAGTTAAGCCGACTCTAACCATCTGACTCTCGGGGGCCCGGGCCTGAAAACCTCCTCCTGCCGGCGGTCCAAAGCTCCCGCGCTGGCGGTGTAAACACCAACACTCCCCCCTGGTGCTCAGAGCTAACTGAGCTAACGGCAGCTACAGTTAGCAGCAGTTAGCAGTCACTTTATAAAGCTTTCTGTCCATCAGGAAACTCCGTAAATCACAGAGAGTTGAGGCAGAGACCAGAACACATATTGTTGTGTGTTCTTGTACAGTAACCAGTGAGGCCCAGTCCCCAGAAACACTCAGCTCCAGCAGCGTTTATCGTTTTTTTCCCAACCTACTTCTTGTCTCATTTGTGGTCTGATAAACAGGAAGTTCATCACATTCAGTCCCCATGTCTCTATTTTCCAAGCTGAGTTACTGCTGCTGTCAGTATGAAGCGGTGCGCTGTGCTCAGGGCTCAGAGGCAGGGAGCCGGCCAATCAGAAGGAAGTGGGCTTTTAGGGGAGGCGGGGCCTTGAAGAGACAGGAGCTCAAAGGGCTTGTGTCACACAGAGGGGCCCGCATGGAGGGCCACAATAAGATGAAGAAGGACTTATTTGATCTGTGAATCATGTAAAGCTGCTCTAGCGGAGTCCCAGAATAAAGATATAGAGCTGGAAATGAGACACTCTTTAAGACGCCACATTTTGTTTCTTGACATGCTTGACTAACTTTTCCTACAAGTCCTATGCTTTCATATATCAGACAGTATGGCGTGGCTGACCTAATCATTGCCCCCCAGCTCACCAAAACAAACCAGGACAAAACAATTGCCCCGCCGCCAAAATGGTATGTCGTTTGGAAAATGGGAACAGGGGGCTGTTTTCAGCATTGTGACATGTCTCAGACATGAGCCATGTGGAGGAGTGGGAGTTACAGGATGGGGGAGGTGCTACTCGCAGGCCATCAGATAGGACCTGGTAAAGAGGGGGGGAAACAGCAACTCAGTTGGAAAACGGAAACATTGTTTGAGAGTCTGTACCGTGACACATTTCTTAATATTCTCTCCGCAGATATGGAATACAAGTCTTTCCCTCTGTTGACGCATGGAGGCTTTGAAACTCTTTCTTTCTACAAGCCATACACGTTTTGATCTTAAATGCACACCCGTGAGCACCAAGAGTTCAAAAGCAATACGCTGAGTCTTCGGCGAGATGGTAATTGGTTTCATATGTTGCTGTGGCATGTCGAGAATGTAAATCAACACAGTGTTTGCTTTTTAGTCCAAGCCGAAGTGGCACATTCCCTTTTGCTGCTGCTGCTGCTGTGAAAGCCCGTCCACATACCACTGATATATACAGTGTGTGTCTGCTTTGAACTTGACCACATTAGTCCAGCACACTGGGCTGTAAATCTCAGTAAGACGAAGACGCATTTTAGACAATTGTGTAAGTTCAATTTTAGTCTTTTTAAGAGGAAATGGACATTTTTATGAACGATGTGGTGCTCTGTGATTCAAACGTTCGGCGCCCACCAGGTCTCTATCAGGCAAATGGCCAGTAAGAGACTCTGTGATTCGGCCACATAGCGGGATGCACCTTTTTCGAGGTATTTAGTAAATATCTGTAGGATCAAGACAATACCTTTGCAGATGCAACCCACTGCCGGATAACAAAAAAAAAAAAAAGATTTGATTTTCAAAGTTATGATTTTTCCCTATTGTTTGCTTTGGGAAAGCTGTGACCGAATCACGGAGCAACCTACAGAGTGCTGAGGTCACACATGGGGCTGGAGTTCTGCAGATCAAGATGGATGTGGCGTGCTCTGCGCTGTACACCCCAAGTTGTGGCTTGGTTTTGACTCTTTGGACCTGTACTGCAGTTGGCTAGTTCAGTGGTTCTCAAACCCCCCAGGGATCCTTGAGAGGGTTCCAGGGGGTCCCCAGCAAAAAGCAGAATGATTTATTATTCACTATAGTTCCATCCATAAGTAACACAGTGACAGAATGGGTGACTATTTCGGTCATGGGTTTCATACACTTTCTGTAATAAACCTAAATAATAACCTAAGTAATAACCTAATCTAAAAGCAAAACTCCTATCAGATGGGGGACGCTGGGATAAATTCTTATCCAATGGGGGTCCGTGGTCTAATTTGTGTCCGTTTAGGGGTCTTTGATGTGAAAAAGTTTTGGAACCGCTGGACTAGATATTGTCATTTCCCCAATTAGAATTCATCTATTTTCACCAATACGGACCTATACATGTTGTACCCTGATAAACATTACATGGGGGGGGGGGGGGTACTGAGAACAGGGGAAAAAGAGAGGCTGCATATGGACAAATCACCAGTCCACCTCAGGGCTTGGCCGATATTAACTGATATTAGAGGCATATACGTCGGCCGATAAGTAGCAAGAAATGCCAGAGATGTCTTTGTGCTAGTTTAGAAAGAAGTGTGGCTATAGCATAATTGGTTGGGGCTACTGAGGGCTAACACTCAGACCAGCAGAGGCAATTTAGAATATGATGTCTCTGGACTACGGGATGAAACTGGAGCAACTGGAAATCAATGCGCAGGAGAACATGCAGACAGCAAGAGCAAGAGAATCATTCTTCAGCTTGTCTGCAGCTTACATGTTCTGTTCTGTATTGGGGGGGAAAAAAAGCTAAATGCAGCAGCCTCCTGATGAATTGATAGCGAACATGAAGCATGAAATGAAATGCAAGTCATCTTGGGCCGATATGTGTCCTCAAAATGTGTACACTGTGCTGCTAAACTGTGAAATAATTCATAGGCTGTTTAAACATGCACACAACCCAAGAAAAGCATGGCTGCAGAATCAGAGCTGAGGTATTTGTAGCTGTGTGTTATTGTCAGAGATCATTGCAGATAATGACGTGTTGACATGGATGTCAACACAATAGTGATCTTTTTTTTTTTTTTTTTGTCTAATCTGGGTTTAGAGAATTTGAGCGGAGTCTTTGCTATTATCCGGGGATTTTTTTTCCATTACAGACAGGCAGGAAGGAAAAGCCATTGTTCGGCAGAGAGTTTTAAAGCGTTTCCTCCGAGTGTGACCGAAACGGTCTGTCCTCTCCAGGAACTTGCTCTGTCTTTCTGTCGGACGTCTCTGTTCATTGTTTCAAGTCAAAGTCTTTTGTTTCTTTGATGTAATGAACACGGTATAAGTAAATGAATCATTTAAAAAGTCCAGTAGGCAATCGCGAATCCAACTTTTTGGTCTGTCTGAGCAGCTGAAAAAGCTCCATTCCCAATGACATAGTAATGCTAATGTCCACTAAATGCTCTCTCTTTAAAGTCAATTTTAGGCTCCCAGTAACATAAACTAGTAAATGTCAATAGCAACTGCGAGAATAGAGAAGAGAGAGCGCAGAGTAGAGCTTTTACTCTCTTCCTGTCAAGAGCAACCAGTTGAGGTGGTCTGATCCTCCTAGATGCCCACCCGGGGAGTCACTCTGGGCAAGGAGACACCGGGACGGACCCGAGATACACTGGTTGGAATGAGTAGGCTCTGGGTTTCCCCGAAGGAGTTGGAGGACATGTGGAGAAGGGCATCTAAGCTGCTTTGCTTAACCTGCCGCCGCTGTGTCTCAGACCCGGAATAAGCGGCAGAAAATGGATGTATGGATGGAGAGGATGCACAGGTGTCTCAACCGCTCTTGTTTGCCGGTTGCTTGTCCCATCCGAGCTCCAACCAGGCTCTAGTAACTACCATGATGGCCATGAGTAGCAAACTCAAGTCCAGGCTTCAAAACATTGATTCGTTGTCTAACGTGGGTTGCCTTCCACGGTGAGAAAATAGCCAGTGAAACTGTGACTGTGCAATATTATGTAATTCTTGCAAGGGCCAAGCATAGAACACCACTCCAGATTACAAAGTGCAGTATAGTAGCGGTGCTCCCATTCAAGAATAGAAAAGTAGCATAAATTTAGAAATAAGAGTATGCACAAAAATATATACACACATTTACAATATAGTTTACAAAGTAAAATACATACAATAACAATGTGTGTGTAGAGAATAGCAATGCTTGCATCTTTACACGTCTGTAATGATTACTGTATCTGACAGTTAGGATCATAGAGCCTCAAACTTTAGTTTATAAATGAATATGTATTTAACATACATACTGGCAGGCCTTAGTTTTGGAGGTCTGCTGAAAATCGTGCAGTGCGACATTCCACTTTATGACCACTCACCCCTGCAGCCAGACTAATGTATATTCCACCTGACAGAGGGTGAGAACGAGATCTGCTTTGGATCTGTTTAAAAACACCATGCCGCAGAGGAGCTGCGCAGCGTCACACGCATTCCACGAGCTGTGGCGAGACGGGGTCCATTGTAGAATTAGACTGATGATGTGAGTGTCATCCACCTCTGATATGATGAATATTTTATAAAAACGTACCTGAAACAATTTCATTAGTTATGGCACCGTACCAGGTTTCATCCGCCGTGACAACAAGAAAGAATGTTTGGTGTAGAAATGATCATATATAAAAAAAAAAAGGTATTGAGAAAGCTAGCTTCATTCCCAAAAAAATGTGTTGGCATTCGTGCTTCATTCAGAAACCCATCATTGTGTATTAGAGTGTTTGTCCGGATCTGTGTGTGCTTTAGATGTGACACAGTGTGTGTGTGTGTGTGGATTTGTATGTGTGTGTGTATAGTGGCTGCAGCTGTTGTCAGGCTGTTTTCTCAGAGCACTGTGTGTCTGGGCTGATAGCCAAGTGGATGCAGTGTGTGTGTGTGTGTGTCGGGGGGCTCTCTCTGTATGGCATGAATGAATAGCACATTCTCTCCCCAAATTCATTTTGCCGTCGCCCCTTATGAATGTGGCTCTTTGATAGCCTATGTTTTTGTGTTTGCGCCTCTCAGTTTGCTGCAGTGAATTTAATGAGGCTCCATCTCCTGCCATTGTAGGTAACAGTCGGCGCCTCACTTTGTGTCTCGTCTCTGCGTTTCATCGGTCTTCGACGCCACTGTCTGCTGAAACAGGCTGCTATTGTACATCAGGATCTCCCAAGATTCTCTCTGTGTTTCTGCTGACGAGTTCATGAACAATGTTACGTTTTAAATATTTAGACGACTTAGCCGAGTTTGCCTGTTGATAATTATAGCATAGCTGCACGCACGGCTGTCAGGCCTTTGGGGGGCCAAATTGATTGAGGTCAACTTGTAGAATGTCCTTTTGGACGGGGTTTACATTTGCATGGTGAACAGTCAAGATGTAAAAAGCCATTGGATACAGCGGACAGCTCATCCACAAATATGAATTATATATGCGGACAAAGTAATTGATACAAATCCTAATTGGCCGACATGTAAACGTAAGGTATGTTTCCATCCACCTGTTTTCTTGTGCATTTTCAATTGGTGATCCTGAGTTGAAACGTAAGCATTTTTTTTGCAAGATATTGTAAAAAAACAAACAAAAACGAACAAACAAAAAAAAACGTTGTCACGCTTGACTGAAGTGGAAAAGATCCAGCTTCTTCTGCTGGCGATAAAAGCATTCACGTCAGACTGCCACTCACGGTTACGGCCCTCTAGTCCGCCAGAAAGTCCAGACGGGGACATGTGTTGCATGTTGCCCCCCAGTGTGTTGGCTTAAAAAACACCACGGGCCCGGTATAGCCCACCTTAGTCGTGCTAAATCGTGGTCAGCTGTTCCGTTCACAGCAGGGGGACAACAGGCCTCCTTCCTCAAACCCGAAACATGACTTCCACTAAACTGAAGATAAAGTCTTCTTTTTAAAAGTTTTGGCTGTGTTCACCCCCCCCCCCCCCCCCCCCCGTGCTTTGTTTACATCACATGGGATGGATGGGAAAAGACGCGCGGGCGGCATCGGACAACTCAAGGCGGTCGCGTGATTTCGGGGGGGTTGGTCATGCGAGCCCCAGTGAGCTTTAAAATGAGTTTGTGCGAACCAGCGTACCTCCTGTATGTCGTAATGCTAAACAACCTCTTTTAACTCGCTGTGCTGTCTTATCGAAGACCATTCACATTCTGGCGGTGCGGCTTGAGTGGCCGTATATACTCCCGACAAAGCTGCCCCCCCCCCCCTGCTGTATTGTCTTTGGAAATTAGGATTGACATAGCTTTCTATTATCAGGTCTAAAATGTACACTGCTTTTTACCGGACTGTTATAGATCTGGTAACAGAAATGTTGCTCGTATGAGGCCACCTTTTGTTGAACCGCTCCCGACAAGGGGGAGCGTCTGTCTTTTTCCCTCCCCTCAATAAAAGAGCCTGTTTTCAGTTGTACAGAGACTATATGCTCCCGTGGCTCAGGCCTCTGAGTAACAAGTCGATCGGAGAACAGGTGGAATGCGAGGCCAACAGGAAGTCACAACAGGAGAAGATTAAATAAGAGTCTTGACGTGCCTTTTCAGCCGCACAGTGTCAGTGCTGCAATGTCAACATGGGCTCAGCAGGCTTTTTCAAAAAGGAGTACAAAATGTCCCGTTGAATTTGGACTCATCCTTCTCCACTGTGTGGAGCATGGGTGCTCTGCGGCCCCCGCCAGGACCCTGCCCTCATCTATCCTGTCAATGCTGTTTAAACCAAAAGTCCTTTTGTTAAGTGCCGGGGCTGTAAACGATTTCATAAAAGTCATGAATTACTTTGATTATTATTTCTACCTGAGAAGCAAAATTTGGCAGAGAAAGAGACTGAGAAAAAAGACAGCTGAACAAAGGATGTCGTTACATGGTGAAGCATCTCGGAACACTACCACCAGGATACTGTACAAAGTGTTTTAAAAGAGATAGAGCCTATGGTAAGGGCCATAACATGTCAGAGGCCATGCATGGCACCATTACGTAGCCTCTCCTTCGTCTTCATTTTGCAATCGTGAGCTCCTGCTTCTGCGATGGGAAGTTCGGAAGCCGACACGTTTAGCCAGTGAGATCCCGCGTCGGTTTTGTTTGATAAGTTACAACAACTTGCGGTAGAGAAATGCAAAGATTAGCAAAGATATACTTGAGGTCATTCGGGGGTTGCCAGTGTCAGTCGGACAGTTGGTCCACTGCTTTGGTCCAGACGAATGACCCAGAGACAGAGGTGGACACCTATATGAGGGACAGTCCCCCCGTTTTGTGCTGAGTTGAAAGTAGGATTGAGTAAGTCAAAGTTGTCGAGAAACAGTTGGCATTCACAGAACGCAGCTGCCTGTTTAAGAAACTCAGTAATGAAATTTCTTATTAGATGGAGGCAAACAAACTGAGCCAGCACAACAACAAAGAACGGCTGAGCCAAACCTCAGTAATACAGCACTTGACATATTATTTACTGCAAGAGGAGCAATCAATTTATTTCTCTAATCGCGATAAAAAAAAAAAAAAAAAAAAAAAGGTTGTAAAGGTGATTTTTTGGGGAGTGGGCTGCCGGGGTCGCAGAAAGACAGGGCTGGATGGTGGCTAGATGGAGCCTAGCCACAGGTGGTCTGTAATTCTGCACCGTAATTGCCTGGCAAAGTGTATTATGGGTCTTCAGACCACTCATCCACTCTGTAGGGGTGGACAAGAGAAAAGGGTGAGTGAGGCGGAAAAACAGGATGGATAACATGATGTCCCGTCGTGAGACAATTCTGCCAGACACTTACAATACGTCGAGGGGGTGTTATTATCGTGTGCGTTCAAAGAACACTTTCAGTGAAGGCTATTAAGGCAGACTAATGAAAATGATGGTACCAAATGGGGAGACAATCTCCAATTCAATTGAAATGTCATTGTGTTTTAAAGACAGGTGCAACAGACGCTTTCTGCTGCTCAAGTGGAGTAGATGTTGTCATCCGCACCAGGAAAGGAGCCGTCTCTGCACTTCGAGAGACTTTTCCGAGTTCAGGGTCAGCAGCCCGACAGAGCCTCCGGAGTCATTTTGTGTTCAGTCCCTGGTTCTGGGCCACTTTGGTTGTGCTGGCAGCGACCTCACAGCGGTTCCTCACTTTAGTTTCTAAAGGGGAAATGATCTCACTTATGTAGCGCTTTTCAACCTGAGTCTCACTCACCCATTCGCACACACCGATGGCGACCGAGCTGCCATGCAAGGTGCTGGTTCTCCATCGGGAGCAACTTAGGGTTCAGCGTCTTGCTCGAGGACACTTTGACGTGACGGGGGCACCTCTTGTGTGACAGTGCTAACCAATGCGCCACCATGCCGCCCTCCTGAGCCCTCTCAGTTACCATCGTTTGATTGTCATGGCTCATTAGAAGAAAAAAAAGGGGTCAAACCAAGAAGATTTTAGCCACCTGACCCATCAGCCTAGATAGCAACTTGTTCTGCTCTGTTTCATTGGCATTTTCGTCAAGTGTGTTTGTACCGTTGTGCTCAAAGTCTGGAGCTGATTTCAGTTACTGCTTAAACTGGATTGTCTCTGGTAAGCTGGAAATAATGGCATTTGAATTCAAATAAAACAGGAAACATGAACGCCTAAATGACTGAACTAAACCCACATATGAAGCAATGTATGACGGACCCCCCCCCCCCCCCCCCACACACTCAAGGGGCGGATACCAGACGTCCCAACAGGAACACCAAACTGTGTGGGTGGTGGCGGTCCGGAGGAGGGATTCAGGGGCAAGTGGCCTGGGAACTGAAGGACAGGGAAGGCACAGAGGACCTCAGGCAGGGCAGGGCAGGGCCACGCAGGAAACCTCAGGCGGACGGCCTGGAGGCCGGGCAGAGGCCGAGCAGGAGCCCTCAGGCTAGGGCACTGGAAAACATTAAAACCTAAATGACTGAACTGAACCCACATATGAAGCAAACTATGACAATAAGTGTCCCCAGGAGCAGCTTGGGGTTCACTGTCTTGCTCAAGGACACTTTGACGTGTGGACGACCAGCTTTACCTCCTGCATTATTGATTATAAGCTCATATTCCTCTCTTTTTGAGCTCCTCATCATGGCATTTGTGTTGACACCCTGTTTGACAGATGATTCGGTTCTCAGCTGTCAGAAACTCCAGTTGGTGGAGCTCTCCATTCAAAATCCAAAAATCTGATTTTGCGAACACGTAAATTGGACTTTTTCAATAAATGAATGAGTACATAATTAAAAGGTACAGTGCGTAATTGTGACGTGAATATCTTTGTCCTCTCCCTACAGATGCGATGGCTAATCCCTCTCCAGCGAAGAGCATGGGTGACCCCGGAATCACGCCGCTGTCTCCTTCACACACTCAGGTGACTCGATTCTCTCGCGCACGACACATGCGACATGAACTCATCGGTCGCTGCTGTAAATCTTTTGACAAAACATTATACTGAATGACTATACTGTAACACCTGTCTTTGGAGAATTGCAGTATATTTTACCTATGCAGCAGCAGCTTTCCTTCCATACTTGTGTAAACGGAACAGTGTCTGGACTGTCGGCCCTTCCCGCATTCCACCAGCTATTCATTAGCTCTTCTTCCTCGCTCGTATCTTACGTAACAACGGCAGAGGAGCACAGCCGAAGGACCAGTGACATGACACAAGTCCACAACATGCAGGAGGAACCAGCAACTATTATTATAGTATATACTATATTTTAAGGAAATAGTTCTCCTCCTGTCCAGTTAATAATGATTCATTACCAGGTACCCAGGCATGCAAGAATGAGTTTTAACTATTATTTTAGTGCCGCTGTGTGTGTTTGTGTCTGTGTTAAGTGATGATGCTGGTTTACTATGTTTAAATTATAGATAGTCACTGATCTGGATCCATTCCTTTTGAACTGTTGCTGTTGTACAGCTTAAATGGCCCGCGAGTCTCCTGACATGTCAATCCGCGTCCTAACCCCGTCGAAACTGTGTGTCCTCTGTGCAGCAGAACGACACAGAGCAGGTACCGTCGGGGCCGTCCTTTGTGGTGGTGGTCGCCATTGACTTTGGCACCACATCCAGCGGTTACGCTTACGCCTTCACCAAGGAGCCCGAGTGCATTCACACCATGAGGTAGGCCAGCACTGCAATGCAGACACAAACAAGAAAGTGTGGGGGTGGGCTGGAGCTGCACACAACACAATGTTCCTTTGCCCACCTGCTTTGAACACTGAAAAATACAAGAAATACGTGTCTCACATATATGCCGAACAAAATGATCCTGGAGTCATTCTAATGATTTAAAAAACACATCGACGTGCTTACGTCCTTATTTATTTTATTTTTTTTTGGAATGTCATGAACAGATGTGTTCTTAATAGGCCCTGAAAACCTGTGAGCAATGGTGAACGCATTCTTTTCTGCCAAAGTTGGAAGAGGTTACACCTGTTTTTCACATGCAAGTCACAGCACAGAAAACTCAGTTTGGTAAGGTGGACCCATAGGAAAAGATTGTAGATTTAACTTGTATTGAAGAGGTGGGTACAGAGTGTATCCTAGGTTTCTATTAGTCTTTCGTTTGAGTCACTTTTGGAGAACTTCTAGTATGTTAAATTGCAGTGAAATTAGAATAATGAGCTGACAGAGTTGGGACTCCGACCCCGAGAGTCCCATGACCCCTCAGGTCAGCTCTGCTGCCCTCGGTGCCAGGCACCACAGGGGTTAACAGCTTTCCATCCCATCACAGGCCAACAGGTGTTTTAGTTGACCAGCTCATGTGTGATTCTTCACATTCCTGGCATTGCTCCTCCAGAGCTGCACTGATGGCATTCATAGTGTTGCGACCCATGTGTGTCCTTACACTCATTGGGAATAAATCAAAGAAGAGTATAGTTAGCAGTGATGACTTAGTTAGCAGCTGAAAGCTGTCCATCCAAATTAGATCCCCCAAATTAGTTCCTCTTCTTATCAGGTGCTCTTAGTGAGATGGCCTCCATAATCCCACCATACGCTTCTCCCAAGGAACAGAGATAACACTAATAATAGCTGACCTCCATTTGTCCAGAAATACTGTGCTAGCTCAATTAGCCTAGAAGATAAGGTCACATGCCTTTTCTGGCTGAATTGAACCTCCACAGAAGTGTTTACAAGTTAACTGTGTTATTTTACGTATGAACCGAAATGAGGTTTCTCCCGGGAAATTATCATCCAGCTTCAGCGGTTCAAAAACTTGACTTGACTTGTCTCCTCCCAGGCGTTGGGAAGGCGGGGACCCTGGCGTGTCCAATCAGAAGACTCCAACCACAATCCTGCTGACTCCAGACAGGAAGTTCCACAGTTTTGGCTACGCAGCGCGTGACTTCTACCATGACCTGGACCCCAGCGAGTCCAAACACTGGCTCTACCTGGAAAAATTCAAAATGAAGCTTCACACCACTGCAGTAAGGATACAAACACACCGTAGACACCGGCATCCACCCAGTGTCTCACCTTGGCCGATGCTGTGCACTGCGTTGCGGTTTGGCGAGCCTGAGCTGACTCTGCAGCCCGCTGTTGACTTCTTCTGATTATTTCTGCCGGCGGCTGTCGGCCCAGGGGTCCCTCTCTGCCCGTAATTCTCTGCAGGACATGATCTGGGCAACGCTGTTAACCATCAGCAGCGTGCCTCCGTGTCTGCTGTGGTGTTGAAGTCAGACACATGTTAGCAATACTAGATCACCATGTTTGCCTGTTTGCACTGGTCTTTTATCGAAACTCAGAGCTGGCCCAGTCACCATTTTCATCCAACCCTGACAAATATAAACTTCATGGAGTATTCAGTATTTAAGTGGACGACTATCAATCTAAAAACCCCACCATCCAGATAGCTAGATGCTGCCGAGTTCATCACAGCCCAAAATATGAATACATACAGTGCTTAACAAATGTATTAGACCCCCACCCAGTGTAAGGTGTTTGCCCCCGCTGCCCTAAATGAACAGTATTGCTGATGACCAAAATATTTGATGTCTCTGTAATGGTTAATCCACCAGTATGTGCAAGCCAAGCTCTTTAATCAAAATGATCTCTTTAATGCTAAAATAGAATTATTGTTGTTATCCATGAATTCTCAAATGTACTGTTTTACAAAGAAGCAGAAAAAAACAGTAAAGCACATTATTATTTTTTGATCAAGATGCCAAATGACAGTTATTTACTTGCATTCCTGAACAGAAACATTTGTTTTGTGGTTGCAAAGAATGCAAGCTGTTATCAGGGCCAAAGGAGGTCGTACAAAATATTAAGATTTTTGGTTAATATATGTGAATAAGGACTATTTAGTTGTTCCAGTTTGTTATTTGCCTAATAAATAACAATACAATTTTTAGTTTGAAACAAGTTTTTGACAGATTTCTAAAATATTTGTGTTTTCTCATTTTCATGACAGGTGGTCTAATAAATTTGTTAAGCACTGTATATGTTGGAAAGAATCAACTACTGGACATAATTCTTAATTTATTTATTTAAAGCAAGTGGAAACGTTACAGGTTAATTGTATTGTATTCCTGGGAGCATAAAAGTTCTCAGCAAATCTCTTGACAATTGCATTATGAAATGTCTCGCGAGCAAAGTCGACACTCAAAGGTTAAGGCTGTCTAAAGTCTGATATGTCTTATTCCTCCCGTGTTCCGTCATTACCATGAACACACACACACACACTGTAGTTTATTTGGACACAATCTCAGCATACATCGTCCTGCTGACCCCAAATACTCACCAGAGCACCTAATGTAGATTCATCCACAGCTTAAGATAGTCCCCAATAAATGCACTAATTCCTCCCGTAACATTTGTTACAAACTACAGTGTCCAGCTGTTAGTGCTAGAGGAAAGGTCACTGGGTCATCAAAACCATTAGGAATCACCCTCTGGTGACAATGAATATTTTATGGCAGTCTGGCTGCTGGCTGTTGAGCTACACTGTTTTGACTAAAGTGTCGGATCAATGATTTAATCGATGACCAACCGACTGATCAATGTCATCATCTTTAGGCCCTGTAATAGGGCGCAAGTAAGTATGCAAATCAGCAGCAGCTCAGACCCGCACAGAAGATAGCTGGAAACGTAATTGCAATTTCACATGAGGAGTTAGTCCACGTACTCTTTCTTTTACAGTGTTTTGATTTCATGTCCTTCGTTCAGCTCTAACTTGGCTGCCCTCTCCCCTCAATCAGAATCTGTCCATCGACACGGACCTCCAAGCGGCCAATGGGAAGCGAGTGAAAGCTCTGGATATCTTTGCATATGCGCTGGCCTTCTTTAAGGAGCAAGCACTAAAGGTAATGTAACCCATCAATTCCTTGTTTATGAATTTCCAAACATTTTGCCCCATAAACTGCACATAAAGATAGACCCCCCCCCCCCCCCCCCGTGTCATAAGCCCCGCCCCCTCCATTAGCGGATGGGACACAGGCCAAACTAAAAAAATCAAAGTTCTTATCAGGCTGATGTTTGTTCAAGTGTTCGTTTTTCTGATAAGTTTGGTTTTAATTAGTTATTTGATGCTATAGAAACGGGGTGTAACGTCATAATTGACAGCTGTGACTGATTGGTCGGGCGGGTGTATGGGCGGGACCTCGACGCCGTGGCTCCACTGATCACCTCTGAGCAGACTCTGGCTCCAAATGACATCACCATCGCAAGATGGCAGCGGGTCGTATCCGGGATATTTCGGCTGCATTTTTGTACAGTGGGAGGAAGTGGAGACACGTCGGCCATCTTTATATACAGCCTATTGGCCTGAGCCCACAGTGTCACACTAACACCTGCCCGTGAGCTGTCTGACCTGTTGAGGGTTGCGTTTGACTTTCTGCAGGAGCTGAGTGATCAGACAGGCGGCGAGTTCGACAACAACGATGTGAGATGGGTGATCACTGTTCCTGCCATCTGGAAAATGCCTGCAAAGCAGTTCATGAGGGAGGCCGCATATAAGGTAGGCTGACTGCCATACACACACACACACACACACACACACACATACGGTGACCTACAGACTGTGGTAGAGGACATAGGGAGTGAGTCAGAGAGTCATCAATATAGAGACACAAAGAGACACAGAAGAGGAGGAAGGACAACTGAGAGTGATGAACCCTCCACCAATACTGCAGTTTACCTCAGGACTCAAACACATCTTGAACATTTTAAACAAAGTGATGGGTGAAGGGTGTGATATAACAAATATATAAATCCATCTTGCAGGGTCCTTTGTGGTGCTAAGAACAGGAATGATGTGATTACTCACTTGATCCCGTTAAAGTGCTCTCAAGTTATCTAGTTATGTCAGATCAATGTCCATGCCGACACCCAGATGTAGTGCAGCGTGTGTGTAGTTTAGACCAATAACTAGGATTTCTGTTTTGTTCTGACATAAGGAAATGTTGTGTCAGATGCAGGTTTGAACGGATTAAAGCCCCCCCCCCCCCCCCTTTAATCCTCCCCTTCCATCAAACTGGCATCTCATAAATGGTCAAGTCATCAGGGTTAGCAGCGTTGGGTGAGTTGGGTGCCATCTGCATACCAATGAAAATCAATACTGTGCTTGCAGATGATGACTCCCAGTGGTAACGCATAAAGACTTCGCGGCACTCCATATGAAGTGGTTCATCTTCGGTATAATTAGGGTTAAAAAGTAATAAATGGCTCTGAATAACAATCAGCAGGTAGTGTGACATTTTAATTTTTATGCACGCAAGTATTCAAAGAACATGTTCTTTGTACAATTTTCCCCCGGGGATCAATAAAGTATTTCTGATTCTGATTCTGTGAATGTAGAGGTCAGGTTCGAACTACAACCCCTGACCGTCTGGGTTAGCTTGCAGGGTGTACTTAAAGCTCCCATGTGATGCTCGTTTCAGCTCTATATTTTTATTCTGGGACTCCACTAGAGCAGCTTTGCATGATTCACAGTTGGGAAAAAAGTCCTTATGTATCTTGTCCTGGCCCTCTCTGCTGCCCCTCAGTCCCCCCCCCCCCGACTGAAACAAGCTGTTTGAGACAAACTGAACAACCTCCGAACACTTGAAGAGTAGTTCCTGAGCAGAGCGCTGCAATAACTCAGACAGACTGAGCGGGTGGATGTGTATGTGCTGTGCCTGGATCAGATGACCTGCTGGTGGCGTGGCGTGTGCATTTCTCGGGCGATTAAATCGGCCTATTTTTGTCTATCACAGATATATCGGAATCGGCGTATAGGTTGTCTGATTTCCGCCGGTATTAAACTTTTTTTTTTACAGAACATAATGCAAAAAAAGAGTCTCGCGATAATTCAGAAGTGGTGTCATGACAGAGTTTGTCCAGCAGAGCGCGCTCCGACTCCATTGTTTACAATACTCTCAGCACCGTCTGCAGCGCATCACAGCTGAGCAGACGGAGGTCCGGAGTCAAGCGCGGGCTTTACGGTGAGCTGCTGTAAAGTTAGACGACAATAACGAGCCCATCATTTTCCCTTTTCAGTATGATATAACCCTGTCCCTGACAACCGGCATGGCACCCATGCTAATCACACTGTTGGCTATGCTAGCGAGGTAGCTAGCCAGCTGTAGTAACGTACATGATATCAGTACAGTCGGTAACATATAGAAAGATTAGCATCAGAGCATCCCCCTCCCTTTATGCTGCGGTGACGCTTTGAGTCTGTTGAGCGCTGACTTCCCGCCATGTTGTCAACACGGTGCAAAGCTGGAAAGTAAATGAACAACGTCCCCATATTTTACTCTCCCGTGAAACCGCCATGTCACTCATACTCGTGCTACATTAGCTAGCTAGCTAAACACGTAGCGACTTTTAATACCTCGTTAGGTGAGTGGAAGCTAATGTGTTAGCATCTTAGCCCATTCTGCCGTTACGTTAATAGGAGTATGACGGTAATGTTACAAACGGGCTTGTTCAGGACTTGTCGTTGTAGTTCTGTTCTGTCGGCAGCAGTCAGCCATGACTTAATGACCGTTATACATGAAACAGAAATATTGATAAAGATGACGTGTTTTGATCAGCAAGAAAAAAAAACCCTTTCTGATTGGAGTTCAGTCCATTAGCTTCATAGAGTAGAGGTGGTTTAGCAGAGAGGCCATCAGACGTTTTGCCAGTGACTTCACTCACTTTTTTTTTTTTTAACTATTCCTTAATAGAAAGATACATTTATCATAAGTGAAGATTAAGGTATTTAGAATAGAACATGTCATGCAAACTAGTTTGATTCCAGCTCAAATATATAATTCAGCTGATGTCTCCCACTTTTTTTTATTTATATTGTTTTACAGATGGTGTTCAAAAGTGTTCTGTTCATTCATACTCTTATATAGGCTTGCCCTACACAACACATTATGATATCTTTGCAGTGATATTGCCTTTTCTATCATTTATTTTTTTTTTTAAGAAGATGTTTACAATGCAGGAAAGCTGTGCTTCTTGCATAAACCTACCTTTGTTGGATTAGCAGGAGCTTGCTTTCCCACATAGTTGCCTTGGTATTTTTATTTTATTTATATAGATAGCATTTTATATATATTTCATCCTTTTTGTTAATTCCAGTTTAATATTCTATTTGTGTGTTTTTTTTTAAATATTTAATTGTAGTTATTAAAGTTTAGTGTTTTAGTTCATTTATGTCCTTTTGTGACAGTACATTTTATTGTTGAACTGTAAAACCACCTGCTTCCGTTACATATCCTTGTCACAAGTGGTTGTTAACCACATTTGAGGGATCATTACAAAAACTGTGTCTTTATGGATATACACTCCTGAACAAAATCTTAAGACCGCGGGGAAAATGACAAGAATTCGCATTTCGCAGAGTCGGTCTAGACCTGCTCTATTTGTAAAGTGTCATGAGATGACTTTTGTTGTGATTTGGCACTATATAAATAAAATTGAATTGAATTGAATTGAACTGGTGGATCGTAAGCAGGTTGTAAGTAGAGCTTCAAAATGCAAAAAAGAAGAAACAGGACTTCATCAGCTGATGAACAGCCTGTTTGAGTTTAAATGCAGTTTTCAATAAATTGCCTACTCTCTATTTTCTGTCTCTTGCTCCTGTGTCTTCTTTTTGCATTTTGAAGCTCTACTTACAACCTGCTTACGATCCACCAGTGCAAATTGTGAATTCTTGTAATTTTCCCCCCGGTTTTAAGATTTTGTTCAGGAGTGTATATAAAGAATATTGGCTGATATATCCCTAATATCGGTATGGGCATCGGTCAGGCTTTAATTTATACAGCACCTAGACCTGCTTTATAATCAAACAAGACCTGGAAATCTCACTTTCTACAATATGGGACCTTTAGCATTTATCAATAATATTAATTGTATACAGTATATATAGAAAATACTGCATATATGTATTTGTTGGAGCACACACAGGCCGCTCATCGCAGAAATAATACCTACAGTTATCCTTGCACTCTTGCCAGTGGAGGGTCCTCACAAGCAGAGCATTTGAAATGTAAGTGTGGAAGTCTCTTGGGACCATCAGTGTATGACATACACTGTATGTGGTCACCTGGGTGTGGCTGTCTGCACTGTTAGAAAGAGGCAAGAGAGAAGAGACAGGACAGCTGTGCCCGGGTGGAGGAACCAGGGCTCTGCGGGAGCGTGTTTAGTTGCAGTAGTTACATCACATTACAATCATTTTACGTGTGCTGCATATGTGTATGTTCCCTAATTCATGGGAATGTATGTGCATCATTTTACGAGTGTGTGTGTGTCCGCGTGAGTAGCCTCAATGAATGTGTATGTATGTTTATCTATGTATGTCTGTGTGTCTGCCTGTGTGAACGTGTCCATATGCGTGTGTGTGTGTGTGTGTGTGATCAGTTATCGCCGGTTTGGTTTTGTTCCAGCAAGCGTTTCACTTTGTCAATAAACGTTTTCAGATCAGTTTGTGTTGTTATTGCCGTTGGTAGGGCCAGAGACGGTATTTGTTTTCGTGACATGTGGAGGGCATTGATGAATCAGGCTTGTCCATTTCCCCACTGCAGTGTTGTAAATTCTGAACCTGAACACAGGTGTTTTCTTTTTCTCTTAACAATGAGATTCATATATTAATATTGGATTCCAGTACATTACAAAACTGCTGTAAATGACTGCTGGACGAATATGAATACTGCCTGTTCATGATGACGTACTGTAAATGATCACAACTGAAACATCTGCAAAGGTGTTCTGCCCCGTGTCCTTCATGAAAATGGCCTCCAGGAGCAGGACGAAGATTCAAGTAGTGCTGTCAAATATAAGCTAGTCCACCTCTAACAGTGCCAAGGAATGTGGAAAAACACCAGTGCTGTCATCACAACAATGTGACTTTAGCTTCTTTAGTTGTAGCATTTTGTAGTATTTTTATACTTGCACATGGAGGTTGACCAAGGGTTTTTGCCAGTTGGAATGACAGACGCCTGATTCGCGTATCCAGCTGCCTTTGCCTCTCTGCACTTTAGTTGTGAATGTCCCCCTCATTTAACCACAGCGCTCTGTGGCTCAGAGATGTCGGTGTGTTGTGTATTAACTCAGCCACAAATGGCTTGAATGGAAAGCCTAGCAGACGAAGTAAAATGTGCTTAAATGGCCCTCAACGGCTGATCTTGAAAAACATTTTGAAATCTACAAATCGGAGGTCTTAAAAGGATAATAATATCTTAAATCCAGGCAATCTTAGTTCTTTAGCAAACAATAAGCGGCCATGTCTCCCCTACAATAAATTCCGATCTCTCATGCCTGTGTATTAAGTACAAAGCTGGAGTCAAGACGTGGTTAGCCTAGCTTAGCATAAAGACAGTTATTTATGCAATGTAACTTGAGTGTAAAAATGACAAACATGGTGTAGCTACAGTATACCCCCCCCCCCCCCCTACTTCTGTCCAGTGTCTTCAGCCGTATCTCTGGTTGTCAGAGCGTTGTCGATGAGTACAGGTTTTGGTTTTGGTCTCCATACGGGCACGATGGCGCCCAACCTGGCAACCTCACTGTTGACGACAAGACTTCAGGGAGCTGTGCACAGTCACTGCACCCAGCTGTTGTTTTGCCAAGATAAAGTTCCAGCATGTAACTCCACCTAAAATCCACAAATTTGGTGTGTTTTTACGTTTCTGTAAAATCCCTTTTGACTTCTGTGTGCCGGTCAAACAAGCGAGATATGTTGAGATAAGGTAATGAATAAGTTTTAATGTGTTTTTTTTTTTTTTTTTTTTAACTTTGGACAGAGCCAGGCTAGCCTTTTCCTCCTGCTTCCATTCTTTATGCTAAGCTAGGCTAACGTCACGTTCTGACTTTAGCTCTGTACTTTTTTTTTTGACCATTTGGGGACAGAAGTCCACAACAAGCCTGATGATGGCCTTAACAAGTCGATGTGGCTACCATGTTGGCAAACAATGGCCATTACACATAGTTACACAAAGTATTGACTGGAGACACAAGATTGATATCGATCCTCTCATCTAACTCTGGAAAGAATTCCGGCTCTAGAAATGATTTCAAAATACCATCACAAATCTTACTGTTATACATCTTGTATTTTGCTCTAAAATCTGAAACCAAAACGGACCCTAATTCCGGACTGATTCTGATTACCGTTTCCCCGCTGCCTTCCCCGATGATGTCATCAGGGCAGAAACCGAGGGAAGGAGGAGAGCTTTTAGCTGTTTATTTGCAGCGGGGCAGGAGGCAGGGATGTGGGACGAGCTGACGGAGATGGGTGTGAGTGGAACGCAGAGGTAGAGGGAAAGCTGGGCATCTGCAGTGACTCAGCATCAGGCAGTGAGGATCATTTGATTGGCTGTTCATGGAGGACAGAGGGAGGGAGGGAACGAATGAACTGCAGCCTGCTGTAACCACTCCTCATCATCTGTTCGTTCTCTTGGGGGCGATGACACAACCCATAACCCTTTCTTTCGCACTTTTTTCTCTCTTCCCCTTTGCTCTTTTTGGATCCCATCCCTAACACCGAGCACTATTTCTTCTCTGGCTCCCCTTATCTTTCTCAAACTGTAAAAGCAGTACAGCTTTAATTGGACAATAAACGTAAGAAAGAAAGAAGAAACTGAGCCGAGCCTTGTCCCTCACCAGCAGCTGTTAATCAGAGCTATGAGAAGAAATATGGCTGCTTTATGTCGTCATAAATGTTTTGCCTTCGTCCGTGACCCTTGTGACACATTCTTGACTCTCTTCTCTTGACCGTGAGGTTGTATCGTCCTTTTTAAACTATATACAACCATTAGAAGATCTTCCGTGGTGATTTTACATGCATGAATAACGAGATGATAGGAATGCTATATGCAAGTTCTCAAGTTAAAAACAAAACAAAAACAATATGTAAAGATACTAGACATATTCCAGATAATATTGAATGTGTTCCCATCCAGAACTATCAGTCTGTCTCCTCTATAAACCAGAATTATGACCAGCAGCTGTCAACATGTCGCAAACGAACAGCTTGTCTATACACTCTTGTTTTGATTAGGATAGTAGTGAACACAATACACTGTAGACAGCTGCATAACAACTCACATTTTACTTGCGTTTCAAGTCTTTTTTTCTTTCTTCCATTTTACACATGGAACTGTAGTTTGTGTGTGTTGGGCTTGTGTGTGCCTGAATGCATCCTGTGCAGACCGTACATAAAGATGGACTACGCGTCTCCACTTCCTCCCCCTGTCCAAAAACGAAGCCAAACGGCTGCGGCTGATGCCACGTTGCGCTGGTGACGTCATTTGGAGCCAGAGTCTGATTGACTCTGGTCAATTGGTGATTGGGGGGGGGGGCGCGGTATCGAGGTCCCGCCCGACCCAATCGCGAGCGCACTCCAGTCAATCTCAGCTGGCAATCATGACGTTTCACCCCTTTTTTTTTATAGCATCAGATAACTAATTAAAACCAAACTTATCAGAAAAATGAACATTTGAACCACACCTGTATACAGACTAGTGTATGAAATAACCCTTTATTATTCAGTTTAGTTCTTATATGTTTTAGTATTTGATATTAAGTATTTTAGTAATATTTATGATGAGGGCCCTATCCAGAGCCAAAAAAAAAATCTGCCTTTTGGTCAGGTGACAAGGATGCTTACAGGACCGCCAGAGCAAGACTGAAAGCTGGCATCAAGGAGGCAGATATGTGGCAGGCAATCCAAAATATTACAGGCTACAAAAGGAGGAGCAACCCCCCCCCCCTTAGGAGAAACTGGTTCTCCAGCACGTCAAAGACAACTTCCCAGACTGGGCCCTCACCAATTTGCATTGAGAACCAACAGATCTTTGGTTTGGTATTTCTTCTATTCCTGCAAGTACATTTTTTGTACACATGTGCGTATCTGGCACATAGTGACATGGCTGACATAGTTTCATGTGAAGCTAGCCACCTCAGCATCCAGTATTAATGCATTTGCAGGAGTGGGAACACTGTGTCTCCATCTTGCCTAAGTTGAAAACAGCAAAAGTTTATGTTAAACTCAAAAAGTGTATTTTCCCTGTCTGTATTCTGCCCCCGTGTAGTCTGGTCTGGTGTCGCGTGAAAACCCAGAGCAGCTGATCATCTCCTTAGAACCTGAGGCAGCATCCATCTATTGCCGCAAGCTCCGCCTCCACCAGATGGTGGACCTGGGCACCCTGACGACCCAGAACGGCTTCAGTCCCACTGACAACGCTGGGAGCGGAATGACCCAAGGTGCGTCCCATCAACACTGCACATCAAGTAGTGCCGATTGTTGTAATACCATGATGATGCTTTCATACGGTATTTATCACCTCTGAATCCACCTCATTGATCATTAATCGTGCATCACCCCTGTACAGTTGAGTAGACTGACTGAATTCCTTTGGCAGCAATAGCATTGACATTGTACCATACTGTCTTTCCTCCCCTTGACTGTTGTTTCTTCCATAGTTTCCCCAGGTCATGGTAAACATGCTTTCTCTTTGAATTCAGACAGGAAATGCATGAGAGTTCAAAGGCACAATGACTTTTTTTTATTTCTTTCCAACCATCACATTTCCACTTGCTTTTGCTTCTTTTCTGAGATTCTGTCCTATACAAAAAAAGCATGTCTTGATTTATACTGGAAGGTTCATTTCTGGTTTCATTAAAGGTCCCAAATGTCCTCCTAGCTTCAAAAGTTTTAAGACATCAGAAGTGAGCTGGGAGGACATCTGGGCCCTATTACAAAATCAGTGTCTATCTTAGTTAACATTAGTTGTCAGCTAAAAAAAAATGAACTATTTTACTGCACATTTTCAAAAGCGGACCCACATTGAAACCTAATAATACAATAATTTTGTATACTTACAGGATTTTGGCAACGTAAAAACACAAGTTACAAAGCTATAGAGTAAGAGGATAGACAGATAGATATAGAGTATAAACACAACGAGGCTGTAAAGGCGGACTAGTGAGTAGATGACTTTCCGTGTTTAATGTCCGCGACAACCTCTGTAGTCTCATTTCAGAATCAGAATCAGAAACTGTTTATTGCCAAGTAACATACATTACAAGGAATTTGCTGTGGTCTGAAGGTTCTATTGATTTGAATAGCAGCTTATTAGCAACCGCCTTTTTAAAGGCACGTAAAAGCCTCAAAATTCACGAGTGGGGGGTTATCTACTGACGTGTTTTATGTCGTAGAACAAAACGTGGAAATCTCTTCAGCTTGTGTTAACCACAGACCTTATTTCAGGCATCTAACCAAAAACCCATTCAAAAAACCCATTGACTTCCATACGAGGGAACAGGAAGTGTAAAAATGCGAACTCATTTCCGGGTTTTTAGGACTCACTACTGCAGCACTCTTATTTACCAGCATGTGAAGCAGCAACAGCAAATACCCACCTCTCCTCCCTTTTTCCACAAGTTCGCCAAAGTTTTTTTGTTCATCACCGCCATCAAAAATGTGGATTCACAAGGTTCATTTTAGTCTAACCTCTTCATCTCGCCTGTTTAATACAATCACAATATATCACTCACTTGCATGCAAATACTATCCAATCATTTCAGTGCGCACACAAGTTTTGTGAGATGCATGAATCTTGTGTGGAGAAACATGGCTGACCAATTAACATTTTTCTCTGTCCTTCCCCAGAATAAATGCTTTATATGTTAGCTGCTTCATGTTTAAAGCCAACGGCCCTTTTACTCATTCAGTGACCCAAAATACTTAGAATTATTAGATTTTCAATTGATTTTGTCCTTCATCTGATAAATAAAGACTACTGCTAGCTTGCAGATCAGGAAAAGAAGAAGAAACCAGACAAAGTTAGATTTATTCGGAGGGTGGGGGGGCTGGGGGCTGTGAAACATTGACCACATTGTCTGATGAAGAGTAGGTCTCTTTGCCTTAAAGCAGGGACAAGGAGGAACAACCTTTATAAAGGAAGCTTTCTATTGTAGAACGGTTGTTTTTTGCAGTGGCCTATAGAATTCCGAAGGCCTCTTCCTCCTTTTTCATGGCCTTCATGGTCCTTTTTCACATGGAATAACATGCTGCACCGCCTTGAAATAGTACCAGAAATATGACCAAATACTTCCAGCCGCAGGAACTAAATCAGGAAGTAAAATTCTCTTTTGCACATTCCTGTTTTCAATCCCACCGCGGCTGAGGATGAAAATGAGGCAAAATAGTCCGATAGCGGATCAGAACTGACAGTCAGGAAGCCAGCAACATAACTTAAATGTGAATGAATATCACAAGAAATGGGATGTTCTAAGAAATAAGATAAGAGCCAGTAGGATTGACAAGGATTGAATGACGAGTAGGATTGTAAGAAATGCTCGTCTCTCATCCTTACATTGAAACAACCGGTGGTTGTGTGAATCAAGCTTTACAGCAGCTTTAGCCCATCAGTGATGTTCATTACTGCAAACTTTAGTTCCATCAGGAAAGTAATACCCCCAGAGCAGGGACGTTTTTTGACACTAGGAGCTAAATTTAATATATGGTTCCGCCAATCAAAAAGTCTAAGGTTCCAGAGTTCCCTAAAAGAATTCCTGGGCCTTTTCTGGGATAATAGAGAACAATTTGACCCTTTCCTGGCGACATCGCCAACCTCCTGCACCTCCACGTCCCCTCGTAGTCTGTCACGTCATCAAGCCAAGACAGTAAAAACAATGGACAATCTTCAGGTCTCTCTTTCGCCTTTGATTCATTTGCTTTGTTGATGTCTTCATTGGTTTGGTATGGCTTGTTGTTTGATTCTCTTTGCCGTCTTTTTGTTGTCCACAGTACCTTCGCTCAGCAACCTAACTGTACTTTATCAGTGAATTAATTTGTAATGAATTAATACTGTAGAATTTTATAGAGCAGAGCTACGGTGTAATCTACGTAGTGTATCTGCTGTGATCACCGATAAAAAAAACAGAGATTGGACTTCAATGCGATCACCAGTGCCACATTTGAACACAGTAAATCAAAGGAACCAACTAACAAGAACAAAATTATTTTTCTGTTACATTTGCATTATTACATTCAAAATATTTGCCGGTTGACCTGTCTGTCTTTCTTAGCTGCACTTTGGTCCAGAGCAAGACAACCACAGGCCAGACTGACATCAAATACTGTGTGCTGGAGATATTCACGGCCCCAGAGGATGAATCCTAATGTCTTTAGTGACCTCTGACCTTTCTTGCAGCTCCACCATCGGGCCGAAATGTACACATGTACACCGGTTTGCTTTCGGACTGGTTTTGCTTGAGAGACAGAAGGTGAAAGCAAATACATGTTCCATGCCCAACTGTAGCTACAGGCTATGGATGTCTTTTTAAAACGTGCCATATTAATAGTTTACCTTGCAGACTTGGTAGTGAGCCGTTTTAATTGCACACTGATTGGAAGATGTACGGTTTGAGGCTTCGTAGCAAAGCATGAGAGCAGCCTGTAAGACCTACAGAGATGTTCCTAACAGTTTATTTTGTGTGACATATTTTCTGTAACAGACGACCTAAATCGTTTGCCGTATTTGCGGCCAAAAAAAAAAAGAATGTAGAGGAGAGAAACATGTCCATAAAAGCTTATCTTTGACTCTATACAGTTCTGTTCTATACAGTTGCCTATAGAGTGCTGCAGGAATGAGTCCTAAAGCCCAAAAAGGTCGGTATTTTTACACTTCCTGTTCCCTCGTCTGGAAGTCAGTGGGTTTGTTGAATGGGTTTTTGGTGAGATGCCTGAAATAAGGTCTGTTGTTACACACAAGCTTAAGAGATTTACACGTTTTGTTCTACGACATAAAATACGGCAGTAGATACCCCAACTCGTGAATTTTGAGGCTTTTACGTGTCTTAAAAAAGGCGGTTGCTAACAAGCGGTTAAATGAGACTACAGAGGTTGTCGCGGATATTAAACGTCTTCATGCCGAAACATGGAAAGTCATCTACTCACTAGTCCGCCTTTATAGCCTCGTTGTGTTTATACTCTATATCTATCTGTCTATATATCTATATCTATCTATATTCTCTTCAAAGTGAAGCTTAGTGGTGGTGACACTGAAGTAATGCGACCGTGGTGGAGTTCCTTTATAGCCTAACGTTACTTCTTGTGATTCCATTTACGCTTCAAAACTCATAAAAGTGGTGTTCATTAGTGAAGATTATCTTGCTGAACAAAACCTGTAAGTATCATAAACATTTGTTTTGCCACGGAGCTTATTTTCTGCAATAATCCAAAATCCCATGGAACAATCCCATTGGCTTTTAGTGGAGGGAACCAGTGCGATGCTAACTTTGCCTACAAAAATATGTCATTCCTGCAACACTCTATCATTTCCTGCAAGTAATAGCCCAAAATAGTTTGGTTTAGCATTCTTATATGTAGACGTTCCCAACCTTTTTTGGCTTGAGACCCCAATTTCAGGTCTGAAAATGTTCACGCCCCCAGCTATCTAAAATAAATATTTCTTTTCTACCGGGTATTTTTAAGGACAGACAGTAATTTTAATGAAAGAGCATTTCAGTCTACCCGTGTGTTGACACCGTTTGTGCTCACCGCGTCTAACAGATGGTTCTGCCTGCCATGTTACAAGCTTAAAGTAGTCAAGGGTATGCGTCTCACCTTATCTGGACAGGTACCTTTGATTTCATGCAAGTGACAGCAGTAAGACTAGCTTTAAAGAGTGCAGTGTTACCTTTGGATAATCTAATCTTGCTCCAATCCAAAACTCCTTGTCGGGTCGATTGCACGGCACCTTCGATGGGAATTTCGATAACTGGTTAATTTGCCAAGCATCACCCGAAGGCCCGTTGCCTTTGCTCCATATGCAGCTAAGCTGAACGCCAGGTTTTTGTCATCGTGCAGTCTTGGAAGTTCTGGGGGGGCCTTGCAACATAATTCAAGCCATTAATTTTTAACCCAATATGAACTTTTTGCAATAAAACTGCTTTATTGAAAGCCATTCTTCAAAACTGTCTTGGGAGGTAATGCTGTTGGAATGTTAGGCTGACGTTATTTGAACCGCCAACCTCTCTCATGCGCTCTGCAAAGCCAATGAGAGTCGGAGAGTTGTCCTTCCTCCTCCGTATTGTTTCCTCTGTGTCGGAGGAAATGTCCCTCTGACATTAACTTCTGCCAGGTCTTCCTGCTATTAGCCAGTGAACCTCAGGTCACGTTGGCTTCGCTGTACCACAGGTTAAGTAGCCTATTGTAGTATACTGTGGTTGTTAGATAAGTAAAAACAAAATGCACGGAGCATGAATGTAGAATTATGGACCTGCAGGGTTTCTTTAAAAAGTCAGATGTATTATTTTAATCAGAGGTTAAATTAAGGTTTTGATAAAACACAATAAGGTCCTTGACTGTCTTGATGTTCTGTTTGACGTTTTGAAGCTGCAACTCTCCCTGCATGTTCACACTGTGAGCAACATGATCGGTCACCCCGTTGTGACAGATAGTCCTCGAGGCTTTGACTGCACCGTTATACTGGTATTTACCCTACATGCTGTATATATGCTGTGTTGGAACAGGCAAACGGATACAGATTGAATATCTCAACTGATCCGAACTGTACAGAGGAATCAGACTTGCACACAGTGTGGATCCACGTGCATCCCAGCCTGCCGCTTGCCTCCCACACCACTGCACACGAGCCACCACAGCTTCACACAGCAGAGCTTCAGGTCTTTCGCCACACTCACCAGAACATTCTCTCTCTTGTTAACAACCAGCTAAGGAGCATGTTCGGCGCAACCGGCAGAGCCGCACCTTTTTGGTGGAAAATGTCATAGGGGAGCTTTGGTCGGAGCTGGAAGAAGGTAGAGTCTTTCTCTTCTGTCTCTTCTCTGTCACTCATCTGTTACGATTTCCTTTCCCTCTTCCTCTAGGGTAAATGCTTTTGCCGTTTCCTATGCTGCCAATCTGTCATATTAGGTACTCGCTTTAGATATTAGATTTGGGTAGAAACAGAGCATGTGGGGTTTTTTGGGGGAACTGTAACAATCTAAAGATTTGTAGAAAATGTAATATTTACAGAAAGGCATCAAATGTTAATGCTTTTAATTAAATGTTGTCCTTTTTTCATGGTATTTTATTGAATTGTATGATGGACGGAAAAAGTAAAAATTCAACATACGTAGGCCTTGCATGTCTCTACTTTACCTCCCACTTCTTAAGTTTAGTTCTAAAGTCTACCAACTACTTTTTATGAATTTATAACCATTGGTTCTGTCAGTTATCATAGCATTGTACTCACTTCAAGTAAATGCTGAGATCTGGGAACATGGCAACATCGCTTCAAATAGGCCCGACAGGTCAAGGAAACCCCAGCAGGCAGATGATCAGACACCAATGTGGGACCACAAGCAACATTTCAAGTGCGCTCGCTTGCAGTTTGAGTCTGTCCGATCTGTCGCCTTGTCCGACTTCACTGTGGTGATGTCATCATGCTCCCAGATCTCAGCAGCTAACTTGCGTGCTTAAACACAAACATACAGTATGAATCAATGACATGTTTTTTGTAACCTGACAAAAGTCCAGTTGAAAGTAAAGTGCGTATAGCATTCATCTGCTCTGCACCTCTTTTTCAAGAAAAAATCAGTACCCTATATAGTACATAGTATATATATATAGTGTATTTTGGGGGTTTTAAGATTGCGCTAACTGAGAAAGTTCACTGCTAGCATCAGTTGGCAGGTCAGATGGCTAATTAGCAGGTCAGCTGTAGCGCATCAAAGGGCTTAAACACTCACCTGCTGAATGGTGGCGCCCTTACTCTTCACCATCACCGCTAAGAAAACACTGACTTATCGTTGGACATCGTTGGTCGCTTGCAAGTTACTCGTTCAACTTCGCTTACTTCTGTGGTTATAAAGAAATGCTTAAAATGTGACCTTGATTCGTTCATCTGATGTCCAAACTGTCAGCTGCTGTCCACCATCTTTGTCTTTGCCAAAGCCGATCCAGTTTTCTCTTCTTCCATCACCTCACACTACTGTGCTGCTGACACTACAGCTACAGAAATGTAGGTCAGCAGTACTCTCTGTGGCCTGGTTCAAGAAGCTGAAGCGTCACAAGGGCTGGCTGCGCGTCAGATGTGTTTTTCCATTTTCGTGTGTATTCTCTGCACAGGTGACCGTTACGTGGTGGTGGACTGTGGCGGAGGAACAGTGGACCTGACTGTCCATCAGATCCGTCTTCCAGAGGGACATCTAAAAGAGCTGTACAAGGCCTCAGGTTAAAGGACATATAACACTTTTCCATTTCTTTCTGCTTTATGCAGCTGAGGTTATTTTTTTATTTGACTCACAATCATTATCTCTTCCCCTAGGCGGTCCCTACGGCTCTATTGGGATCGACTATGAATTTGAGAAGCTGCTCTGTAAGATCTTTGGCCAGGATTTCATTGACCAATTTAAGATCAAGAGGCCAGCCGCCTGGGTGGACCTGATGATTGCGTTTGAGTCCCGGAAGAGGGCCGCAGCCCCTGACAGAACCAACCCCCTCAATATTAACCTGCCCTTCTCCTTCATTGACTACTACAAGAAGTTCAGGGGCCACAGTGTGGAACACGCCCTGCGCAAGAGCAAGTGAGTACATGCAGAAAAACCAGAGACCAAAACCCTGAACGGACATGTGGGAATGTCTGTATCACCCTGAAGAGGAATAAATAGGTATGAAATAAGATGGAGACAGAGCATTCTGCGGTCATAAAATGACCTGCAGCATAGGAAAACGTTCCGCTCCTTGTATATTTATTAATTTATTTATTATTTATTAAATACAGAAACAGAACAAGAAATGATAAAGAATAAAAAACATACTGGAAAACACAACAGGAGCTTACACTACAATAATACAGAGACATTTTTCAATAGTAATAAAGAAAAAATACACGTAGTAGTTCAATAAGAAGATGGATATCTTGTCTAATCTGTACACAAACAGTGATGTAAAAACAACAATTTGTGGTTTCGGGGCGTTCACATGCTGGAACTATTTCTCGGCAAACAACAGTCAATGCATCCGCCCAGCCCAGCTATAGTGCAGGTTGCCAGATGTGTTTTGGTGCAATGGGAAGCTGTGCACCGTTCCTGCACCCGGCTGCTGTTCCTCCGAGATACAGTTCCAGCACCGTTTTAGTTTGCAGACAGATTAAACTAGCGAGATACAGCATGTTATCTAGCGAGCACCGGGCTAGCTGTTTCCCCCATGCTTCCAGTCGTTATGCTAAGCCAGGCTAGCCACGTCCTGACTCCAGTAGTGCAGTCAGTGCACAACACGATTCAGGCGGTTCCACGTTATTGTAATGTGATGTATAATAGTTCTTGCTGCTTTAGTAGCAATACAGCTACTCCTTCATTACTTTATTGAGCTTTTTCCTGTCGCAACAATACCTTTTCTCCACGGGGATCTATAAAGTTTCATCTCATTTAACCCGACTCACCGGATGTCGGCTGCTGGGATAGTAGTATAGGCAGGCTTCACCTCCAGGACACTGAGGATCAAGTTTTTTTAACAGTAGATGTTATAAAAGAGACAGGTCTGACTATGCGAGACTACATCTCATCTAATTTAGTGAGTAAAGATGCCGTGCACTTCCACTAATTGTGTGGATCCTGCATTCTAGAAGCTGGGTGTGTATGTCTCTAGTTGGAAACCAAGAGCCAAATATACAGTATACAGACACAAAATACTAATTGTATTTTTGAAAAAAAGGATGTTTGTACATCCATGAACACATACTTTAAATACATCCAACATTTTTGAGCACAAGTTTTATTTAAATAACATTAATATATGTATTTAGAGGATTGTGTTTCAGTCTGTGTGCCGATCTGTTGCATAGCATATTGTCAGAGGTCATTATCAGTGGTAGACTGATGACGCTTCTTGTGTCTAAACCCAGTTCAACTGAGGTGTGGTGACGTTATGTTTATGGATAACTAAGTCGACTGGAAGGATTTGCCTATGTTTCAAATGAACGTGTCAAAATGATAAAATGGGAAAAGGGGCGTAAATGCTGCAAGTTTGATCCTCAAGTAGAGGCTGATGCAAGGCCATGAAGCACTGATTTGTTTCTTAACCTCCTGACTGAATAAAAGAAGTGGCATTGTAACTCGGTGTCAGACAAAGATATTAATGGTGATGTAACTTTTCACTTCCAGCCAATTAGAGTGCCATAACTGACGGACCTCTGAGACCACTATGGAGTCCAGATTTTAATGGCCCCTGTCTCATGTCTGTGTGCATTTTCAGAGTCCCACAGTGAGGGACATTAGAAGATATTTATATGGCTGAAACCGAAGCCCTCAATGCCCTCCCCCCAGACTCCACTGACGCCTAACTGGAAGTAGTCTGTCTCACTGTGCTGGAGGGCCTTGGGAGGGGCCAACCGTAACACTATCACACACATATGTGCACATTACACACTTACATGTGCACACACTGTACATGAATCACACACATGGGATCACAGCAGATGGACACTATGGATTCTTTCAGGATTGATGATTGGTCAAACAGACAGCAATCCTACATCATAGAGATGTGCTTATAGGCTGAGGGAAATTGCCTACAAAAAAATCTATGACACTGCTCCGTACGGGGCTGTCACTGGCTTCTGTTTTTTTTAACTGGGAAACACAGTGGCTGATCTGAAATTACATAAATTATTATTTCTCTATCCACCAAAATAATTTTAGGACTGCATTTGAAGTTCTGCGGTTGCATCATGTTTCATTTGGATAAAGACCTTACTGATTGGTCTGCCCAGGCTGCATAGATTCCAAAGGTGGTAGTGTTCGAGCATAAATCTGTGCAAGGCTGTGTCATACACATGTTCCCAGCACTGTGTTCAGAGCAGTGAATCAAGCCTGGTTCATCAACCCCTTGAAAGCAGATGACCGCCCACCTAGAGTCCAGTTTTGTTCAAAGTTTCTGCCTCTTAAAACCTTTAAAGGTAAAAAGATCTTCCTTGCCACTGTCTCCATAGTGCTCGCTCATGGTGGGAACTGTTGGGTCTCTGTAATAACATTATAAAGAGTCGGTCTGGACCTGCTCTATATGTAAAGTGTCATGAGATTACCTTTTTTGTGATTTGGCGCCATATAAATACTATTGAATTGAATTGAAAATAAGAGTGGAATGGTAGTTAAAGCTGCACTGATCAATATCTTTGTGGATCATTGGATGGATAAAAGGACTATGTGTAATGTGAAAGGAGTTCCATGTTTTCAGTTAGAAAGCTCTGATAAAGCCACTGTACATGACCTGCTCAGCACTCATTGTACCTAATGTGAAAACGCCCTCAGAATCTATGGCACCATCCGACAAGCGGTTCTGACGGAGTATATTGGCCCTTTAAACCTCTGGCGGGGACATTGTCTTGGGACCTTCGACCCAGCTAACACTGAGTTCAGGTTCTGTCTGAGGCAAAGAGACGTAGGAAGGAGGGTGAACTGGTTTTCTTTGGCAACGAGGGATTATTAGTGACATTTCAGGTGCCAGGCGCTTAGAAGTGGTTTAAATAATCTGGCTAAAACTCACTGTTTGCATTTCTGGCTAAATTGTCTGAATCGATCTTTTTTTGTTTTGTTTTGATGAGCTTGTTTTAATGAAATTCAATACACTGTATGTAACTGATCTTTTTTTCCTCTCCAGTGTGGACTTTGTTAAATGGTCATCTCAGGGGATGCTGAGGATGAATCCCGATGCCATGAATTCCCTCTTCAAGCCCACCATAGACCACATCATCCAGCATCTCAGTAAGCTGCAATGATAACTTCAACACCTCAACACCCACTGACACGCATCTCTTCCCTTTTGTGGTCAAACAAGTCTTGTAGTTGCAAATAAAATGTTTGTTTGTCATGCTGGCTTTAATAACATTGCCAGTTTTTGCCTCCTGGTCGAACCACAGAAACAGAACTTGTCAGATATAGCAAGTAGTCATTGTGTCTTCACTCTTTAACTTGTGAAAGTAGCTAATAGAAAACGATATATTACACAATGTATACTATATAATGTACTTAATTTCATGACACACAAGTGACTGGAGATACTAACAAGACATTCTGAGCTCAGTTTTCTGAAGGAGACGGTTGGTCTTTCCCTAAAACCAGCCAACCTACATAATTCATAGTTTCCGTAACCAGAGGAAAGTAGGTCACATTACTTTAGCATGGATCAGTCTGCTTGGAATCTAATTGCTTTGTTCAGGTTGTAAGACATGTTTGTGACTTGCTTGGCTTTCCTTTAGGACAGTAACTGAAATTCTGACCGAGGTTCTGACTGAAGTGTGAATATAGAAGACAAAAGGCTTCCTACAGTTCAGGGTTCTGTCATAATTCAATCTACTTTTCGTTATTTTCTGTTGACTCGTTTATTATACAAAATGAGCACATCCTAACCCTACTGTGAGGCCCTACATCCTACATAGTAATTTTCCATCAATAAATATTTTTTAATTACAAAAACAATAAATATAAATCATCAGCACATTTATTCGAGGGCGAAACACATGAGATAAAGCCCCAGTGAGAAAACAATTGGCCCATCTCGCAAAATACTCATACATGAACTAAAGTAAAGTCCACGAACAAATAGAAACCAAGAAATGAGAGTGCCAATATTTAACCACGAGATAAGAAATGTACTGAATTTTTCAACCTGTGGTTCAGGATAGGTGTAATAACAGACATGTAGCAGGATTTACATGCACAAGTAACAGGTAGGCTGTAGCTTCCTAAGTAAAATGCACCATATAAAGAAGAAAAAACAACATCTTAAAGGTCCCATATTGTAGAACGTGAGCTCTCCATGTCTTGTTTGATTATAAAGCAGGTCTGGGTGCTGTATAAATACTGGGAAAGCATCAAAACGCTCAGTCCACGGAGAAATGAAACAAAGCCCGTATTCAGACACTGTGCCTTTTAAACGAGCCGTCGGGACTTCCGTAAGGTTGTGATGTCACAACTATACAGTCACTGCACTCAGCCACGCCCCCCAGCATTTCATCTGATCCAGGCACAGCACCACCCACCAAGTACAGGGGCGCTCATCCACCCGTCTGTCTGAGTTATTGGAGCGCTCTGCTCAGGAACTACTCTTCAAGTGTTTGGAGGTTGTTCAGTTTGTCTAAAACGGCTCGTTTCTGACGGGGGGGGACTGAGGGGCTGCAGAAAGGGCCAGGACAAGATACATTTTCAACTGTGAATCATGCAAAGCTGCTCTAGAATAGAAATATAGAGCTGAAACAAGCATAATATCGGACCTTTAATACAACTTGGATCTTATTTTCATAGTGTTGCCCATCCTTACGATCAGTAATGATGAGATTGTACCCAGCAAGTTAATAAGATAAGATAATCCTTTATTTATCCCTCAGCTGGGAAATTTGCAATGCTACAGCAGCAAATGGGATAGTGCAATAGCAAGAAAAATTTGAAAGAAAAATCAAGATATAATAAATAAAAAACAAAGACAGTTAAAAACTATAAGAACAGTTACAAAGAAACAACAACTATAATTTACACATTTACAAGTTCATAGAATGGATAAAGGAATTATACTGTATTGCACACAGGTAGATATAGGTATTACACCATTTGTTATGTGTGGATTGTCCATTTTGGTGTGTGCGTGGTCTACTGGGAGCAGGTCTACTAGGAGCAGGTCTACTGGGAGCAGTGCTGACTGTAGAGCCTGACAGCAGCCGGGGGTGAAGCAACCTGTCACTGAAGGAGCTGCCCAGTGCTGCCAGAGTGTCCTGCATGGGGTGGGACATGTTCTCCCTCAAGGGTGATAGCTTAGCCATCATCCGCCTTTCTCCCACCACTTCCACTGAGTCCGGGGGGGGGGCATCCCAGAACAGAGCTGGCCTTCTTAATCAGGTCTGCCCAGTTTCTTCCTGTCGGCAGCTGAGATGCTGCAGCCCCAGCAGACCACTCCATAAAAGATGGCTGATGCCACCACGGAGTCATAGAAGGCCTTCAGGAGTGGCCCCCCTGCACTCCAAAAGACCTGAGTCTCCTGAGCAGGTAGAGTCTGCTCTGGCCCTTCTTGTCCAGTGCAGTTGTGTTGTCAGTCCATTGGTGGGGTAGTCCAGAGTCCAGAGCTGATCCACCCCTTTGCGCTTTAACTTGTACCTCAGAAGCGTGGGCTGTATGGTGTTAAAGCTGCGGGGCATCTTGGACAATGTCTCGCATCCTCTCCATGACGTACTGGTCAGGCACAAGAGCACCTTCAGTGGGAGACTCATTCCTCCCGAATGTACCGGTACTGTACAACCCCCCCCCAGGCATCAATAAAGTATTTCTGATTCTGAAAGGCACTGGAGAAATCAGAGAACATGATTCTCACAGTGCTCCCAGCCTTTTCCAGGTGAGTGAGTGATCTGTGGAGGAGGTCGATAACAGCGTCATCCACCCCAATGCCAGGCTAGGTAGGCGAACTGTAGCAGGGCTCACCAGGGGGCGGAGGTGGACAAGGACCAGCCTCTCCAGGGTCTTCTTAATTGATGAGATCTGGGAACAGGGCACCCAAAACACCCAGAAAGTTTGACGGGGCAAGAAACACAAGCAGTGTAACCCAAACTGTAAACATCCATCACAGTTTACAGACCAACTTTGTGCTTCACCTTTGACCTACAGCACTGTACTATCTTAAGTTGGGAGTGCACACAGTTTTCCTTGGCAATGAGGGATTATTAGTGACATTTAAAATAAGATCCAGGTTTGAATCATAACCCTTAAAAGAGTAACTTCACCCAGTCTAATAACCCCGCCAACTAGTGGTGACAACATGCATTCCTACTGCACCTGACGACACCCAGCTGTTAGGGTGACGTTGCTCTTCAAATTGGAGATTCATTCAAAACAATATGTTAATTAAAATCAAGACACTATCAACATCCTACAATAACTGTAAGACATCAAATTTAAACCAGGGCACATCTATGAACAAGAAAAACACGTCATTAAGTACATCATAGTGTATGCATTCCTTCCTGTAACAGTCAGTTGTTTTCTTCATGGAGATTCTGTCTTTCTCCTCCAGCCGAGCTGTTTGAAAAGCCAGAGGTGAGCGACATTAAGTTCCTCTTCTTAGTGGGAGGTTTTGCCGAGTCCCCCCTGCTGCAGCAGGCCGTCCAGAACATGCTCCAGGGTCGTAGCCGCATCATCATACCCCATGACGTCGGCCTCACCATCCTGAAAGGGGCCGTGCTGTTCGGCCTGGACCCCAGCATCATTAAAGTCCGCCGCTCGCCCCTCACATACGGGGTGGGCGTCCTCAATCGCTTTGTGGAGGGCAAGCACCCTCCGGAGAAGCTGCTGGTGAAGGACGGCACGCGCTGGTGCACCGATGTGTTCGACACCTTCATCGCCACCGACCAGTCTGTGGCGCTGGGTGAGCTGGTAAAGCGGAGCTACACGCCGGCCAAGCCCTCTCAGCAGGTCATCGTCATCCACGTCTACTGCTCCGAGAAGGAGAGCATGAGCTTCATCAGCGAGCCCGGCGTCAGGAAATGTGGGACACTCCGCTTGGATGTGAGCGGAACAGAGAGCACGGCGCCGCGCCGCGAGATCCAGACGCTCATGCAGTTTGGCGACACGGAGATCCGGGCCATGGCGGTGGATGTGTCCACCGGACGCAGTGTCAAAGCTAGCATTGACTTCCTAAGCCATTAGAAAGGGAACAAGAGAGAGGTAATGTTACAAAAATTGAGCAATGTAAATGGAAACATACAGTTTACACACACAGACACACACACACACACACACACACACACAAAAAGCTGGGGATATTTACAGGGAAGTGGCTTATGTTAATGAATCTCAAGGCTCAGTCGCTCTCAGTTTTAAGCGTGGGTGGTAAACGGTTTGGATGAAAGTGAAGTAAACTTTCACTTTAAACCTGGGCTGACATTCATTCCATGTCACGGCTAGGAAAAGGAACCAGAGTTTTCCGTCGCATCACTCCGTCCCCCCGTAGTCTATCCGCTGAGGAGCTCCATAGTGTTCACACGTTCACAACAAACCCACACCCCCCTTGCTGAGGCAGCAGCTTTGTCGAGTTACAGGTTTAATTCGTTGTTGATGCTTGATCACTTCTCAGCACATTAATGTGTTACAGGGCGGCCTTTCAGAGTCTTCTCTCGTTGCATTCAAGAGGAAAGAAAGCACCTTTACATGCTTCATGCTGTTTCTTTAAGGTTTTCTGTCCGATCGCAGCAGGTCATTGCATATCGCTGCGCATTTTGTGTGGAAAAAAGTATTTAAAAAGAAGAAGGAAAAAAAGGTCATAATAACATGTCATTGAGCTTTGATGGACGGTCTTAACATTGTTCATGTTCTCCAAAAATGACATCAGCTCCACGTCACTACAGCTCTTGAGGGTTTTGCATGATTGAGCCCTTTAAACATAGTTTTAACTGTCACACTTGCTGCCGGCCATTTTCCGAAGCGTGCCACTTTCTTTTCCATTGATTCCCTACATTCCAGAAAGCCGTTGGCAGTAGTAAATCATTGCAGTGAACATGTAGCCGGCTTCACATCAAACAAGGTATGTCATGATTACGTGGTTGTAAGCAGGGTGCAATATGAGGGCTCGACAGGTATCAGGGCCAAAATGGGTGGGGGTGGGGGGTTAGTTGGGCTCAGCCTCAACGTCTGCAAGAGTTTGCCAAATCCTAAAGACACAAGCCGATCAGGCTTTACAGTTACACACCGTTGGCTTTCATTTTTAGCTTGTTCATGATAAGGCGGTGTAAAACATTGGCTGTACATATATATATCACCTTATAAAGTTGATGTGGTTGACATATCAGACTGACTATTCACACCCAGGAGCAACATCAGCATTCATTTGGAATCATGTTTGTGGGTTTTTTTTTTTTTTTAAGTTTTGGGTCTCCAACAACTCCTGAGAAAAATATTCGGCTGCTAAATGCTCCACTGTGCTCACCAGCTAATCTCTCACTGTGTCTGTCTGCTGTTTGGTGCTGGGTTTATCAGAGCTTTTTTCCACTGGAAACCAAATTGTGAAATTGCAGGCCATAAAACCATAACAATAACAATGCTGAAATATGCTAAAAAACCGTCTGCAGAGCTGAGGAAAACTGCAGCTGAGTTCACAATTCTGCGTGGCTTTGTCTCCGCGAACAACTCCTGTCACATCACACCTAGCCGTTTAATACATTGTTAATACGAAAATTATTGATATTGAATGTTGATATATATACGTGGCTAATGAGGCTTTACAGTTACAAACAGATAGCTTTTGTTTTTAGCGTGTTCTTCACTAGCATTATATTATGCTTGTTCAACAGATAAATAGCTTGCACGATCTCCCTCGTTGGCAACAAGCATTGCGGACAATACGAGAGCCGACCTTTAAAAAAAAAATATGGCTTCTTAATTATTTAGAGACGGTCTCTATTCACGACCTGGTTTTGTTGGGCATCCTTTACTCGACACCGATGAGATGACCTGGCATCCGTACGCGTTATCAGGACTCCGGAGTACTGAAAGCATATCAGTCGGTACCGGTAAAGAGGTACCAATATCCAACCCTTCCTGGAAGACAGGAAGTCAGTCTAAAAAAGGGATGGCATGCTTTGGAGAGTGACTGGCAATCGGATCTTTAATCAATTGGCCGAATCGAGCAAAACCACTTGAATATTTAGAATCCAGGTGCGATTCTGCGTGGAGGGTGCAGTCCAGTTGAGACAAACAAATTAAAGTATGTTTATTCCTGTAAATACAGTATTTAAATATTGTACAGATTTTTAGCGTTGTTTCAGCAGCTTAAGAGCCGAGTGTGTGTGTGTGTGTGTGTGTGTGTGTGTGTGTGTGTGTGCGCTTTCACGTGGCCATCTCTCAACATTATTTTCTCATCAGCCATAGCATGAGAGACCGAGGCAGGTTTGACTGCTGTGTTCATTCAAAGTGAGAGATCGGATGTGTCGCCTGTTTTTGTTTTGTTTTTTTGAAATCATAAAAAAAAAAAAAAAAAAAACTTGAATACCTCCGTCCTTAAAAAACAGCATTTCAATGAACAAGTCTACTGTTTGTTAGTTTTTGAAATGGTAGCAGTATCAGATTGCGTCCGGTCCCCTTTTCAGTCCCACCTGCAGTACAACAAAAGCCACATTTCCAGATGATCATTAAAAGAGTGCCTAGTATGAAATGTGATGTCAGGATTCACACTCCCCCCCCCCTGGCCCCGTCAGAACCTACAGTGCATTCCTTCACCGTCCTAGCGATATATACTTAGCTTTATATACAAGTGTGGCTTCAGAAGTATCCGCCGAGCATCGCGCTGATTGTGAATTCGTCGAAAGGCCTTTCCCACATCGAAATGTTCAACGCGTTCTCCTACCGTCCCTCGCGACAGAGCTTCACGGGTTGAATTAAACTGCGAGGCGTCTCTCAATCTCAATCGCCCTCTGCTGGCGGCCAGGAGCATACTGCAACAGCACTGGTAGAAAGCATGTCATTGGATGTGTTCGAAAACCGCCTACCGCACGCTGCCGACAAAATGCCGTATGTCGAGTCGAGTTATTCTGCAGTACGCTCGGCCAGGCTTAGCCGGTTTCCAGTTTTGGAGAGCTTAATTGGCAGTCCACCGCCAGCGCTTTGCATTGTGGGACACAGTAGGCGAGCATATCTTGCTTTTTGTTTGCATACTGCCAAATCAGTACGTGCTGCTGGTGTAGTAGGCGGTTTCCAATACAGCCATTGTCCTCGGCCCAGCTTGCTGATGTAGTGACCACACCAATCCTTTGGTCGTGGCTGGTTTCATCCACGGCAAGATTCCCTGTCTGCGTTTCTTCTCATTCGACAGCAGGGTTACACAACATTGGAAGGTGCAACAGCTAATACGATAGCTTCCTCCATTTCGGACTCTTTTTTGGGGGTTTTGGGTTCCTTCCAAAGGTCAACTCTAGTCAAAACTGTGCGAAGAGACTTTACACAAGTCTCGAAGCTAGCTGATTAGTGTGGAACTAGCCACGAAACATCCCATAAAGAGACAACACATCACCGTGATAAATTAGTAGAAGAACAGTAAATCTTCCGTAGGTTGTTTGCTTGTTTGGCTCGAGAAAGCGGGCCAAGCCATCGTTGAGCCATTGGGTACCCTCAGAGTTATATTGGTAACTTTGTGCTGCGGCATCTTGATAACCGTAAGAATTAAGATCTTATCGCCAGTTTTCTTTTTTTAAAAGCCACTTTCTTCAATTCTTTCTTTGAACTGCGTGAATCAAGGCTTGCCTCGCTTTTCCTGTGTCAATGTTAACGGAACCACGCGCACTCTTTCTGCAATGCACGTTTTGCATGTACTCACATAGGAATGACTAAACAACAGCAAGCAGTAAAACGACAAGTTCATTGCTATTACTAATACACAATCGAGGTTTTACCACTGATGATGATGATGCTAGTATAGAATAAACTGTGCTTCCCGGCCTTATCACATTGTTGGAGACTGGCTGCGTTTGTGTGTGATCCCCTGCTGCTTTCTGAGCTGATGTAATTGATGTTAATGCCCGTAAGTGACGGCAGCTCATAACTACCATAGCAGGGCAGCACTTTACCTACTTTACTGACAACTAACCTTGTAACCTTTTCACTCTTTCTCCACATCCTCTGTACTCACAAAGGAGAGATATCAGGTGGAAGGATTTAATCAACGTCTCTCTATCGTTTCTTTGGTTAAATCATTACAACGTCTTTTGTCCGACCTCCAGTATTATGTGATGCACAGGATGCTGTCATGTAGCGGCTTCATACTTAAAAACTATGATAGAATTATATTAAGACATGTTTAGCTAACATTCTAGCCTTCTATTCCCTGCCCATGAGGCAGCATTTGACGTTTCGGCCGAGATGTCAAACTTCTGTTCAGTTCAAGTGGCTCAGTGGGTGTAATTTGAGGTAGCAGTCTAGCCCGCTTGCATCATGTATCTGCGTAACACTATGTAAAATATACAGTGATTCACAAACTTTTGCAGCTGAAACGACCAAGCTTGTAGTTAGGGTGATCTCAGCCACTCTTCGAAAGCAACACAGTGTACACGTTTTGTTCGTTTTTGCTTTTTTAAGTTCTTCACTGACGATGCAAAGGAGTTTGTTTCTGTCATTTGTTTTCATCTGGAGTTACTTAAATGTCTTGCTCTCTCGCAATTGTCACACAGTAATGGGTGTATTTTGATCAATGCCAGGTATTCACTGTCAAGACTGTCACCAATAAAATGTATGTGCATTTCAAAGAACATTCCTTCGTGTAGTGTTTTCTGCTGATTTGATCAAGTATTTAAGTGTGGCAAGAAGGAACATTGAGTGATCCTTACTAAATCCCTGCCATACCCAGGATTTTACAAATACTGTGGCCCAAGAACTAAAATGTATTTAAAATGTATTCGATGATAACACATTTTTACATGCTTTCATTTATTTTACAACATGAAAGGTTTGTAAAGGGTTAATTTAGCCAGACAAGTAGGAGAATTTCGTCAACCCATGAAGAAACCGTTAATCCTTAAGGTCATCTGAAACACTCGACTCCAGGAATGAAATTCTGGTGAGGGTAAATAACGAATCCTTTTGTTTGTTTGTTGGCTGAAAAGTTGTAACAATCGCGTATGTCGAGTGTAATCAGATTTCTATACTGGATAAAATATATACACCAGATGTAGGACGTAAACTCCTCCCAGGTACCTGAAACCTTCAAACACACCGAAGTCCCGGAAATAAATACAGAGAACGTGACCTCGGTGTCCTGCTCTCTACATTCAAATCGAGAAAACATGGAGGTCCGTTCTCGTTGAGATGGGTTGGTGTCCATATTAGGCCGCACCATATGGAAGTCCACCAAAACCCTGTGTGTCCTTTGATCCTGCATTACACAATCATTCATTTTTAACACACAAGTCTTCAGTTAACTAGTGAAAAAAAAACAATAACCCACTATTCATTGGATTATGGGCTGAGTCCGGATACTTTGTGAGGCAATGCTGCCACCAAGTGGATTCAATGAGGAATGAGATTCAGATTTTCTTCCAAATAGTGTATAACAGAAAACATTATACTGGTATTGGTAAGCAGTATGCAGTTTTTGTTGAACTACCGCTTGTAACAGAACGATAGAAATAACTGCACCTAAGATGGAATAATACTGGAATAGTTGGTGCATAAAGAGGCAGAAAAGTACCACAGAACAGTTGAATATGAAACGATCACGTGAGTTGAAGACATAGAAATCGGAGCAATTGAAGATTTAAAGTCTTGCCCAAAGACATTTTTTAAGCGTAGCAAGTTGGCACAGATAGATAGTGTTGCTGGTAGACGACCCCAAACTCGTTTTCCTTGTCGGGCATCTTTCTGTGGTCCACAGTCTACAAACTAAGTCTCTACGTAATGATGTACATGTACGAACATTTTTACTCTAAATATGAGAATCACCTCAAGAATGATGCATTATATACACACATAAAGTGTCACATACTTTTTAATTTATGAAAAGTCTAAAAGTGGGCCTTACAGAATATGGTTCAGGAACCCTCAGTGGACACAGTGGGGTAGTCTGTAAGAAACTGGGAACACCACCATTTACCAAAATGGATCCATGTATTGGGGGTCATGAAGCCCTCTTGATTTTAAGGGTGTAAGATTTTTATATATATATATACACAAAAAAAATGTATTATACGTGCATTTAATTCATTTCTGTGAAGAAGGGTTATTATAAAGCCAGGTTGCTTGGAATCATAATATGGACGTAGAATTGTGTTCCTAAAAATTGAATTGTCTGTTACATAGTAATTTTCACAGGAAACAGTCTGTTCAGAATTTTATACAAGTTGCTAGTTTTACACAAATGTCCTGCAGGTATTAAGTTAAGTTCACTATTTAGGTTCATTGTTCAATTGTTCTGTGCTGTTATTGTTTTTTATGCAATGGATATAATGAAATATACATATAGGTATCTCAAAAGAAGTAGGCTGCTTTTCCCCCTTTTTATGGATATCTGTGTGTGTGTGTGTGTGTGTGTGTGTGGGGGGGGGGGGTTGTCAGTGTATATACTATGGTAAAATAGGGGTCTCTTGAGAAAAAGGTTGGTCTAAATAAATAGCAGCCATATTACAACTTTGAGCATCACACAACTCCATTTGCATAGCTAGCATTTAGCATTGGCAGCAGTATAAACAACAGGCTTTCAGCCTTATGATACGAGCTAAAATGAAGCCAAAAAGCTGCTGTTTGTGCAAAGTATGTCTAAGTTAACTGGTCACTGGTCAGCTTTAGCTTGAACACAGTGTAGCAGTTACTAAAAAAAAAAACAACTCTCTTTGTTGTTCAGCTGTGCTTTGTAGGTTACAAAAAACTCCCATGCAAGGACTATTATCCATTAAACTCAGTTTTTCCTCTTTTAGTTCCCCCTCAAACACCCCCACCAGTGAATCACCCAGTGGAATATGAAACTACACACACACACACACACACAGGCACTTTATCAGTAACCAGAATACATTTACGCAGTGAGTGTATTATTCTTACAGAAGTGGTGGTGGAGAGCCACTCGACCCTTTACAGGCCAAGGTTGTTTTTAGCTTGGATGTGGTGTGTGTGTGTGTGTGTGTGTGTGTGTGTGTGTGTGTGCGCGCGCGCGCGCGGGGGGGTTAGGGGAAGGGGACCGTGGAGAAGGGGTGAGAGGGTTGGATAGGTGTGGCCGATTTCCCTCAAATAGTTCTAGTAGTATAAGTAGAGTAGTTGCTACGGCAATCTGGAGGGACCCAAACTCTCCAAGTGGCCCTTTAGTTGCTGGCTCGGCTGCCCTCCCACATACACGCTCTCTTTTCCAGTTAATGGCAGGGTTCAGAGCTGCGCGACGAACCAATGAAATCATGGGACGGTAACAGGGGGCTTGACACACTTTGCGCTTGTTAAAGCTTCCCTTGGCTGAAAAACAGACCGAATGTAAGTTCATTAGAATTTGTTTGTTTGAATTGAATATTTGTGTAACCTTCTTGAGTGTTCAGGTGTAAAGGTACGCCTGAACACTTAACATGCGCACATACACACACACACACACACACACACACACACACACACACACACACGCTTATGCTGATGTTGACTGAATGAGGCAGACTGAGGAAGGACAGCAGTAGACTCCAAACACAATGTTGCCGCGTTCCTCAGTCTGTTCAGTGGTGCTCGTGCTTTTTCAGAGATGCTTGTGTGTCTTTTTTTGTTGTTTTGTTTTGTTTTGGGTTTTTTTTCAATGAACCTGAAGTTCAGGTCCAGCTCTTTTTTTTTTTTTTAGGATCACCAAACGACGCTGTGTCACAACCGCACTTATCTGAATAATTTAAAACGTGTTATAGTCATTATTTTGGGAATAGTCTTCAGGGAGTTTTCGATAGAGCAATACAACGAATGCGAAATCAGTGCATTAATGTATTATGATTGGATACAGAGCCCCCATGCTGGCTGTGAGGGATTCTCTTCGTGTTGGATGATTCTGCAGCACGCAGTTTACATCCAATGTTCAGTGCCAGTGTCTTCATGTAGCTAAGCAGAAAGCAAGGGCGTGGGAGACTGGAGTTGGAGTCCTGTCACAGATTCATAACTAATGTTCACATTTCATAAGAAATAAAAAAAAAGTTACCACGATCTTTCCTTAACTTGAGTCATGTTTTAGTTGCCTTAACCTCAACCTTAACCATGCCCGCAATCTTGCCATAAACGAATTCCGTACTGTAGGTTTCATGCATTTTTTTTAATTTAAGATTATTTGGGGTTTTGTAGAATATCCCAATAGGGTTTGCTATAAAATGGACTGTACTTGTGGCCCATCCTGCAAGGGACTTTACAGCCCTAGGGTTAACAGTCAAACTTGTATGTGTGGATCTCCAAACGCTGACGGTGATGTACAGCCGACAAGAGGAATTGGCTCGTTACTGCCCCTTGTGTCTGGAGGCTGGAAAACACTCTTTGTAATTAAGGTAAGTGACCAAGGGCACCAATGAGACGAGCCACATGCTCGGTCTGAGATACAGAGGGGCGTAAATTAGCGTCGCCCCGGTTCCCTCGTCTAAAAGCCCATGGGATTGTTCCACTGGATTTAGGATTATTGCAGAAAATAAAATCAGTGGCAAACAAAAGGTTATAATAAAGCATAAATAAGCATAAATGGAATCGCCAGAAGTAAAAAGCTAACGTTAGGCTATAAAGGAACTACAGCGCGGTCGCATTACTTCAACGTCACCACCGCTAAGCTTCACTTTGAAGAGAACATAGATAGATATAGATATACAGACAGATAGATATAGAGTATAAACACAACAAGGCTGTAAAGGCGGACTAGTGAGTAGATGACTTTCCGTGTTTAATGTCCGCGACAACCTCTGTAGTCTCATTTAGCCGCTTGTTAGCAACCGCCTTTTTTAAAGACACGTAAAAGCTTCGAAATTCACGAGTGGGGGGATATCTACTGACGTATTTTATGTCGTAGAACAAAATCTTGAAATCTCTTAAGCTTGTGTTTAACCCCAGACCTTATTTCAGGCATCTCACCAAAAAACCCATTGACTTCCAGTCGAGGGAACAGGAAGTGTAAAAATGGCGACTCACTTCCGGGTTTTAGGACTCAGTCCCGCAGCACTCTGCAGTCATCGCGACTCACCAGACCCAGAGGAAGTGGCTACAGTAATTCGGTAACTCAGACTTGAAGACTCAAACTAAGACTCCTGAAGAACCATGGCATCTCAAACCGTCAAGGCGTCGAAAAAAAACAATACAGAGAAAAAACTGTTCAGCACAAAAAAGTCAGCACGTGTTTTAAAAAGACTGTACTGACCCCCCCACCTGCGCCCCCCCTGTCTGACCCATCTGTCTCCATTCAACCTCCCCCCGCCTGCTCGCTATAATAGATTTCCTCCGCTGAATCCATTTACTGTGAAGGTCAAAAAAAAAAATATTGTGGTATTCAAAATAGTTTCATTGTGGAGGTCAAACTGCGACAGCTTCAGGAAGGCGCTGGACAATTGAAATCCTTAAAACCCTTTTTGGCGGCTTTACTGTTTCTCTCTGCTTCTTCTCGGCGCTTGTCTTTTATGCTGGGACACAATGTCACGCACACTTGTTGTTGGACATTTTGTCTCTCGCCTTCGCCTTCAACTCAAAACGACACGCACGTGAGTCCTTCCACGAATGTGTGGCCAGGGGTTAAGTGTTGTTGTGCAAGCATTCCCCCAGGGGAGCGATCTTTCTCTCGCCACCTTAAATCTATACCTCACTAATTCATGACCTGTCGACAAACGCTTTGTTAGTATCAATGCCACCCCCGAAGCCACCGGCTTAAAGATCAGAAAAAAGACGCGCTGTCATTCGGAAAAACTCCCTTTGACAAACACACGTAATTACAGGAATTAGCCTGCTATTTTGTCATTAGCCTTCACTTTCAATGAGCCAATAATGAAAAGAGAAACAAGAGTCGGAGACAAAGACGGATGTCTTTGGAGGATTTCAAGACACTCCCCCCCCCCCCCCCCCCACCTCTGAGCCCACACATTCAATTTGCTGTTCTATTAATATTATTAATGTAGTCAATCTTGATGCTTTGGAAAGCAGAGAGTCCCCCCCCCCCCCCCCCCCCCTTCCTGATTAGTATTGTGTGAGCACTGATGGCTCAGCTCAGGGGAAGTCAGAGTGATTTCAAATGCACTTTGTTAGTAGCATGATGAAAATGGCAGCTCGCCTTTTTTTAAAGCCGTATATTTGCGAGCGTGATTACGGGGTGTGTGTTCAAATAAATGAAGCCAAAACAATGACACACAATCAGGACTTCATAAGCCAGCGAAAAGGCCACGGACAGATTAATAAGTGCTTTGCAGAGACACACACACACACACACACACACACACACACACACACGTACACGCAGAGGCCTTTTTTTGGAATTACAGATATATGTGACACATTAGACAAGATTTTGTCTGGGACCATTCTGTATCCAAATGAGCAGGAGAAAGCAGCGATCTCACCGTGTAATTTGCTGTGGATTCGTGTTTGCACAGATTGAGCCTGATGTCTTTCAACATTAATGAGGGTAATATTTTACCTCTCCTTGTTCTGACAGGCGCTGGCAGCGAGGACCAGCTTAGAGCATGGTCGTGTGAGCAGAGAGAGACAGAGAGGAAGACACAACAGTCGGACATGTGAAGTGTCCCTTGCATTCGTGGCTCTTGTTCAGCCTGCGACAGTAATAACACTGCAGTAATCGGGGGGGGGGCTATAAATAGCAATAAAGTGTTTAGGGGTGGTTTTATGCGAATTTGTGTGACTTCTCGGTCTGATTTCGACACACGGAATCCTTTGTCAGTGTTTGCACACCGACAAGCTAACTTAAATAAATACGTAGGCTATATTATATACGACAACACGACTGCACCGGACAAGAAGGGCCAGAGCAGACTCTACCTGCTCAGGAGACTCAGGTCTTTTGGAGTGCAGGGGGGGGGCCACTCCTGAAGACCTTCTTTGACTCCGTGGTGGCATCAGCCATCTTTTATGGAGTGGTCTGCTGGGACTGCAGCATCTCAGCTGGACAGACTGATTAAGAAGGCCAGCTCTGTTCTGGGATGCCAGATATTTATTATATCTTGATTCTCTACTTATGTCTCTAAGATGTATCTTATCTTATCAGTCTGTTTGTGTCTAATTCCTCTCTGCAGGGAGTTGCTGTGTGATGTGGACGTATAGTAACATGACATTTAAAAGGCCCCCCACCCCTCCGACATAGGAGCAAGACTCCCAGACTGAAAGAGACACAACATGTATCTTCATTTCGCATGTTTACTCGTGGTTTTGGACCTCTTTGTGGTTGTTTTGCGTCTCTTTGTGTTACGTCTCGTCCTCTTTGTTCGTCTTGTCTTGTCTTATTGTTATGCTCCATGTTGTATGTCGCGCATTTCCATTTTATTTTGCAGTACTTACCTCTCCTCTCACTTCAGACACTTCACCGGAGGGCAAACACGAATCGCCTCAGAGTAGCAGGCTACATAACCTCCCGAAAATGTATCACCCTGCTGTGTTGTTGGGTGCCAGGATCGAAGGAGTAATGACTCCAAATTAAAATGTTATCACATGCGAGCTGCCACTGCCAGTCAAAAACAAATCAAAGACAACTATGGTTAAACGCGATAAGACGAAAGGACTGGACTGAGGCGTGTTTGTAGCTCACACTTCATATCCCGTAAGGTTAAATAAAGTGTTGTCTGTAGTTATGGATACCGTCATGTGTCTGAAGGTTTGTCGTGCCCACCTCATCAGAAACTCTTTTAGCGCATTAGCTAACTTTGTTAGCTAGTTGTGTGGCCAGAGACAAAACTCATCTGTTAAATCTTTGCATTTCAAGTCTTGTAGGCCTTCATGACCATTCAGGACATAGTTATAGGCATCTAAAGATTTATACGCCCTCAGTTTCTTTTGACTATACACGCTTGGTTTCTCTGTCGGGTAAGCTAGGTGTGAATGTCTGTGCAGATGTTCGTGTACAGGTTGGCCAATCAGGTTCCATTGTTTAATGTTAACTTGAACATTGAACTTGAATATTCAGAGAAACTCGTATTTTCTGCAGCCATCGTTAAACAACAAGCCAACAGAACTTGCTAGCTAGCGTTAGCTAACATGACCGGGGAATTATTCAGCCTCCGCCCACATGAGTCCTCTTCCTTGTGCACCCGGTTGTTACACTTTGTGGTGGTTTTGCATGTCTTTGTAGTAACCTTTGTTGCCCCCCCCCCCCCCCCCCCCCAAAAAAAAACAACCCATTATTATTTGTGTGCGCGAGATCCATATTAGAACTACAACAATTAGTCAATTGAAAGAAAATGTATCTGCAGGAAGTTTGATTACTCGTCAATCATTTTGAGTAGAAACGGTGAATCAAATGTTGCACCTTTAAACCATATCTTGTACTCACAGATTAAAAAAGATCATGAGCTCCGTGGTGTCGCTCTATGAAATTGCTGATGAGGTTTCATGATGAGTGGCGGCCTTTTCTTCAGTGTCGGCCTGTAAACGTACCACCCAGACCATGTTCAAAGTCCTGTACCTGAGGAGGACCTGTGCAGTATGTGTATAAAAAGTCCTAATAAGCCTAATGTGTCACTAAAAGGTTTGAAGTGATATTTGCCTGAGGTTGAACAGAGGGTTAAGTTTGGATTGGCGTTTTTTTTTTTTAACAGTCTATAGAAATGCACCAAATAGATAGTGATAGTGACGCTTTGCTGAGTCTAGTTTCTGTCACGATTATTATAATACAAGGTGTCTTATAAAGGCAGGTGACCCTTTATTTTGTTTTATTTGGACCCCCTTGTCCCTCAACAGTGCTCATCAAAACATTAACACTGTATTTTCAGGTTAATACAAACCTGCAGTGGGGAAGCTAATTGAGTTTGGGTTTTACATCAGTTCATAGCCACATCCTTTTCTGTTTCCTTTCTCCTTTAAGTAGCTCTGCTTCAGTCCTCTGCTCTTTCATCGGGCCCCCTTCATTATCTGATGCACAACAGTAAGGATCAAAGAAAAAGAGAGAGCTGAGGAGGTTTGAATGCAACTTCTTTTATTGAAAGGCCCCCGAGTGACACTGTGATCTTGGGCTGGTTAAGCCTGGCATGGAAGCACCGACTGGATGGCATTCTCCACCACGTTCTGTGTTCCACAGAAGAGGACACTGTAAAGGAAGAAGAAGAAGGGGCACGACGGGAAGGGTTAGACTAAGACAAAGCGAAATCTTTCCCCCGTCACTACATTTTTATTTGTATTGATAGATGTATTGTAATGATATGAAATAAATCAAATCCCTTGCGTATATATAAACCTACGTGGCAATAAACCTGCTTCTGACTCTGATTCATGAAGAGAAATCTTCAGAATGCACTCTGCCATACCATCTGCCCTTACCACTAGAAGGCACTCAGGGCAGTCCCATGGTGCCCTCTTGTGGCCAGAGCTTGTCCTTGTCTCGCACTTGGGGCACAGCAGGAAACTGCTACAGTGTGACAGCCAAGCTAGTTCTTACACATGCCTACATGTTTCCTTCCTCCTCATCACTAACTATGACCTCAATGCTAAAACACAGAAGAACACATGTAACATTACACCACCTCTATGACTGAAAAAAACAGAACATTATAGGCATCATAAAAGTAGACTTATGGCAGAACTGTTGTATTGGATTGCACTAGACTGCACAGGTGTCCGTAAGAAAGTAGCCACGAATGTGTACTTTGTTTATGCATAGCCCGTGTAACATATAAAATATATACAGTACTTAACAAATGTATTAGACCACCTGTCATAAAAATGAGAAAACAAAAAATATTTTAGAAATCTGTCAAAAACTTGTTTCAAACTAAAGATTGTATTGTTATTTATTAGGCAAATAACAAACTGGAACAACTAAATAGTCCTTATTCACATGTATTATGTATTATATATCCTTTGGCCCTGATAACAGCTTGCATTCTTGCAACCACTAAAACAAATGTTTCTGTTCAGGAATGCAAGTAAATAACTGTAATTTGGCATCTCAACCCAAAAATAATAATGTGCTTTACTATTTTTTTCAGCTTTTTTGTAAAACAGTAAATTTGAGAATTCATGGATAACAACAATAATTCTATTTTAGCATTAAAGAGATCATTTTGATTAAAGAGCTTGGCTTGCACATACTGGTGGATTAACCATTACAGAGACATCAAATATTTTGGTCATCAGCAATACTGTTCATTTAGGGCAGCGGGGGCAAACACCTTACACTGGGTGGGGGTCTAATACATTTGTTAAGCACTGTATATAAACATGACATATAAAAAAAAAAATTCCTTTATATTTCCTTGAAATTATTTTCTACATGTTGGCATTGGTTGGTTTTTGCAATCATGATACAGCAGTGGCTGCTGTAGAGACGCCAGCCCCAATTTGTGACTCCTCATGTAACCACTAGGAGGTGTATTGCCAACACTGTACAAATAACAGACACATGTACAAGTATGCAGGGACGGAGGGACAGAAATGACTGATGTGTAAAGCTGGGAACTTAATGGTGAGAATCATTTTCATTTTTCATTTTTCATTTTGTACTAATTCTATTATGTGTTTGCCAGTGGTTTTTGTTCACGTGAGACTTATTTGGGTGGCCATTTTGTTAAAACGTAGAAACTTTAAATGGACTGCCTCAACCCATCCACACACCTGTTCGGCCCTGCAGTCACCTGAGCATCCCCACCTGCACCTCATTCCCTGATCACCCTTCACTACAAATACTGGTTCACTTTCTTTGCTCCTTGTCCGATTGTTGAGTCAGTTTTGTTCAGCTTCTGCGTCCTGTTTTCCGTTTGTTCTCGAGGCCCGTTGCCTGCCTGTTTGGACTTTTCCTGTGTATCGGTGTCTGCATTTATGTTACCTTGCTCCAGCACCAGCTGTGACAATAACATTTTAAGCTTGAAACCTTTCTCAAAGATAAATAGACAAAAAAAAAAAGAGAAAACAATGGTCATATAAAAACAACAAAAAGTCATATAATATGTGGTGCAATTTTTGCAGACCTACATTAGACTTGCTCATCTGTGCAGCTCCACTGTTTTTTCTCCTACTACTGCTGACTTAAATAAACCTATAGACTTCATACTATTTTATATACACTTCAAGTTTTTGGCTTTGTTGCCTCATTATTACCAGTATCATCCTGAATTGTCACTGTGTTTTCATCGGGAAACATCTAATAAATGTCCAAAATGATTAAATAATATATTATAGAATACTGACAACAGTTTCTAATCAGAAAACGTCGTATCCTACGGCGACATTCAGTTTTGTTAAATTAAAAAAATAAATCACCTAACCTTCACTGTTACATCTCTGCTGATTTTGTTGAGCATAAGCAAGCCGTTTTATTGCCAATTATTCTGCCACTTCTTTTCCTGAGAGGAGGCCACCTGAAACGGTCTGGTTCTGACTACTTCATCAGGGTAGTAGAGATTGGCTGAATAAGGTTAAGTACATCTCCTTTTTTTTTTTTTTTGAAAAGATATCGCAGCTCAAAATACCAAATGGTTGACGAAACCAACAACGGCTTCATGAAAAGTGTGTTACAAACGGTTTTAGTAATTAGCAAAGAGGACCATTATCATTTAGAGCAACCAATATTACATACAGCCTGATCTTCTCCTTATATCCACCAATTAGTCTTGAAGAGAATGGCTGATTATTAACAAGATATTACTACTTTTTTTTCTCCACTATATCGGACCTTAATGTGAGAGGACACGGTCATCTTCACAGAAAACAACAAACTTACATCTTCTTGTCTTTCCCTCTCTGCAGCTCCACCTCGGATGCACCATACTTGGGTCTCATGGGGTTAAGGATGTGGTTGTTCCACCGAAACTTCACCTCCGTCACGTCACCCACGTCCACCTCGGCGTCGATCAGCACCTCGTAGGTTCGCCCAGGCTTCATTGTGCCCCTGTCACAAAAAGATACTTCACGACGCGTAGCAGTGCAATCTGCGCACCACTGCTGTAACGCAGTTGGTTGGTGATGTGTTGCTCACGCTTTGCAAACACTTGCAATACTTCCTATATAACACATACTATACAGTAACAATCCAACTAGCCACATTTCTGTGTCATACATGTTTTTATTGGTTTCATCTGGTTTGCGCGTCACTCTTACTGTGAAATTTGAGTTTCTTTACCATTTCTGAGATGTTCAAAGTTGATTTTCCCAACAAAATCAAACTTGAGAATACTTTTACATTATTCTCTTTTATGTGAACTTAAGGAGTAAGCCATCACATTAGAGCTCTTTGTCAGTCAGCTGCTCCCTCCCACACAGTAGGCTACATGGCCAGTTCTTGAGCAGTCCATTGAGGGAGTCTCTAAATGCCTTCTCTCTCCAAACACTAGAAAAACAAGAGACACTTTGAAGCCTGTAGTTTGGGGATTACCACTCACCACCACCTTGACCCATAAAATCTACATATGGTTAATAGAGTGCTGAAGGAATGAGTAATTCCTGTTCCCTCGACTGGAAGTCAATGGGTTTTTTGGTGAGATGCCTGAAATAAGGTCTGTGGTTAACACAAGCTTAAGAGATTTCAACATTTTGTTCTACGACATAAAATACGTCAGTAGATACCCCCCACTCGTGAATTTTGAAGCTTTTACGTGTCTTTAAAAAAGGCAGTTGCTAACAAGTGGCTAAATGAGACTACAGAGGTTGTTGCGGACATTAAACACGGAAAGTCGTCTACTCACTAGTCCGCCTTTACAGCCTCGCTGTGTTTATACTCTATATCTATTTGTCTATATATCTATATCTATCTATATTCTCTTAAAAGTGAAGCTTAGCGGAGGTGACGCTGAAGTAATGCGACCGTGGTGGAGTTCCTTTATAGCCTAACGTTAGCTTTTTACTTCTGGCGATTCCATTTACGCTTCAAAACTCATAAAAGTGGTGTGAATGGAAAAATCCCAATCCCTGACCAGATCTGCCATTTAGGTAGCAGGGAGTCATGATGATCAGATAAGAGACGTTACAGTTGTTCAAGTTCTCAACAAAGAGAAGCACAACATCCTAGACAAGGAGGCAGGTCCTCATCAGCAACTTTACCTCAATCCCCCCCCCCCGGTGTGTTCCACAAGACAATGCTCTAATGTTCTTACACATACAGCTGGTACTCCTTGGTGCTGTCATTGTCTCCAGCAAGTGCTACATACATGAAGCCAGGGTTAGGCCAGCGAGGACCATCCAGGGTTACTGCCATTCTGTAGCTGTAACCTAGAAATGTAAAGAAATAGCAGGCTAAGCACTCAAATAGCTGGAACCGTATCCCTGGCACAGTGTCATAACAACTTGATAGATGCATCATTTTCCACGGGTGGGGATTATCAAAGAACATGAACAGAGCGTAGTGCAAAAAATGAAACAAACTAATTTTTTAGAAGTTTGGCATGCACCGTGTCTGCACTGCTTTCAGGAAATAGCCACAGCCTTTCAATCTGACACTGACAAAAGCTCCTGCCTTTAGACTGCTTAAACCAGTGCAGGTAGTGATTGACTGATGACCCCCTTGTGGGTTACCGTAGCTGTATGCACTTACTGCAGTATTTAATTCAACAATATTTAATTGAAAGGCTCCTTTAAAAAAATGTGTCTGTGAGCACCCGCCCGCTTTGTATTTAGCTTTTTAAAAAACTGGACCAGGTCTGAATCAAACAACCAATCAGGGTTAGCTGGCACATGACTGGCAAATCAAAACAACTCTGTACAAACAAAGGGCGTTCTACAGAACGTTCCATCTTCTGGATTGGAGTGTGGATCAGAACGGTTGGAAGAGAGGAATCAAAACACAGAACCCCCTGATTGGTTGTTTGATTCAGACCTGGTCCAGTTTTTTAAAAAGCTAAATACAAAGGGAGGCGGGTGCTCACAGACACACACACTTTTTTAAAGGAGCCCTTCAATTAGATATTGTTAGTGACATGCAATGGTCAAAATTAGTTATTTCAACCAAAATTATCATTCAATAATATTGCCTACTGTTGCTTTAATATTTTTGGAAGGATAATGTAGCATAAATTACTTTCACTCAATACCCTGGCACATCCTGTTAGTGTGCCCTGCCCTGTGGAATGCCCAATACTTGAAAACCCTAACCTAAACTTAACATAACACTCAAACTTCCCAGTACTGCTGCTCCAAGATGGAAAAATTTCCGGACGTTTGAAAAATGGCTTTGTTTTCTTGGATGACCACATTCAATTGAAAAGGATTTTAAAGCCGACTGGGGTGGAGAATGATACCAGCCTATAGAAAACGTTGTATGTTAACTATCAACTGAGCTGCAGGCATGAAAAATATACTAAGATACTTTCTCTGGACAGTAATATATGAAAAGGTTTCAGTGGTTCAGTGAGATCTTATGACGGGCAGGGGACTTACGGCCAAAGGGCTTTGAACTGCCTGTGTTGAGGAAGTACTTCGTCTTCGAAATGCCATCAGTCACAGTGAACTTGTCAGCATGGTGGCCCATCAGAGGACATTTGTTGTCTGCACATGGGAAACACTTTCCCTGTGAAGACAAGGACATAGTGAAGTGTGAAGAATGAGCTTAGCCTGTGATGGAGTGTAAGAGTCCTGTCAATGAATAGTCAGGGTAAAAGTGACAACTCTGAAAGACTTTCCCCCTTATACTCCTTTCAAATATTGCAGATTGCCACCTTATAAACACGAAGGTGGAGAATGGCTTTGGCTTTGCAATAAGTTGCTGTGTGGGAACCGGCTGACTTTGTGGCTGTCAGCTACGGCAGCAGGAATAACACCAGGGAGCGTTTTACGAGGTGAACGACAAGGAGGTGCTGTCATCTCTCAACGGGGACATAGTCGTATGAGGTCATGCTCGGCGCTCCCTGGGCCTCCTTTGATCTGGACATGTGTCCAAAGCGGGGATAAACTGTCATTAACGCCAACAGCTGCAGATACAAGCCGTCCCCTTGAAAGACATGAGGGAAGCCCATTTACATTGCCTGCTCCGCCGCAGCAAAAAATCTAATCTTGCCAAATCGACTTCTGAAACCAAAGAAATGGTTCACAGCCATATCGGTGTCATACAGCAACAGGTGGCAGTCCCATGCACATGCTGCGATGGTGGAGACATGGGCCCCTTCTTCTCCAGTCCTTCTCTTGTCTCAGTCCGTCTGACAACCCTGAGTCACTTTTTAAATTGAGGGCATGAGATGCCTCCCAGATCCCTCGTCTGTGGCCCCTAAGACCAGAAGCTTTGCAGAGATCATTACAACTGCTCTCCAGACACTTTTTTTTTAATGTAGAAATCCAGACACATTTCATAAAAAAAAAAAAATTACTGTAACACAGTGGAACTGTTTGAATTCATCTAAACAATTTCAACTTCTACTCACTAAACATCTGATAACACCAGTATTTTTAACAGCAAAGTTTCAGACTGATATCATTTCGCTGTGGAACTAGTGGATTCACTTTGGTGAACTTGCTTTTAACCAATTGCAAACTATCTTGACCGTGCTGACAAGCTGTCATATTAGTCGTGTTGCACCGTCCAATTGCATAACCCTTTTCTGAGTTGGCACGGTTCGAAGTCGGTCATGAGACAGAAGTCGAAGGTATGAATACATCTCTGCAGAAAGCAAAACTGGCTTGACTTGCTATTGAGACTGGCTAGTGCTAGCATGTAGCCAGCTAGCCTGCCAGCCACAGTGCTTCTTCAACTCGCCCGGCATGTAGTCACTACACCACCATGCTTCCACTTATTGACTGAATGAATGAACCCTGAGTCAATTTGGCGCGTAGTTAAGTTCAAATTAGTTCCTCTACAACCAGTTACAACATTACAAAGCTACTTACAGTATGTGTCAATGCAACAATGGTATACTGATAATACTTCTGTACTTAATAGAAGTACTATTTCTAATACAGAACTTTTACTTATAATGTAAAAGACAAATCAATAAGGAAGACCACCACTTCCAAGAAATTGAACATTCATCAGTGACTCATGTTTAATGACATAATGAGTATATTCTTTCTTCTTTTTTATTAAGGATGGTCTTGTGTTTCTTTTTACTTTAGTACGGTTATTTATGCTAAAGGAGGTAGGAAAGGAAACCTCAAAGCTATATTTCTTAGCATCTAGAGAATTCTACCGATCCTATCATGGCTACAACTTGAAAAACGTCCAGGTCTGCTCAAAGACAAAAGACTTTGAACATGCACCAACCAAAGAAGATATTTAAGTTTGTAAAATGTGCAATCTATTAATGTCTCAATGTGTGAATTCTTCAAAAAATAATCACTTGGGCAGTTGAACCAAAGACTTACAGCAGCAAAACTGTCCTTGTCAGAGCAGGGGAATCCTACAAAGCTTTGGGGTTTAACCACACTCTCGCTGTAGTACTGGTAGGCTCGGACATGGTTGCAGGCATCAAACTTAATGGTACCTGGCAGAAGATTGGAACGGTGGTGACAGGGAAGAGGAGAAGAAGTGAGAGGGACATGGTGTTACAAGAGGGTGAAGAGATGTGAGATGCAGATTTGAGTCTTGAATTTCAGATAGCTAAGTACAAACTCATGACCTTCTGACCAGAGGTCAGGTCACAATGATAGTTGAGTGGCAAGAAACTTTAGGTTTCTAAAGGTTTAGATGACTGAGCTGTCAATTTAAGGGAAAAATTCAAAACTATCAAGTCGCCTTACTGGTTCTGAAAGTCAACGGCAGTAAAACAACAACAAGGAGAATCTTGTAGTCAGAGTGCGAATGTGAGAAACAGAGAAACAATGTCAGAGAGAGACAGACATAGAAAGAGGTCACGGCTTCTATTGTTTTCTCTTCTGGTACAGGGCAAACACCAGGCACTCCAAGACCTTCAGCTATGTGGCCCTGGCTCCCGCTCTCCGACTCTTATCTATAGGATCGAAAGTGGCAGATTCAGCTGTGCCAAAAACACCCCCTCCGGACCCAGGCATGGCACCAATGCTGCCACTTGAGCCTCGCTGCTCAGACTGGTCAGCAGGAATAACTCTGCCTGGGTTTTCTTTACAACTTTTCCGTTGGGACACCTCCAATATTCCACAGGGGCTCTGCATTGTAAGTTGCGTGGCTAAGGAAATAGAATGTATGCGTCACTGTGTTATGTATAGGAAACATGCATGTGACGGAGCCTGTAGACTTGAGGACACTAGACAGTGTGTACGGTGTGTAGAGCACATCAAAGTAGTATATCAAAGGTCACATCATGCGCTTGTAAGTTTACTCTCTTACTTTGTGGCTTCTCAACCAACAGATACACATTTTGATTTGTATGGGAATGTTGTATTGTTCCTGATGATTATAATTTTTTTTTTAATGTCTGGTTGGTACATTGCATGGCAAATACATTTTGCAGATTAATTTGCTGATAAGTGACCCATTTCCTGAGATGTCAGATGTTCAGTGACACTGGAATCCTTAATCCTTTAAAAATTACATTCAAGTCAAGTGAACTGTTTATAACTTCTGAAGTGGTCTGAAAATAAAAACTAGGAATATTAAGTTGAATTCATTTTGAAAATAATAGATTAGTTGATTCCACTTGATGTCCCGCATGATGTTTTACAGTGCACCAGCTTATACACCGTTAGTGCTTGTTTTTCCTTTCCAGCGTAGGCAGCGGGCAAGATTCAACCCTGTTTCCAAAAATAGATTCATATATTGCTAATTCACAGAAGCATACGCATTCTGAGAGGAACATGATGCCATATGAATTAAGCTTTTAAACGACATTTTAACAAACTTTTCTTGCCCAACCCCAACCAAATGTGGGACTCAGGATGCTAACGTCAGTTCAGTTCAGATCTAGACTATAAAGACGTGACGAATGGCAAAACAATTGTCTGAGTGTGAAGGACTGCAGTCTTTGATTGGGTGGCAAAACAATATGACTATACCAAAATCGTCATCCTGATCATTGCGGTTCCTCTTCATTTATTAAAATGTGTTTGTGTGTCTCGGTTTATCTCACCCTCCCAGATGGCATCCAGGTCAATGGGGTTCCCTTTGTTGGCGGAGCAGCCAGGCATCAGCTCTCCTCCGTTGGGGTAGAAGTCAATGTGGCCCACAGATTGTGACATCCCCAGACCTGAGGGTAGAAACAGAAATCACTTTTTGTATAGAGACATACGATTCTTTCAAATGTTATCAAAATTCCAACTCCTCAGTTCCAACTCTACTAGACACCGGTCAAAATAGCATACAATTGGTTAATTGAAATTGGCTGATGTTTCTAAGAGCATGGAATATTGTTTTAAATTTTTTTCTGTAAGGATTGTCACGTTCTAAAACTACTACTACTACTTACAGATAGGAGTATACTACTGTTTTAGAAAGTGCAATTAAGACATTGAGCGAATACCTCCCAATTCTCATTCATTGTGATCAAAAGGGATACGTACCAAGTTTGGAGTTGAAAGGAAGTCCATCGCTGTGAATGACATCCACAAAGGCGGCGTCGCTGGTGTCCAGGCGCACAGAGGCGTTAGTTCCCTGGAAGTAAGGTTCAGTTGGGTCCAGTCCTAAGCAGAGAAAGACCCGTGTTTCATCACGGAGAGATCATTGGAATTTCAATGTGTAGACATCTTAATTTGCCCTAATTAAGATGCTGTCCAAGCTGTCTTCTACCAGAAGATAATGTGAAAAGCTGGTGCAGTCTACGTGTTGCTTTCAGCCCATTCTTTCTGTGTTCCTGGGCAATGTCAGTAATTCAGATTGAATGATATAAAACATTGGTTCAAATACAGGTTCACAAAATGCAATAATAATCCAAAAATATTATAATGATAATAATTATTATTAATTAATTTATTGTTTATTTAGCAGGGACAATGGACAATACATGTATTGTACCAGATATAGCTAGAAGCGTGTTCATCTCTAATCCCAACACCATTAAAAACAGACAGTTCATCAATACAAGAATTTACCAAACACTCAGTACCAATGCTGGCCACGTTCAGTGTCTCTTAGTTCAATGACTACAGACCTGATTGTCCTTCATGTTTAGTAAATTTAACATGTTTTAAAAGTACTGCACAACAATCATACATAAATATTTAACATGCTGAACATCCTCTGCCCTCTGTCCTTTTATAATAATTTCAGGAGGAGGGCAATTACTTCCTCTTATGGAAAAGAACATACTAACTGTTTTAGACAAACATGTACATAAACGACCGTGTCATCTGCATACATTTGAATATTAACTTCTGAGCAAATGGATGGTAGATCATTAATATAGATACAAAATAAAAGAGGACCTAAAATTGAACCTTGGAGTACACCAATAGAACTATTATTCAAATATGATGCAACCCATTCAATAGTATTTTCTGATACATCATGAGTTGATAATTTTGATAACCAAACTGAGTTGTCCAAAAAATGTAGAATAGCGGTCTCTTATTTCTACATGACTTCAGCTAACAGACCATTCTAAAGTGCGAGTGTTGCAGAAGGTTTACCTGTGATGCGTGCAAGGCCAGTGATCCTGCTCCCAGCGTCTCCTGCAGCATGAGCTCCAAGGCTGTGTCCGATGATATGGAACTTACCAGCCACCTGCTTGTAGTTGCCCTGCATCATGCAACATCTTAGATTGAAAGAGACTGTATCTACCACACTGCAACATGCAGTATGTCCTTCAACCACTGTGTGTGTGTGAGAATGTGAGAATATTCTCTCAGCTTGCAGGTGTGTCTGTCTTTGCCCTTTCCACTTCACCTGTTGTGTAATATGAAGTCTATTTGGGGCTTCTGTGATTACACTGATACTCAGCTGTCTGGAAGCAGCAACATGAAAAAGTTTCACATACAATGAAACAAGCATTCTGTATATGGGGATGGTGCTCCTTCAATTATGACCATCTTTTTTAAAGTCTGTCTCTTACCCTGACTTCATGGAAGTACAATTCTAAATAGCTGGAATACTCCTTTAAAGGAACCTGACGTTTGTATGATGTAGAATATATCAGAATATATCTATCTTTCTGCATCCAATACAGAGATAGGTCCATGATGTTTTCAGCCTAGCTTAGCACAAAGACTGGAAGCAGGGGGAAACTGCTAGCCTAGCTCTATCAAAAGTTTAAAAAAAATAGCTATCTCTCTTCAAGGAATCAGAAAGAAACAAGGGGTATTTCCCAAAATGTCACTTCCTTCGAGAAAGAATACTTTTTCTCAATCACTCTACCATTCATCTATCTAAAGAACTAAGAGCTACTTAGTTGTGACCTACACCTACAGTATGCCAGTGTCTGACAGTTAATGCAGTACGTACCATGAGGAATGTGATCATGGATGCCACCTGAGCAGACACCACCCTGGCATTATTGGCAGCCTGAGCATACGGAGTCTTCACACCTTTCTTCCACTCCACAGCAATGCAGTTCACATTCTCCCAGGTCAGAATCACCTAAACACAGCAGCAAGCTAGTCAACAATAGGGTTAAAGGGTCAGTTCACACAACCTACAAAAAACATGTTTTCTTGCTTACCCCTAGTAAGTAATGTAGTGCTTCACAATTAAAGCATTCGGTGTTAAATATATAATAGACAGGACAGTAACAAACCCAAGAGGACAAGAAATAACGTCAACAAAAGAGCAAAAACCTCAGTTAATAAAAGCAAGGGAATATAAGTGTGTCTTGAGAAGTATGAGAAGAAGAATGATCGAATAGTGACAAGTGAACTATTCCAAAACTGACGGGCAATACTTGGTCTCCCTTCATCCAATAAACACTGGTTAGAAACCGACCTGGGAAACTTGTGGCTACTATATGTGTAACGTCTCGTCCTGGTCATTAGTCTGTTTTGTCTTATTTCGTACGTTTTATGTTTTGTGTCGCACATTTCCGGTTTTATTTTGTAGTACTTACCTCTCCTCTCGTTTCAGACACTTCACTTCCTGCCCTCGTGTATTTCCTGCCTTCGTGATTACCTGCCCCGCCCTGATTAGTTTCATCTGGTCCTCGTTAGTCACTCACCTGTGTGTATTTAACCTGTGTTCTCGCCTCCTTCTGTGCCAGTTCGTCTTCATCCCTAGTGCAAGTGTTCCAGCGATTTTTCTTGTGTTCTTTGTAGTTTAACTCCTGTTTGGATATTTTTGACTATGTCTTTGCCTGTTCCCTCCTGGGTTATCTGCATTGTTTGACTGCTCTACCTTGTACCGAACCCTGCCTGTTTTCAGTAAAGACTGGGTTTTTGAGTCTGAGTCGTGCTTTTCGGCCCTCTCCTCTGTGATACCAGCCGTTACAATACGAACTGGCCACAATGGACTCAGCTGATTGAGATCCCACGAGGAGCAACTGTCTTCTGTGTGCACCGGAGTTCGGGAGCTCACTGATCGTCATGAGGGTTTCCAAACGCTCATTGGTGGCCAGGTCAGTCAGCTCGCTGAGCAAGGTCCAGCAACTTATCTCTCACATAGAGACATTATTGACTTTGCCACTGGCATGGGCTACGGTGGAGTGAGCAAGGTCATCACCCATTTGCAATCTCTAACAAGCTTTACGAGCACTCTCAGTAAGATTTTTTGACCACACCACTCCCAGCCGAGAGGCGGCGAGAGTACTCCTCAACGTGCAGCAGGGAAGGAGTTCTGCACTCTGATTGCTGACAGTGGATGGAACGCTCCTTCGTTAATTGACGCTTTCCGTAGGGGATTAAAAGACTCCATTAAGGACATGCGGACACCTCTCGAGCTTCCTTCTGATCTCGACTCGTTCATTGCCCTGGCTATCAAGATTGACAATAGACTTAATGAACTAGAGAAAGGAAAAAGTAAGACACTGGTCATCTTCCTCTGTCTCAACCCACCGTCCTCCCATTCAAGTTACTGCAAACCCTAAGGCATCTGCGCCCTCATCTGGCTCGGAGAAACCCATGCAGCTGGGAAGGGCAAGATTGACGACAGCGTTGCCTGTGGGACGGCAGGTGCATTTACTGTGCCCAGGTTGGCCACTTTCTCTCATCATGTCCAGTAAAAGGCAGGGCTCCCCAGTAAAGAGGAGGGTACTGGTGAGTATTAACTCCTCTTCTCAACCTTTAACTCTCGTTCAACTCATCACGCCCCAGGGAACTCAGAAGCACCAGGCCTCGTCCCACCCAGGGGACGTCTCTACTCGTTGGCGGCTCATGAGAGAAAGGCCATGGAGACTTACATCAACTCCTCACTCGCTGCTGGGATTGTACGTCTTCCTTCCTCTCCCGCTGGAGTGGGGTTCTTCTTCATGGGGAAAAAGGATACGTCTCTGTGACCCTGCATTGACTACTGTTGACTCAATGACATCACCATTAGGAACAGGCACCCCCTCTTAATTCTTTCATGTTTGAAGTGCTCCAGAGTGCCAAGGTCTTCACCAAATTGGACCTTCGCAACGTCTATCATAAGAGAGGGGGACGAGTGGAAGACCGCTTTCAACACTCCCACTGTGCATTATAAATATTTGTTATGTCTTTTGGACTGACTAACGCCCTAGCGGTGTTTCAGGCCCTGGTAAATTATGTTCTTCATAATATGTTGGATAAGTTTGTTTTTGTCTATTTAGATGACATCCTCCCCTGACAAAGCTACCCACGTCCAACATGTTCACCAGGTTCTGTCTCGCCTCCTCAATCATCAGTTATTCGTCAAAGCAGAGAAATGTGAGTTCCACGTCTCATCTGTTGCCTTTTTAGGCTTTATTGTGTCACAGAATTACATACGCATGGACCCAGAAAAGGTCAGTGCAGTCACCAATAGGCCCGCACCCACTTGTCATAAGCAAGTACAACAGTTTTTGGGGTTCGCCAATTTCTATAGTACCGTGGCGGCCCCCCTGCATGCACTAACCTCTCCCAGTGTTCCCTTCCCGTGGTCTCCTCAGGCTGAAAGGGCCTTCTCTCGGCTCAAGGAGTGCTTCACAACAGCCCCTATCCTAACCCTTCAGGACCCCAGTTCATGGCCGAGGTGGATGCTGCGGATCTGGGTATTGGAGCTTGTCTCAGCAGATGACAACAAACTCCATCCGTGTGCTTTTCTCTCCCGCAAGTTGTCTCCAGCTGAACGTAACTACAACGTGGGAAATTGTGAATTACTAAGTTTAGGTGGCACTGGAAGAATGGAAGCACTGGTTGGAGGGGGCTGAGCATCCATTTCTGGTTTTGGATTGATCACAAATACATCAGGACAGCTAAAAGACTAAATGCCAGACAAGCCAGGTGGGCCCTATTCTTTACTAGATTCAATTTCACTCTGTCATATCGCCCTGGTTCCCAGAATGTCAAACCTGATGCTCTGTCTCGGCTGTTCCCCAAATCTCTTCTCCGAGCGTCTACCAACATTATTCCGCCTACCTGTGAGGTTGGTGCAGTCACTTGGGGATTCGAGAGCTGGGTAAAAAAGGCTCTTAGTAACATTTGTGTCCTGGACAATTGTCCACAAAACCGCCTATTTGTGCCTCCTGCTGTCCGCTCTCAGGTGATCCACTGGGCCCACACCTCCCGGCAGACAGAGAGAGGCTTAATCAGGAATTGAGACCTGCCTGCGCTGCCTCGTCTCCCAGAACCCGGCCACCTGGAACAAACACCTGATCTGGGTTGAGTATGCACACAATACTTTACCTGGTTCTGCCACTGGTTTGTCTCCCTTCCAGAGGAAAATAACATGTGACAACTAAAGGGTAAGGGTTAGGGCACATTATAAACCGAAATGATGGGGTCCTCAAGTAGACACAGAGACATGGGTTCAATAGAGGTACACAACTTCCTTGGGCTAATTCAAAACTAAACGTTTCAGTAACATGCTCACAACAAACTTGTCATTATGGGTTCTTCACATCAATATTTCTTCAATGAACATCCATGAAGGAGTTTTTCAATGTGTCTTCTTACCTTACACATCTCCTGTGGCCAGTCCTCATCTTCTTTTTCCAAATAACCAGGAATGACGAATCGAGTCTTTCTCATCCCGCTGTAGTTTGATGCTTGGATGGTTTGGTCAGCCTTTATCTCCTGACAGTTTCAGTTGAAAAGCAATGATGAATAGAGTGAGAGCTTAAAGGATCTTTTCAGTACCCAAATCCCTCTTTGTGTTACTGTCCCTCTGCCAGTAACTCAGTAACTGTGGAAGAAACCCATTTGATGTGTCTAGCTTGGACTGCTGAAGCCTCATATTGACTTCATCTGAACTTAAAAATGTATTTTTGCACAGAATGAGGACTGTGGATTTCATCACTTACATTGAAATTGCTTTAGCAAGGGATCTCTTTGCAGCTAGTGTGGAGAAATTACAGTGACCAATAACCCTTTCAATGTACATATGGGCATGTGAGTGTTGTTTTAAGATGCACACATGGTTTTCACACACACTGCAGCTCCTTGTTACCTAGCAAAAGAAAATAAAACCGCTTGCCTGGTGGTAGCGGTTCTTCTGGGTAAAAAGGAGGAAGCGGGTGCCGATCTTATCAGGGTGCCAGGGTAGGATGGAGGCTGGTCTCTGATCAGTGCCCCCCCAGGGAGGAAGGTCGTTAAAGCATCCTAGCTCATCAAAACAGACATCGGCCGCTGTGTGACATGGAGAACACACCATGAAGACAAACCCTCATTTCACAATGATACTCAAGTCAGAAAAAACACATTATCTGTTCAACTCATGAGGGTTTGAAGCTTTCTAGGCTGAGAATTTCTTTCACAGACCTTCCAGATAGAACTTTGAATAAAGGTTGCAAACAGTGTACATTAGCAATAGGAAGTCCAAACAGAGTAAAAAAAAAAGTTGCATGGTTTGTACTGCCAAGGTTACAGTGTGAACCCAGCCAAAACATGTTATCCATTTATTTTGTCCATATCTGCAGCTTTATATGAAAGATATTTATGTCAAATCAAATCATCACCACAATGGACATGGCAGGCGGCATGGTGGCGCAGTGGTTAGCATGAGATAAAGCCGGGTTGGGGCTGCCCCCGTCATGTCGAAGTGTCCTTCCCGATGGAGACCAGCACCTTGCATGGCAGCTCGGTCGCCATCGGTGTGTGAATGTGTGAGTGAATGGGTGAACGAGACTTAGCTGTAAAGCGCTTTGGGAACCGTGAAGGTTGAAAAGCGCTATATAAGTGAGACCATTTACAATGGTTGTGATGCAGTTTAACTGACACATATTTTTGTTAGAACCGAACCTTCCTACCTTGGTTATCTATGATGCACTCTAGTATCTCGGCTGCTAGTATCTATTCGAGTCTTACCGTGGTTTTTATATTAAGGATGTGATGTTTACATGGAACATTAGAGAGGTCAAACCACAAATAATACATTTACATGGAGCATATAAAACCTTGTTATTCATGTACCTGTTTACATGATTCTCATCTAAAATAGTAGTAGAATAAGAATCTTTATTATCCCCAAGGGGCAATTTGTTGTGCAGCCAGCCAGACAAACAATAGACAATAAATACAATATAAAAATTATTTAAAGAGTTATTTAAAAGGCCAATTGCCGCAGGTATGAACGAGTTCTCATGTCTATTGGTCGTGCATCTTGACAAATTGTACCTGAGACCAGACGGAAGCAACTTAAAATCCTCGGACAGGGGGTTGCTAGCATCAGCTAGGATTGACTGGGCCTTCTCCAAAGTCCTAACCTTCTACACGAGGGAGGTTGTTAAACGTAGTGCCGGCAATTTAGCTGCACACTTTAATGATACCCTGTAGTCTGTTTCTGTTTTTGAGGGTAAGAGACACATACCAGCAGACATTTACATGTGCAAAACATGGACCGGAGCTCTCCAAAAATGCCGTATGCGTGTTAAAGGACTCAATGGAAAGACCTTAAACTGAACTGAACATTTGTATCATTTTCCAAACAAGTACTTTAACGGAGAAGGTTATATCTCCTAACAACTGTTCCACCAGCATGAACAAAATAAAAGGGACTGATTAATTTTTTGGGGTATATGGTAAAATTTATCAAGCAGTGGCCTGCTGGTCAGTTCATCATTACTAACTCATTCTGTCTAGCCAAACCCACAGAACTTCATTTGGAATTACGCCACATATTTCAGGCTGAAATAAGACATTTAGAATATTTGTGCTGCCATAAAGAACACAGAGTCCTAGGTCTGAATATTTCACTCAGTGTAAACATCATGTAGCTCCAATGAAGAGTTGGAACACGCTGTAACAGTACATGATGCTGTCAAACAGGATGGAACGAGATGATTTTAACAAATCAAAAAAATGTAATTATCTTAACTCTATTGCTCACTTACCATATGCTGCACCGATGAGGAAGACGAGCAGACCGAAACTCCACACCTGTGACATCTGTTGCACATAAAGTCCCGTGAGTATTTTTAGTTGTAGAGAGGTGCAACAAAGATGTGAACGGGATCGCTGCTGCGTACTCACCTCGAGGCCAGACGAGAAGGTAGTGAGCTAACGCGGCATTGCTTATAAACCCTCCGGCCAGATGCCTGTTTGCCCACGCAGGAGTGGGAAACACACAGGTGACAGGTAAGAGTGTCGGGTCAAAAACAGGTCACTCGTTACATGTGTGCTTTATACATGCTTGTACATGCCTTCACCTGAATTTGAACAGATGTCTCGATCGGCAGATATGGAGGCTGGCATGTTCTCCTGTGTGCTGTGGTCAGCAGGACTGCATAATCACAGGCCCAGTCTGTCAGCAGCTGGTAGGAATAATCTACAGTAGTGTGCAACACAGCTTCGGTATACAGAGCACGCAGTCGCCCTCATGACGAACCTGCAGCTGATTCACAAACTACCCCCCAATCTCTCAGAATGGCAGGAACATAACCACCACATAGCGGACAATAGGAACTTCACAAAGCACAACAAAAACGAGGAGAAATTTCACTTAAAGTCAACAAGAATTAACCATTACAACAGGGTATATCAATTCATCCTCTAATTACTAATAGACCAAATTAGTGTTTGTGCAGGAACTGGAAAATGACACCGAATGCTTGGTCAGATTCTCAGTCTTGATTATATTACATAACGTTGGTTGATTTCAATTCTAAATGTCTTCATTTTATTCTGTATTTCATCTGGACAAAATATTAGGCTGTCCATGTCAAGAAGGTAATAAACACTGATGCTTTTGGAGAGTTTTCTGACTTCTTTTGCTAATTGAAAAAAAAAAGAAATAATATTTGTTCTCAGCAAAGCTTTATTGTGGTTCACCCTGCCTTCCAGCTACTAGCTACTGGTTTCTGTACATTTCAGTGCACCTGGAAATACACTTTATACACTCCAAATCAAGCTTCAGTTTCAATGGAGGTGCTGCGCAGCGATTACAAAACAACTACTGGCTGCTTGCTAGGGACTGTACAGGAAAACACACTATAACACTGCAGTGTGCTTTGGAAGATGGTCAACAATAATGAAATTATACCGGATTTTGTTGCAAAAATGCTAATGCTAATGTAACCTTAAATGTAAAGGAAAAAATATATATATATTATGACAATATTGCACACTGTATATATCTGCGAAATATTCATGATGGCACTTCACATCAAATGGAAATACTGTAGATATTTATGCGTCATTTTACACACATTTTTCTCAAATTCAGCGTGGCTTATTTTGAAACTTTGAGATGTTGGTTTGAATACCTGATGATGATGATGATGATGATGATGATGGGACTGGCTCTCTGTGTTCATGGCAGTTTTTTTTGGACATTTCGTATAAGTCCAGTAGATGGCATTAGAGAGCAAGTAAAAATGTAGCAGCGTCTCCCCTGTTATCCCTGCCAGACCTCAGTTAAAGTAGATCCCTCCGCTACCGTGTCTTGTTTAAAGTGCAGACTGAATTATCATGCTGTGCTTCTAACGGCTTCAGCGCTAAAGACCGAGGACTGATTCATCATGTTTTTTTTCTGTTTTTTTGTTACAATCGCAGAGTCACATTTCACACTTCACAATTTCTTTAAACTCTCCATCCAGTCGGCACAGCAGAAGTCAAATGTGGACAAAAAAAACTGTAGATCACTATTCATTGCGTTTCCACAAAATGCATTCAATGACCACATCTCTCAAATTTCCTGACAACATAACATAACTAAAAAGAAATAAAAAAATAAAATAAAATAAAAATGCATAAGCCCCTAACACTGAACACCTATTTTAATTTCTTGATGACCTCTACGAAAGCCTCGTCCCAGGTGAGGACAGGGGGCAGGTGCAGCAGGTTCCAGAACATTTTGTAATTGTACGGGACCGTGTGGTGTTTCTCTTCCAGTCACAGGTGGTTTTTTGACCAAAGTGACACATTTCCTTACAGAATGGACAACAAAATACTGCTATCAATATGAACCGGTTCAAACCTTCATCTTGTGCCATTTGTTGGTACTTTACATAGTTATAGTATGTGCCAAAATCACAGCATGAACTGTGAAGCCCTACTGCTCTCTGCGCCTGCACTTTCCCGTGCCTTTGGCCTCTTTGATCCACGATTGTGTCTTAACAAGACGTGAAAAAAAAAACTGTAACAGCCTATCCCAGGATGGTGTCACTTGTCCTTCCACCTTACAGAGGAAACCTTGTCCTCATGGAGGTGGACAGTTTATGCAAAAAGGTATTTTCCCAGGTGTATCGCAAGAGAGGACATGAGGTGTGATGTGGATGAGAACCTGTGGTCAAATGCAGAAGGCATGGGTTCACAGCGCTGTTGTATTTCTATATCTGTAGCTGTACTATACAAGTATGTATAGTGAATGTGTGTAGTCTTGTCTCGCATCACTGGAATTACTTTAGTTTCCTATTGAATGCCCATTGAAGCGAGCAAAAAAAGAGGTGAACTCGTTTTTTTGTTGTAATTGAATCCCGCTTTACGCTACATTCCATTTATTTTTCACAAAAAGACAACCGTGACACTGATTGTAATACCAGTAAACTTAGGTTTCGGGACAACCTGTCAAGCCTACTTCTACCTGGTCAACCATCAGCCGTCTGTCTCCGATTGACATGAATTCATCTGTCTTTGACGTCCAATACCTCCAGAATTTCCATTTTCCGTTTTGGTTGCATGAGTGCATTTTGGATGCGAGACGAACTGTGTGAGGAGTTCTGAAAGAGTTAACTCGTATCGAGAAACGTGACTTAGCAATTGTAAAACCATTCAGTATGTTACACTATGTACACTAAATGTGCAAAACACATGTATATGTATAGTAATTGTAACTTGAACGGTCCAAATTATTTTTTGTATGTTATTCCAGCAAAATCTGGTAACGTTTTTGGTCTCAGTTTTTCCCCTTCTTTAAACAGTATCTCCTTTAAATGGAAAATCACTATCTAAGAAATGAGACATGAGAATATTAAATATTTAAAAAAATCAGTCTTTCAATTTGTAAGTGTAGATTTGAATATTCCACTTTTAGGACTTTCAGTTTATGAATCCATTCACAACCCCCCCCCCCCCCCCCCCCAGTGATGCTATGTAAAAGGTCACTACAGGCTGTCATGATGTTTGTACCAAAGCTGACGCGCATTCATAGTTGACGTCATTCATGTTTAAAACCGTGTGTGTAGCACATTCAAATCCATCGCCTGCCAGAAGAGCAGCAGCTCAGAAACACTGAGCTAAATCCAAACGGTCAGATTGGGTAAACAGGCCGGCAGGGGCCAATCTTTGCCAGATGATGCAGCGAGAGTGTTGGGGTTTTCTCTGTGAAGTGTGTTCGGATTTGGGCCTGGGTTAATCCCATGTGAAAACAGCCCTGGGTGCACTCTGCTCTCCTGGGCTCCTGGATAAATACCGGCCAATTAGAGGTGTCTGGGATAGGTTTTTAGACAAGAGCTGCAGCTATAGCCGGTGGGAGTGTGTGTGTGTGTGTGTGTGTGAAAAGTTTCTGTTCTGTTCAAATATTTTTTTCTCCACATAAGTCAGAATCTGCTATGATGTATGCAAACAGAGTTACATTGTCTCAATTATCATATATAATACATATGGGGGGGGGGGGGGGTTGTGAAGCTCTCTTGATTTTAAGGGTGTAAGAATTTTTATATATATATGACATATAATATACATGCATTTAATTTATTTCTGTGAAGAAGACAACTACATTTAAGGGTTATTTTAGTTTACTTTATTTATTTATTATAAAGCCAGGCTGCTTGGACTATTAAAACGTATGTATGATAGTGACATTAATAGAAAATCATAATACAGACATAGAGTTGTGTTCCTAAAGATATAAGGAAAAATCGTCAGATACATAGTAATATCCACAGGAAATAGTCAATATTCAGAATTTTATACAAATTGCTAGTTTTACACAAACTTCCTGCAGGCATTAAGTTCACTATTTGGGTTCACTGAACAGTTAATTGTTCCGTGCTGTTATTGTTTTTTGTGCAATGAATATAATGAAATATAAATGAAGACATTTCAAAAGAAGTAGGCTGCTTTTCCCCCTCCTTTGTAATTGTATGTGGGTGGCTGCAGAAGGTGATCATTTTGCCGGCACTGGATACGAAAACGAAAACATTAGTCAGGGAATGTAATCTGGGGTTTTGCAAAATCCAATTTAGACAGTTCAAAATGTGATTCAGTACAAACATAGTGATCCTGGAATTGATGATGTTCAAGCTTGGTCAGTTTCTTTCTTTTCTTCAGCGGGTTCAGTTACATTTTCATTTCTAATACCAGTACAACTCATTTTTTTTTCCATTTGGACTTATCTGCAGTGGTTTTCACGTACTTTAGATCACCACGCCTAGTGTGTACTGAAAGGGGAGGGGAGCTTACTTAGATTCTAATGCACAGGTGTTGCAGCTGACTTTGGTTGGCGGGAGGCACGTCCTGCAGTCAGCCGGTTGCAGCAGGTAGTTTGTTGGAGATTGTGACAATAAAGATCAGCCAAGTCCCAATTTCTTTCTTTTCAAATTAGCTGAGCCACTCCAATCTTTCCATTCACCCCTTGGCAAATCAAAAATGTACCACATGGTTGGAAAGCACCTGATGTATATTCATCCAAAACCAAGTTCACAACAATATTTCTTTTGTTCTTCTGTTTGAGTAAAGTTTGCCAAAAAAAAACAAAAAACTGCAGTGGCCAGGACATTACTGAGCCTTTTAAAAAAACATTTAACTATACATTTTTGGGGTGTTTTAAAATATTTACATATTCAGTGTGAACCAATGGGCTTGGGGATGACAGCCACAGACTAACACTCTTTTGGTTTAGGTCTTTTCATGGGACTGGTTGACAAATTACACAAATATAGACTGACACCGGCCTTACAGTACGTTTACAATGTTCATGACATGATAAAATGAAAAACATTCAAATGACAATTAACTCATAAGACGGACAACATGAATGTTTCTTTCGTTTTTTTTCCAGGATGTGGTCTCCCACATAAAAATAGAAAACCAGTCAGAATCCAGGGCTGTCAGCACAGTGTGTGTGTGTGTGTGTGTGTGTCTGCTGTATACCTGCAGTACAGACTCACAAATAGAACTTCAATCAATGTGCATGGCATGCAATTTGGAGTCCGTTATTAGGATGGTGGGGGAGTTCTAAGGCAAACAGGAAATTGCATGCAAGACAGCACAAGCTGGAGGCGCTTGGGAAGAGGACAGAAAAGCTCGGTAGGTTGGATCTGCGCTACAGCGGCTTACTGTAGGAATGTTAATCCTCCTAATGTATTACAGTTGGAGGAAGAGCAGGACCACAGGCTAAACCGGGCCTTCAGGGCACAAGGTGGAGGAGGAGGAGGAGGAGGAGGGAGAAAAGGTGGACAAGGAGAAAGATGAGAAGGTGAGAGGAAAGACGAAAAGCTGTAGGAAGGGGGCAGAAGTAAAGGTGAAGAGGGGAGAGAGATGGGGAAATAGATGTACACAATAGAATCAGTGGAAAGTGTGCTCACTGATTGTCAGTGTGTCTGTGTGTGTGTGTGTGTGTGTGTGTGTGTGTGTGTGTGTGTGTGTGTGTGCGCATTTTCTGCCACCTGCCATTTGGACAATACCTTCACCCAAATCCCTAAACAGCACTGAGCTTAAGGGCCTTTTGAAAAACGTCAGGTCCTGTTTCACTGGAGTCTAAATTAGAGGTTTAAATGGGCCCTTCTTCAGGTTCACCACTGTGTTTTTGTGTGCGTGTGTGTGTGTGTGTGTGTGTGGGCGTATGGTCCAAACACCCTCAGGAAAATGAAATACACTACACCCACACCCACCATTGTCTCTATTATGACTCTACGTTAGCTTCAGATGTATTTGTTGCTTTGTTGGTGTATCATACAAGAGATTCAAAATCGGTGTGTTTAAAAGGTCGGTTCACCCTCATTACAGCCCTGTTGTGTTGATAGGGCTAAATATGTTCTTGCTGCTGACCTTTAGTGGTAACAATATATGCAGATAGTTGCCCCCCCCCCCCCCACCTGACACAATGGAGCTGAATGGAATTAAGTGCGTGGTGCTCATAGCATTGAAAAGCAACATTAAAAGAATGAATTCAACATTTTGGGAAACACGCTCCATTCACCATCTTTCTAAGAGCGAGATTGGAAGATTGATGTCAGTCTCATGTTCGAATCATGCTAAGCTAGACTCATTGCTAGAGTAGCAATGAGTCTAGCTTAGAGTCTGGTTTAGCTTAAACTCTATTCTGGATTTTTACCGGGAGTCAGCGCAGAGAAGCTAATATTGGCGAAATATGATCTCTTCTGATCGCAGCATCCTGGATCAACTGGAGAGTCGTAAGGGACTTATCAGGGCAGCTTGATAATAAGGAATTGCCATAATCCAGCCCGGAAGTAACAAATGCATGGACTAGTTGTTCTGAGACAGGATCTTCCTGACGTTTCAATGGTACGTAGGTGAAAAAAGGGCAGTCCTTGGAATTCGTTTTATGTAGGAGTTAAAGGACATGTCCTGATCAAAGACAACTCCGAGATTCCTCACGGTGGCGCTGGAGGCCAGGGCAGTGCCATCTAGGGTAACTATATCTTTAGATACTGTGTTTCGGAGGTGTTCGGGGCCAAGAACAATAACTTCTGTCTTGTCTGAGTTTAACTTCAGATAATTGCAGGTCATCCAGGTCTTTATGTCCTTAAGGCTTGAGGTTTAGCCAACTGATGAGGTTCTTCTGGGTATATAACTGGGTATCATGTGCATAACAATGACAGTTTGTGTTTGTGCTAAGGTGAATAATGTTGGTCCAAGCACAGAACCTTGTCGAACTCTGTGACTAACTTTGGCGTGCATGGAGGATGTGCAAGTAAAGTGTGGAGGAGAACAAAAAAAAGCGCTGACAAACTGCTGCCCAGAAGCACTGGGCGAAGGGATAAACTGTTCTTTTGTTCATACATGTGTGAAAAATCTAACAAGACTGTCGTGGACCAGGTAGGTTGGGTTTCTATTTACCCCAAAACAAGGTGTTGCTAATTAGGCAACATATCTATACTCAATATAACAACAACTAAACAAACTAACCTGCCACAACGACACACAAGGGAACCTATATAGTGGCTCAGCCAAACCAAGTAAAATGCAAGGGGTCAACAAAATGGACACCAACGACAACTAAATACAAAGCAAATAACTAAACCCAAACCCCCCCCCCATGACAAGGCAGCACATGGTTTGGCCCGATGAGCTCCAGGATTTAAAAGCCCTTAGCCTTCAGGCGTGGCTTTTCCTGGACCAGGAAGGAACCTCCCCCGACGACCACGGTAACTCGAAGACAAAGACACAAATGACTCATATATATATAACACATATTATGACGTTAATTGATGAAGTGTTGTCAACTGCGAATTACCTGTGAAGGGTTTACAAAACTAATGAGGTGAGAGTGTGAATTGGGATTTTATTACCCTGTGTGGCCCATGGCCATCACAAAGACACAACATGTTAAATCATGAGCTTTGAAGCTGTTTTCAGAGATTTCTTTTCAAACGTTAGACAAAGCCAAGCTACCCATCTGCTTCCCATCTCTTTTGCGAAGATGGGCTGACCACATCCTGACTCCAGGTTTATACACAGATATGAAATCAGCACTGATCTCATCAAAAAAAAATAAAAATAAAAAGCATATTTCCCAAATGTTGAACCACTGTTTTAAAGAAATCTACGGAAATTACTCCCAAAAAAGGTGTCCCTGTTACTCAAAATAATCTACACACCTCCCAGTCAATAGTTCTACTGGGACTATTTCTTTGGTGAGAAAGTGGTTCCTCTGAAAACTGTTCAGTCAGGTCTGAAGATTATCCAGCGTAATGGAGACACTGGAGGACTGTTGAATTCTTATCTATGTAACATAAATGTATTAAGAGTTGTAGTTGCGTTGACTTCTTGTACTCTTTGAGAACATGAACATGGTCAAAATGACTGACATTTGGAACAGAATATTTGCAGACCATAGCTTTAGTGCTGCTCAGAGGCTCTTCAGTCTTTTCTTTGTTTTGTTGACCACATTATCCTCTGTTCTGTTGCTGATAAAAAAAAAGAAAAAAAAAAAAGACTTTGTTCCGGATCAAACCCCAAACAAGGCTTATTACGTCCCAACAGGTGTGCCATCACTGGCTGTCAGCTGCAGGGAAGAGCTCATTGTGTAGCTGCTCACACCTGCTGTGAGGTGAAGGGCATTGTGTAAATTACGGTTAGGCTGATAATACTGGTTCGCAGGTACAGGCCGACATAGAGAAGTACTGTGGCACTAGTTTCTGTTAACTCTGTGATCTGCTGTGGATGTTTTTTCAGTCCAATACAGTAACTGCTACCCGACTTTGAACCCTTTATGGCCTTAACACAGGTAAGCAGTGATCAGTTTTGTAGGATTTACAAAAGTTTTACCAACACATTATCCACCATTATAACTGCTGGTTTTGAGATTGTGTTCAAATGCCTAAATACAGTCTAACCGACAAAGACCCCTCGTGACCATATCATTTATGATATGACTGTTGGCTGTTTCCTACCAGCACTTGACCAGTCATTCCCTAATATTGATCAGGTAGTTCTTTTAACCATGACAAGCAAGTCGTACCATGAACCAATACTATTTTGTCAACTTAACCAAGTAGCATTTCAAGCCCCAAACTAAGACCTTTTCTTAACCAAGTAGTTTTCGTGCCCAAACCTTACCAAACCTGAACCATAGCGATGGCAGATCGCAAAACACTGATTTTTTGGAACAGCGTTTTTTGAAGGCAAACTATGTCGTGACCGGAGTGTCAGATATTGGAATCGAACTGGTCATATCGGAAGACAAAGAGACGAGAAATAACAAGAGACGCATTTTGTCATTTTAGTTTGGAGAATTATTCACAAGGGGTTCTCCCTTATCAGTGATATCCATCTGGGTTCTCTTCTAATTGTCATTTATCCAACATTTTAGCTGCTGTCAAGGCAATGCATCACAGTTACCATTGACTGACAATGTAAATTGTAATTTTGAGCTACTACTTTAGTTGAGTGTTTCCATCTCGCTCTACTTTAAACTCTGCCACATTTCGGAGGGAAATATTATACCTTTTTACTGCTCTATATTAATCTGACAGCTCTAGTAACTGGTTACTTTGCAGATTTTACATAGAAAACATATGAAACTCATACAATACGATGGATTGTTGTAGATTAAACCAGTGTTTCCCAACATTTTGGCTTGTCACCCTTTTTTTAAAAGCGGTGTCTAGTTGGGGCTCTTTGTCGTGTTCATGACCTAAAAAGGTCCAACACAACATTCACCCCATAAAAGTAAGGATTAGAAAAAGTCCAAAAAATGAAAACAGAATTTTTTTTTTTCTTCTTTCCTATCCAATTAATCATCTCACAACCCCTCAGATTTCTCTTGTGAGCCTTTGGTGCTTCCCAACCCCTAGGTTACTAAACTTCCTACCTTCCTAAAGCAGTTGAAACTAGACCCCAACGAGGTGCAACAGTAAAATGCTACTGACACACTGAGGCATCGGTGCTATAGTCTGCTATAGTCTGATAATGTCATATATAATGATAGAACAGTCACAGAAGAAGAACATTTACTTTTTGCTGATAAAATTTCTGTACTTTTACTTAAGAAGAATGCAGGACCTTTACTTGTAATGGAGTATATGTAATGGTACTTTTACTTAAGTAAAGGAACTGAATACTTCCGCCTCTGAGCAAACGAAAACTCTGGAGCTGGCCAGGAGATCGCCGCACACCAGAAAACATACTTGAACAAAAACACCTGTAACAAACATCCATATAGTCACGTGGCAAAAAGAAGAATTTTGTTAATCTTATCTTCACCTCGACGAAACTTAAAATCACTGCTACCTAAATCACTGCTCGCAATTAACTCCCAGAGACTTATCTCACTTTAAATAGGCTGAGCAAACAGCTCATCAAAAGTATCCCCAAAAAGTCACTTTGTTTAGTTAATAACTTTGGAAAGCTTGTATCAGTGCCAGTTCTAATTTCTTCTAATCCCATACCAGGAACAAACGGGTAAGGAGAGTGTGCGGAATGACTCCCTCACTCTTTTGTGTTTCCAACACTTCTGCTCGAGTCTTAATTGTATTTATTTCATTTAGTCCTCCTCCTCCGGGACGATCTACCCTATCAGTGGGGAATAATGAAATGCAAATAGACTGCACTTCCTCAAATCATAACCAGGCAGTTTATGCAACTGACAGATTTATGGGTGCAGGTCAGCGGAAAAATTACCCCTTGTGGGCAGGAAACACCTGATAGATTTTTAATAATACACACATCATCAACATGTTAATGTTCAATTTAACGGACAAATTCTGCATAATCTGTTTTTTTTTTTTTTTAAGTAAATCAATTCATCCTCATTGTGATTATTGTAAAGCTGCGTGTGTTTACAAATGGCCGTTCAAAGCCGCTTTGTCACCGTGTGATTGTTTTTTTTTTTTTTAGCAAAATTAAGTAGAAAATATGGGCCATCACGTTTTTATGTGTAACGCTGATTTGATGTCTCTGGGTAACAGTTTGCAGGATTGGTGTTGCATTAAAAAAATGTGTATGTGTTTCACGATATCATCTTACATCTCCCTCCATGTCAGTGGAAGCTTGTATCAAATGTAAACATGAACTGCCTTCAACTAATCTGACTGTAAGAGAGAGCTTCAGTGACAGGTTACACACGGATCCAGTAGCACACAAGCATGTCGCCTAATGAGTCTTTGGCTTGGTGCTGGCATGATGTTGTCCATACCAAGTTCTAAGCCAGAAATACAATTTGTGGTATTTTATTCTCATTTTGGAGGGGTTTTTTTTTGTTGTTTTTCTTTTTGAGTCGTGCACAGACTTTGAACGTGTCCGGAGAATCATGATCTACAAGGGAAACATCCAGACTGTTAAGCAGATATGTTGTGAATGCAGTGCCTTGGCTTTGAATGTTTGGTGAACATCTCTGCATTTTCAGTGTCTTTTTTTTGCAGTGAACAGTCAGTAAAGTAAACATATATATATGAGGCCATCATTACGATGGGAACACGTCGACGTTCTGACCCATGAATACTCAGTTCTCATGGTTCTGGGTCAAATTTTAAAACGATTTCAACAGACCTGGTGTCATGTAGAACCGCGTATGTTCCACCTCTAATTCCTCCATCTGTTACTCCTCTCTATTCTCCGAGGTAATCTTCCTCTGCTTCTGTATTTTTTTTTTTTTTCCAGGCCACGATCTGTTCTCTCTCTCTCTCTCTCTCTCTCTCTCTCTCTCTCTCTCTCTCTCTCTCTCTCTCTCTCTCTCTCTCTCTCTCTCTCTCCTCGCTAGCTGTAGTTTTGCACTGAGTAAACATCAGGGACCGGCAACACATCTCCCCTCCGGTGGAATATTGATTCTTTGGTTGTGGCGTGGTGATGAAGAGCACATACTGTGACCGCTTCAACTCACTCCACAAAATAGGTTTGTCAGGGCCACCGGGAGAATAGCTGCTGTCGGATCAGCAAATTGATTTGGAAAGCTCCTCAGTGCCTGTTTTTTTTTGTGTTTTTTTTTTTTGTGTTTTGAAAATAGTAATACATTTCAAACATTTTGAACTGGAATTTCTTGATTATTGATAAATATGGATGTATCAATTTGCCAATTTATGGGGTTGACTTGGCCTTTGATTAAGATTTCTGGTCAATAACTATCTATCTTGGATGTGACATGGGTGGTTCCCGCACTGATGTTCTCGGATGCCCCTAACATGAATTTAATCTAATGAGACATTTTGGTCAGACTCCACGTGAGCACGTGTCAACACTGTCGATCAAACCGAAAACACCAATTTAACTGAACGACAATGCATTTTAAACTATAACTATTACTAAAAGAAATGAATGAGAACATGAGAATCGGCAAACCTGGAGACACAATCGCTGTGTCCCAATGTCATGCTGCATGTCATTTGTATATGTGGATCTTTATAGCATGCTGTTTTTTGCAGTTGGTACACAAGATATCAACATACTTTGCTTGTTTTATACTGTCAGGAAATGATGCAACATATGCGCCATCAAACTTCCGTGAAACCGGAGACCAAAAAATCAGAATGCAAAAAATGTTATCTTTTAGGAGCTGTCTCACCACCATTTGCAATTTTATTTGCAACTTTCTGCACCTTTTTTGAGTGCAGTCTGTGGGTACAGGTATACAGTATTATTAATGTTGTCTGATTCATCGCTCTGCTCTAAGATTCAGCTTTTCCGGCTTAGTATTTTTGGTAGCATGTCAACAGGGCCATGGCTGCCTCTGATGACACCTATTTTCTTTTGGAAATGTGTAGGTTTTTAGCAACCTTGAGGAAGTTAATTATGAAGTTTTTTTTCTGGCTGATTTTAAGTATTTTTAGACCCAGTATTCTTCTTGTAGTCAGTGGGGAGAGGGTTTTGATACAGCATCTCTACTCATGTTGGGGAAACAAAACTGTCTAATGGGCCTGTAATTGAATAATAATTTCTTAGAAAGTCTCCTGGAGAGAACTATGCAATTATGAACTAATTGCCGGAAAGATTGTTTTTTTTTTAATGCAGAATGTTTTGTCTGTTTAATTTCCACATTTGTTTATGAAAATTATATATCACATTATTTTATATATTTTGTACAGTGTCTTTTCACTATATGAACAACTATTTATAAAAAAAAACAAAAAAACAAAACATGAATTCAATGTCTTTTTACTTACTTTTGCGGAGCAGACTCGCTGGTAAGGACTCTGGAAAGCTCTGGGGGAATAAAAGTGGAGTAAGTGGACCTTGAGTGAAGATTACGGTTATATTCCATGGAGATAAAATAGTTGGAACGTCAATTTGTAGTTTTAAAGTCAGGTTCTGTAAACGGCAGCTCCAAATCACAGGCTGTTTTATGTGTTACTCCAACAATAGTTCATATTTTTGGGGGCTCACAAATTGAATTTGGAGCTAGTAAGTGGACCTTGAGTTATTGGTTAGTTATTAAACTTCTCATGGCAGGTCAAAAATGAACAACCAATCAGCAGCCCATCTACTGATTGTTTTCCGTTTTGTATTTCAATATGCCAAAACAAATTGTACTTTGATACTTTACTTTTGAGAATATTTGTTTTTAGTTGTAATACGTGTCAATTAAAGTGTAAGAACACTTTAATAAGATTTGTTTAAAATATACTTTATGAGCAGTACTTCTACTACTATAAGCAGTAGAATTTGTGTGGTAGTGGCAGAATGTCAGTGTTGGATGGTCCAAATGTTGATTTCCACCCTTGTGACAAGATATTTAAGAGAAGCCATGGGATTCAAAATGTGACTTTGTAGATTTTACCTAGAAATCATCCTAAAGGACAAAAAAAAAAAAGACAACAGTGCAAATGTCAGAGCAATAAACAGTTGCAGGGGCTGATGGGGATTGATGGGCTGCTAACCCCTTGTTTGTGGCTCAGCCGGGATACCTGGCTCCTTGAGGCCCTTATGTAATCCTGGCGCTGCTGTAGCCTCGGCCTCTGAATTCCTGCTGTGTTACTGGATAGCCTGTGGTTACCACACAGAGTGTAGGTCAAACATATCGGTGAGCAAACCATCGGGAACATCTATATCCTCCCCACCCCCCCACCCCTCCAGCCTACTACTCTCTTTCATCGTTGCATAAGTGTTGCCATGGAATTGAGTCAGGGTTTCCATGGCATTGCGCTCATTGTTGTGCGGATATAGCGTTTTGGCCTCCATAGGCTACAGATTAGAGATATAGAAGGACATGTACCGGTTTGCTCAATGTCAAAGTCCATTTGTAGTTCATAAAAACGGATCATTTAATTGGTTCTTTAATGAGACAAAGCAGGCTACACCAGAAAAAAAAGCTTGTTTTCTTGTTATGACAACTGCACTCTTACATACATTGTTTTTTTTTTTTCTTTACAGTCATTGACTCCCTTTGTATAACACCACACAAATCTATATACTCAATGGCTTTTTAGAGTTTTACTTGAAAAATCTTGCTGATATTCTGGTATGTGTGTGTGTGAGTAAATTGTTGTTTTTTTTGTGTGTTCACTTTCCAGGACTGCCCTCCCCTTGCCCCGTCCGAGCTGACCTTTGACCTATAACCATTCCAAGAGGAGAGGAGTTCACAACAAAGTTCCTAACGGATGTGCTCATAGTGCATCAACCTAGGGCCTTTTGCTTTTGAAGAACATGCTTTTCTCATCTTTAAAGTACGTTTTCAAATTTTTTTTTTTTTTTGTCACATACAAAACAGAAAAAATGTCCATTATATACATCCTCCATTTCTCCCGCATTGCAACCACAGGTCCCTTCTCCTGCGAAAGTAGCAAAGATCACATTTGATGTTTTTTGGGCCAAGATGTTGATCACCAGTCCACTTGAAGCATCCTTGTTTTATTTACCCTTGGTTTCTACGTTTACTCAATCATGCAGTTCAAAAGAAGGGGGGGAAAAATATAATGGATAATAATCTTTAGAAATCCTTTGAAGCAGTTGGTCAGTTCGGCGACAAAGTCTCACAAACTGGAGAGAATTCCTTCGAAGAGTGGTGGTCCATCCAGGCATGCCTATTTGTTGTGTTGTCAGTTTTGAATATTCTAATTGTGCACCGTCGGAACACAATCTGCCAGTCTGCAGCACATCTGGCAGTTTAGAAATGGAACTGAAGAGACGTGAAGTGGGGTAGTGGACTTACAGCTGGTCGGGTTGGGTCAGGGGTCGTCGTCGGAGCTTCTTCTTCATACCGGCCGGTCCACAGCGTATTGGCAGGGGCTCAGGTTGGACACGGGGTTCTGCACCGCTGGATACGCAAAGTTGGTGTGCTGCTTGGCCTTGAGCCGCAGGCTGGCCAGGCTGGAGTTGCAGGTGTCTCTGTACATGTAAGGACTGGCTGTGGTGGCGTAGGGGCATGTGGCCGCGGTCACTGCTACCGTGTTGAGCGCCGTGGGGCTGTTGAGGTTGTTGAGGTTGCCCAGGTTGTTGAGCCCCGTAGTGGGGACCCCAGCGACCGCTGAGGGCACCATGCTAGAGGCCATGTTCATGGAGGGGATGGAGCTTGGGGGCGGGAACATGGGCTGGGATGACAGGGGGCTTACATTCATTGAGTTAAAGAATGGGAAGCTCTTGGCAGAGAGCGGGCTGCTCGCTAGGCTCTTGGTGGCCCAGTTGTTGTAGGAGTAACCCGTGTACATATCATCGTAGGGCTGCATGAGTCCATTGAACTGGGCACCAAAGCCATTTTTGCATAGCTCTGCCTGCTGGTTCCTCTCCCGTTTTCTCCACTTGGCACGTCGATTCTTGAACCATACCTAGGGAAGCCAAAAGGAGACAAAATAGTTTGAGCGTCTATTTGTTGAACCCTCTTTGAGCCCCGATGCTCCCCTCTGAGCCCCTAGAAAGGGCTTCTCTCGATAACATGAAATATGCATGACTAAATAAACTACAGAAAAAAGCATCCTTACATAAAACTGTTGGAACTTTGGCAGAATATTTTGTGTTCATGTAGGATGCCATTGCTCATAATAGGAAACATTAAGAAAATGTGTTTTCAAGGTCTTTAAAGGTTTTATCGAGACATTTCAAATGCATTAAAAGATTCTGCCTACTTTTGGGCCAAGGAAAATGAAGAAATACACAAAAGAATGAATATGAAAATTCAGCAATTTCCTGGTTGTAGTGTTGTGGACTGCTTTCCCAGATCTCTACGGTACAGTAGGAATGATGGCCATGCATCGCCCCTGGTTCCCTCGACAAAAAGCCAATGGGATTGTTCCATGGGATTCTGGATTATTGCAGAAAATAAACTCTGTGGCAAAACAAAAGTTTATGATACTTAAACATTTTGTTCAGCGAGATAATCTTCACTAATGAACGCCACTTTTATGAGTTTTGAAGCATAAATGGAATCAGCAGAAGTAAAAAGCTAACATTAGGCTACAAAGGAACTCCACCACGGTCGCATTACTTCAACGTCACCACCACTAAGCTTCACTTTTAAGAGAATATAGATATATAGACAGATAGATATAGAGTATAAACACAACGAGGCTGTGAAGGCGGACTAGTGAGTAGATGACTTTCCGCGTTCGGCATGAAGACGTTTAATGTCCACGACAACCTCTGTAGTCTCATTTAACCGCTTGTTAGCAACCGCCTTTTTTAAGACACGTAAAAGCTTCAAAATTCACGAGTGAAGTATTTACTGTGTTTTGGCATAAAACAAAATATTGAAATCTCAGCAGACCTTATTTCCGGCATCTAACCAAAAACCCATTAAAAAAAAAAACACTGACTTTGAGACAAGGGAACCGGAAGTGTTAAAAAGCAAACTCATTTCCGGGTTTTAGGACTCCTTCCTGCGCTCTATGGCAGTGAGAGGCAAGTGGTAATGCGGGGTAAAATATGAAAAATTCTGCGACTTGCACACGATCAGTCAGCAATGCTTAAGCGGGTGACGTGAATCATTTCACCCACTTGTCAATCATAAGGCATGAGATGTTTTCAAAGCTTCACTTAGAATTGAGATTAATGTTGGGTTTTTTTCCACACAAGGAAAAAATAGAATGACCGAGGTTGAATTATTTTCAAAGGACTTTTCCCTTCAATAAAGTCTAATTCTAAAACACATCCAGTCAGAGTATCCTAACCCCTCTCAAACACTTTCAGTAATATTGTGTGCAAATGCTTCCAGAATTTTGGAAAGACATAATGATCCCCTGAAAGTAAGTAGAAGTGTATCATCAAACAGTCGTGTTAGGCAAGGCTTATTAAAACTAATCATTGACTTATTTGAATAGTGAGATCACAATGAAAGAAATGTCAAGGAAGGGCAATCTTCACATTTGTCATTTTATGGTCCTATATTTGGAGGATATGAATAGGATTAAAGCTTTAGTGGAAAATCTAAATTGAGGGATCTGAGGGAAAAGTGCAGAGTTTCCTCTCGGAGTGTAAAGTTGTACACAAACTTTTACTCTGAATTAAGACAAAGCGTTCAGTTGTGGACACATAAAAAGACACAAATACATTAAGTCCAACGGTCATCTGTTAACACTCATGTATTTGTTTTACATTAAAATCATTTGGTATCAAATGTGTTATCTCTTTAATCCTCGTAAAGCTTTTACAGGTCTTTCCTGTGTTGATATTCAGCCGCTGTCTCCCTGCTCCCTTGGCATGCATGCTGTGTATCATCCAATCCTCTGTTATTATAGTAACAGAATGCTGTTGACCATTAATATGAGCATAAAGTGCATGACTCTGAGTTTTCCATCCCACTCAGTGACAGCAGGGGAAACCCCACGCTGGAGGACAGAAGCTACCCAATCTTTGGCGCGACTCGGAGGCAATGCCGTTTGAAGGTTTGTGGAAAAGGCTGAATGTCAAGGTTATTCAGTGGCTTGTCTGCAGCCATATTTATCCGTCTTCTGTGAAATGGGCAAATGATTGCACGAGGAGGAGACCAAAATACTCTTGATTGATTTGATGGTGATGGTGGGTCTAAAGTGTATTGCCCGTCTGTGAGAATGAGGATCCCCAGCAGGTCGGCTGTATAGTGAATGATGAATTGAATTGTATAGTGAATTTGAACGTTTGACGTTCTCAGTTCCCAATGGCGAAATCTGTAACCATGTAATTCAGACATTCATTTCAAATGTAGGCTAAGCATTCTTAGCGATGACAGGGGCATACACTACGCAGCATCACCTTTTAGAATATATTTTTTTTAAAAATACATTGTCAGGACCCTTGATATCTCTTCTGGAATAATGTCCAATTTAAAGTAGTGAGACATTTAGGAAGAGTGACTAAAGCGTGTGGAAGTAACACATTGGACTTGTTATCGAACCTTAAACCTGTAGTTTAAGTTTTTGGACTTTTTGGCCACTTGCATAAAAAAGGCTGTAAACCCAACATGTGATATATTATACATACACTTGTTAGCAAACAGTTGCCTGTTTACACATCTTGCAAAACGTGGAACTACGTAATATTCATTGGGAGTCGTATTTTGAACCACCCGATGAATGTCCTCCGTTTAGTTCCGGTTTGGTAGCCGCGCATTTCGGAGATATGCTACTAAATGCTATCAAATGTGGTATAAACATTAAAGTTCCCCTCCAATATTCTGATTTGTGACCTTCCCGTCATGACATTCCCATTGTCCTTGCACTTGTACTTTACACTTATAGTGCTAATTAGCAAATGTTAGCATGCTAATAATATGAAATAATACGTTTCTATTTTGGGTTAATAACCCTAACCCGAACCATTTCGGAATCATATGTTTTCCCCTGCAGTTACATCACAGGGAACTGATTGTATATAATCTGACTACAAAAGGGTTAGCACTGTACCAATATTTAGCTTTGGCAATGATAACGGCATATTTCAAAATTGTATAGAACTAGAGCAGATGGTCGCTGTAACATTTGTGACAATATTGCTACACTGGTTTCCATGGGATGACCGAACTGTAACCTTATATTTTCTTTCTATATTATATATTCTGCTATTTTTTATGGTAATAGAGTGCTGCAAGAATGAGTCCTAAAACCCAGAAATGAGTTCACATTTTTACACTTCCGGTTCCCTCGTCTGGAAGTCAACAGGTTTTTTGAATGGGATTTTGGTTAGATGCCTGAGATAAGGTCTGTGGTTAACACAAGCTTTAGAGGTTTCAACATTTTGTTCTTCGACATAAAGTACGTCAGTAGATACCCCCCCACTCGTGAAGTTTGAAGCTTTTACGTGTCTTTAAAAAAGGCGGTTGCTAACAAGCGGCTAAATGAGACTACAGAGGTCGTCGCGGACATTAAACACGGAAAGTCATCTACTCAGTAGTCCGCCTTTACAGCCTTGTTGTGTTTATACTCTATATCTATCTGTCTGTATATCTATATCTATCTATATTCTCTTCAAAGTGAAGCTTGGTGGTGGTGACGTTGAAGACCGTGCTGTAGTTCCTTTATAGCCTAACGTTAGCTTTTTACTTCTGGCGATTCCATTTACGCTTCAAAAAAGTCATAAGTGGTGTTCATTAGTGAAGATTATCTTGCTGAACAAAACGTCTATCATAAGTATTATAAACCACAGAGTTTATTTTCTGCAATAATCCAAAATCCCATGGAAAAATCCCATTGGCTTTTTGTCGAGGGAACCAGGGGCGGCGCTAACTTCCGAGTTTGCCTACAAAAATACGTCATCACTGCAACACTCTATAGCCAGATTTAAAGATTTTGAAAAATGCTAACATTTTTAGTTATATATGGCTTTAATTGAACATTATATAAAAAATAAAAAATAAAATAAACCCCCACTATCTGTAAAACACCTAAAAGGCTTTAAATACAACAATGACATATTATCACCTTTTACTTTGATGTGGCAAACTTGTGGGCAATTGCTTCTTCACACAACCAGCAGACACAGACAAACGCCATCATTCATTTTATAGCAGCTTTAACGTTGAGCATGAAAAGTTGACTCTCAATCTAAATCTAAAAAAACTAGTCTTCCTCAGCAGATGAATGAAGGCCAAGAACGAACAGCATACCAAAAAATGTTCACATTCCTAGAGCCTCAGCAGGGGGTCCTGCTTTAAAACGGCACAGGGAGCTGCGTTGGTCAAGGCATGTCTTGTACCGATCTCGGTGGTACAGTCGTAGTAAAAGATTAATGTGCTACCATTACCAGTAGCGGGTCTAAGAATGTAAAGTTTGAGAGCAGCACTAAGGGTAAGGCCATGGGGGTCCATTAAAACCTAAGGGTCGACTCATTTGGGAGTCACCTTTGCACACGAGATTGCTCGAGAGCATAGTTTATAATATGTCCAAAATGGAAAGAGTTCATCCACTTCAGGAGCATATGCTCCATAAATGTCTGTACACTGTGATTTTGATATTTTACAATATGATCAGGGTTCTGTGTACCCACCCTGACCCGTGCCTCAGTGAGGTTGGTCCACACCGCGATTTCCTCTCTGGTGCTCATGTCGGGGTAGCGGTTCCTCTGGAAGGTGGCCTCCAGCTCCTGAAGCTGCTGGCTGGTGAAGTGAGTCCTCTGCCGCCGCTGCTTCTTCTTCAGAGAGCTGTCCTCGGCACTGGACTCATCCAGCTGGTTCTGGTGGGACTTCTCTGTGTCTGCAGATGATGGCATAGAAAGGACAAAAGTGATTTCATGAGGACTCTGGGATAACATGACACAATTCTTGACCTTCGAGACAGTAGTTTTAAAATCTACTACTCAAAAGCTCCCGAAAAATCGAGTAAATTAATCTTGAATTCAGACTTCTTCAGAATGCGCTACAGACGGCTATATCAATGAAATGAATGAAACATTTAGACCAATAAATATGTCTGAGTGGAAGGCAACTCCTCCCTGTAACCCGTTCAATACACCACTGTGTGCTTCAAATATAATTTTACTTTGTAAAAATTGTAGAAATGCATACATTGTACCGCAGATGTCGCACATTTTGAGTTTTGAAAAGGATGAGGTACAGTAGTACTTTATTTTACCATAACCGTCCATTTATTTGCGAAAGGGCTAATTTAGTGCTAATTATAGGCAGTAAACTTGGCAATTTGCAGTTTGCGTTTGTAAGAACCAGCAAACAATATGCTTGCATGTCGTTACAAGTAAAAGTCCTGCATTCAGAATTACTTTTACTTTAGACAAAGTATTATCAGCAAAAATGCACTTAAAGTGTCAAAGGTGAAAGTGCTCATTAAGCAGAATGGCATATTTCAGAGTATTATATTATTATATATATTAAAACATTGCATTATTGTTAGTAATATTTGAAGGCATAAGCAGTGTTTCAATATCGTCGCTGTTTAAGGTGGAGCTGCTTTGAATGCATTTTTATAATGTCGTGTAGTTTAATCTACGCAAATACGTACATTTCTGAGTTCATCATGGACTATGTTATGTATGTCAGCTCATTAACTATAGTCGCTATTGCTGTCGATGTTTCACTCTGAAATGTAGTGGAGTAGAAGTACCTCAACTGTGGTATTTGTATTTAAATGTCCTTAGCTGCCTCCACGCCAAATGGAAAAAGATAAAAGTTGTAGGGTGAAGTTTGTTGTTGCTGCTAAAAGTTTAATCATGGGGGGAAAAAAAAAGACACAATTTCAACAAAAGATATTAGAATCATTTATAATAGTTGATCTTTTCTTATAACTGAAAGCTTTATTTTCAACTGGGTGCTCAGCTTTTCACTCGGCCTGCCGTGCTTTGAGTTGAAAACGAGTTATTTATTAAATGCACTTCTGAACATGTGTGAACATCCATGTTCCTTGTAATTAGTATCAGATTTTATTGTAATTAGTATCAGATTTTATAGTCCCCCTAAAGGAATCATGACATTAAGAATTGCGCATCGGTTCCCTTCTGGGTAATTATTGAGATGCTTTGGTACCTGTGAAACAAGGAGTCACCAGTAGTACACGGTGACAGCACTGAATGCACTGAGCATCCAAAAGCATATACACTCACTCAGAGAGAGAGAGTAAAGATTTTAGACAGGAAATGCACCTAAATACAGAGCTCCTCTGCAGAACATTTGAACCCCCCCCCCCTGCTCTAACTGACACCTGGTCTGACACCTTTTCACCCTTGGATTGCATCAGCATCAGAAAATGACAAAAGAGAGAATGATTCCAAACACGTAGCAAAAGATGTAAAGGGACAGCGGGGTGGTTGCGTTTGTCCCCCAGTGCGGGTTGAGTTTAAAGGGCCACACATCCCATGTTATGTCTGCCAGCCCCCCCCCCCCCCTCTCTCTCTCTGCCAGATCTTACTCCCCGCAATTTGAGGACCTCACAGAAAGAAGTGAAATTAGTTGGCCAGCTAATCCCGCGGATCAGGCTTTTGTGACTGGGGCAAGTCGGGCTCTGTTTGGCGAGGGCTTAGCTCTCTGGAGCCGTTCGAAATGATCAGCGGGGTTTAAAAAGAGGCTCCACATGGGCCACCAGCAAAACCAATAAGGGCCAGACCGAGGCTGTTATCTGGCAGTAAACTGACACTGGATAAGCTGTCACTTAAGGCCAAAGTCTACAACACAATACAGAGGAAAGGGCAGCCCTTTTTCAGAGCGACGCGCTGACCAACTATAAGAGCAATCTGGCTGATGATGTGCCCGACACGACAGAGCAGTTCCAGGTCAGCGTCTCTGAAGGCTTTAATCTGGGAAAACCACTGCAATTTTTTATTTATTTATTTTTTTTTTAACACGTGGAAGAAACAAAACGGCAAAATTCAGAATATATTCTCAGAAAGAAAAAGGCTGCCGTGTTCCACACATAATCAAAGAGCAGTAACGAGGACATGTGGACTATCAGGATCTTTTAAAAGCAGTCTGCCAAACGTGCTCTCAAGGGTTATAATCAAAGTCAGGCTCCACCTTTGTCTTTTAGAGAGAACGGGTGCACGACAACAGGCCGCGTACTTGCGCCTGTGGCATGGGTGGCAACCTTGGTGTGGTAAGGTGTGGCAGCCGTATTCATACTTCACTTCCAGATTGAACGTTGTTGTGTTTTGTGTTCATTATAAAGGCGGAACAAAAGCCAGCAATAAACTGTAAAAAAAAAAAAAAAAAGTATTTGTAATGTCATTAAATCCCATCATGGATAATTCAGGACTGGTGTTACTTCAATATTGTTCCCTCTCTTGTTTGCTTTCAGAGAGAAAGACGGGAGGAAAATATGTGTCCATATAGTGCATTTCCTTAAGGCGACGCCAGGACGTGGCTATTTGCTGGAAACTTGTGTAGCCAGGATAGTATATATATATAATATATATATAAATATATATATTATATATATACACGGAGGTCAGGAGGCCTTTTGTTTCTTTTCTTTTCTTTAAATCGTGCGTGTTTTGTTGAACACCACACAAATTCAGCAACGATGTACATATTGAAAGGGGTTTCACTGTGGACCTGTACGTGTGATTAATAAAACATGTAAGTCACATTTAGAAAAACAAACAAACAAACCAAAAAAAATGGCATAATTTAAAACAATGTGTCATTACCACGTTTCGATAATTGGGTGATCCTCCCACCCACCATCAATGCAAGAGAAATGCAATTGGGATATCTGTCAATAAGGGCTTCGTGCTAACACACACACACATCATCATCATCTGGGCCTGTTTTAATAGAATCAATTTGATATTCAAGCCCCATTAAAAAAAAAAAATGTTTTTTAAAAAAGCATCAGGTCCCATTAGAGAGAGGTTTCACTTCAGACTAAATGCACGTCAGCCTAAATGAACTGCACGAGTCTTCCTTGAGGAGATATTCATGGCAGCATTTTGCACCGCATTTCTTTCCAAAATAGTTTGCGTTTGACAGTTTGTTAGGGCTGGATTTCTGACCACACACACAGTTTAGCAATTAGATTGGGTTACGCACACATAAACACACACACACATACCACTAGATAGATATAGATAGACAAATGGGGAGGGGAGGGGGGGGGGGGGGGTGTTATAGGCTATGTATGGGAAAAGTTATAATGCTGTAAGAACTGTTCCAAACTTTTCAAAAAAAAAACAGGAGGAACAGAGTTGAATCAGAGGAAATACAGCATATGACCACATAAGGGATCATCACTAAGAATCCACCAATCAGCACTCAGCATTCAATTACACAGACATAAATGTATGACCACCCGTTATCACGTGACAACTAATAACTAGCAGCTAATATTTTGCCAAATCCCAAATTCTTCCCCCCCCCCCCCCCCCCCAAAAAAATATATTCTTGGTCAACCATAATAGTTTAAACCATTCATCCGTTAGATGTTTTTGTTTTTATTATTATTATTAAATATAGATCACTGAAGTAGACCTATAGATATGGTGGATTGAATGGATCATAATAATGATTTCTTTTTGTACAATTTCCCCCCGGGGATCAATAAAGTGTTTCTGATTCTGATTCTGATTCTGGTTTTTAAATAAAGTTGAATCAAATCCCAAAATTTGAAATGGAGTTAGGCTCCTCATGAATTTTCATATGCAAAGTCAAACGAGTCCCCATACCTTATTACTATTACAGTCGGTGCACAGACTGACGCAGAGAACCCTCTCGACTGGGGGGCGGGGGGGGGGGGCTCAGCAGAGGGCATGGTCCTCCCGAGGCCGTTTGACAAGCGAAACGCTGCGTTGTTTATGGCATGTTTTCTTCTTCTTCTTCTTATTTTTAATTTTTTTTAATGTTCATTGGCTCTGGTTTAAAAATGTGTGTGTGTGTGTGTGTGTGTGTGTGGGGGGGGGGGGTGTTATTAAAGCAGAAAAGAATTGCAATCTCTTTTATTCTTATTAGTTATTATTATTATTATTATTATCATCATCATCGAATATTTCCTCGTCGACGTACCGCTGTTGTCCTGGCCTTTACATCCCTGGTCGTGCTGCGGGGTCCCGGAGTCGGAGAGCGACAGCGCCGGGCTGCGGGCCTCGCTGTCCGTCAGCAGGTTAAAATCCATAACCAGGCTCTGCAGGCAGACAGACAGGCAGACAGACAGGCAGACAGACACATGTCAGGCTTCATCCTCATATGTCGGGCCTCGCGCACGTTTCATTCTGTACGGAAAACATAATTGCAGCCTATTACCCCCCCCCCCCCCCACACACACACACACACACACACACACACACATACACACACACTGCAACAACAGGCTATTCTAATTGTGATATATACATAACATAATGAGTGTGTTTAGTGGAACCCCTATTTTACCATTGACCCCCCCCCCCCCCCCCCCCCCCCCCACCAACATATAATTACACAAAAGATGGGAAAAGTAGCCTTCTTCTTTGGAAATATCTTTATGTATATTTCATTATATTCAGTGCGTTAAAAAAAAAACAATAACAGCACAGAACAATTAACTGTACAATTAATCTAAATAGTGAACTTTTTGTATACTTTGTATATAAATTCTAAAGTAGAGTATTTCCTGTGGACATTGCAATGCATCAGACATATGTTTCTTTATATTTTTAGGAGCACAACTCTACCTCTATATCATGATTTTCTATTAATTTCACTATCATGCATACGTTTTAATAGCCCAACCCTTTTATAATAAATAGGTAAAGATGTAAACGAACTAACTAACTAATAACCCTTAAAATGAAGGTGTCTTTTTTCTCAGAAATTAAAATTCGTGAGAAGAACATCACATCTCAGGGAGACTGCCCGACTGAGGGTGGAGGGACGCTTTCGACTCGACTGAAATATTTCTATTCTCCGTTTATGTTCTCCCTGAAAACACAAATGTAAGGTAGCAATAATGCAAATGCGACAACAACAACAACAACAAAATATCGACTGTGAAGTCTTCATCAAAGAAACAAAGTGGTTTAAAGTAGCATCAGGGCATTAGTGATAGTCATTTACACACAGCATTTCTTATTCTTTTGTCGGATTAAAATCACCATCGCCAGTTTTCATGTGTAAAGGCATTTTGTCAAAACTCCAAAACACACACACACACACACACACACACACTGTTTCCCACTAGAGACAAACATGTAGTTTTCCCATTTGGAGAAAGGATGAGTTTATTGATACAAATCAGCAGCTTCATACCAGACTCCATTTGTATTTGTGTGTATTTGTTTAAAATGGCGGTGCGTTCTGTTTCTATGTTCTCCTTTGATCTTTCCATTCACCCCCTCTGGTTGTGGTTTGTGCAATCCCGATCCCTTAATATGAGCCTGACATAAGCAGCTATAACAAGACCTTCCCTGAATTGTCTCTATCTTGGGGGGGGTGATGGAGTTATTATTGCTGTGAAACACACCATTACATTTCCAAGCCAAATTCTAGCCTGGCGAGGCAGAACTGTTGCTCAGTGGAGGCCCCCGAAATAGCTGGCCGTTTATTTATCCGGAGAGCAGCAGTTGACGCCTTGAACATGTTGGGGTGGTGGTGGTGGTGGTGGGGGTGGTGGGCATGCACTCCGTCCAAGCTGAGAGAGGTTTGGGTTTGATTTATGGCTACGCTGCTCGTCAGAAAGGAAGGAGCACAGTATCTGTCTTCCACCTCACACGTTGCTTGATCATGCAAGGTGTCCTCATGTGCCTTTATTATTATTATTATTATTATTATACCTATAGAAGTTATTCAGCAGGCAAAGCATTGGAGCATTAGAGCTAACAAAAGCAGAGACACACAAATGTCAAACCACTCTATCAAATACAGGGAACATTTATTGACATAGAGGAATAAAAGGGGGATGAAGCGTGCACCTCGGGGCCCCACCTAAACTCGGTCACTGTTTACTACCCCACCTATTTGCCTTGCGTTTTCCCGGGACATTGGCGAGTAAAACCTAAAGTTGACAGATTCAGAGGGACGCCTCAAGGCTGCTGCAGTCGACTACAATGGAGCTATGTCATCAAAGATTTATGAAAATAAATAAATAAATAAATAAATAAAGGCAGATAAACCTCAATCCCTGAAAATCAAACAGGGCTTGAGCTGGGGGGGGGGGTTTAAACCATCCCTGTTGACTCATTCTTTCGGACATTGCCAGTCTCTCTCTCTCTCCGTTGTGGTTACGAGCTTTTATACTTAGAAGCAGCACATTTAGATTTTCAGGGGAAGGCGACCCACCCCCTCACCACCACCACCACCACCACCACCACCTCTCTTCGCCCCTGGAGAATGTGTTTCCATGCGGTCTGTTTGCCACCGTGCCAGCCTTTCTTTTGTGTGTGTGTGTGTGTGTGTGTCACACATGTGACTTGTGCTGGGGTTAAACCTGCTGAAGCCTCTCAGGGGGAAGGCAGGGGTTCAGAGCATGGCATCACGTCAAACAACCCCCCCACCCCCCCTACACACATACACACACACACACACACACACACACACACACACACATACCACCAACAACAACAACAACGCGCTGTACAACTCGGCTGAACTCTTGAACCCTTGAACCAGACTCCCTGTCACCCATTTGAAGTTGCTGGAGTTACATTAGTTCCCTCGGTCGCTCTTCGAACATCAGCTCCATATCAGCCGCCACTACTTTCAGAGCTCACAGAGAGAGCTGAGCCCCTCCGAGGGGAAGTCTTTGGAGAACAAAGGGGTATGCACACTGTCAGAATAAATCCAACGTATTTTTTTAGTGAGTTGTCATTTTATTCATTTGGGATCTCTTTGTTGTATATTTTCCAATTATATATTAATCTAATTCATCCTCATCCTGCATCCTGGCTCTGTTATTAGTCAGCGAGAACATGTCTGAGATCAAAGTTCAGTCGCTGCAAAATTTTGCTTTGCTTTGCTCTCAGCCTTTGTTGGCGAAATCAGCGAAAGAGCGCATTTTTTCATGCCAACAGTCACCTTCCCAAAAGTGTGCACAAAAGTCTTCACAAACACGGCAAGCGTACAACTTGAGGTCCCCCAGTCTAAAGTGCAAGGCCCGTATGTACAGTATATTCAGAGCATCACGTGCCAATTCAGCATCTGACACAGGAGGAAGACATCCCACAGAGATGACACGAGTCCACTTCAGCAGCTAAATGACACATCCAGACACTTTCAAGCACTAAAAGGGACCACAAAACTCAAATGAGATCAGTTTGGCGACAGACTCACTCAAGTAATAAAAACTCATGGAGTAGAGGTTGCTTTGTCATGTCGCCCCCCCCACCCCAAGCCGAGTTCCCACAGAGCTCTCCTCGGCACTCCTCTGGTTTCAATAACGACAGTGATTTCAACTTGGCACGCAGAAACGCGCAATGTCATTGGTGTGAGTTAACTCGAGTTTTCCCCCCCGAAACTCTCCCTGACCCTCACCTAACATCGAGTCAGCCACCCCCCCCCCCCACCCCGCAAAGCATCCTAATGCCACACCGAAAGCCAACCTGCATATTCCCGATTAAAAGGTTTTAGCACCTTATTACCGCGGAATATCTGGGACATCTCTGATAGGTGTGTGTGTGTCAAACAACTTCCGTCTCATTTTTTGGGGCCCAGACAAACGCCCCCCCCCCCCACCCCCACCCGCCCCCCTTCAGCCCTTAAAACTGCTGCCCCAAATGCGCGTCAACAAGAACGCTCGCTGGTTTCGTGCGCCCGTGGAGAGATGATGGGAGCGCTTCGACAAAGGATTAGGAGACAGGGAGGGGGGTGGGGGGGGGGGGGGGGGCATGGGGTATTCTTCTGTCGGCCAGAGGCCATCGCCGCATCCCTGGGAAAAAAAAAAAAAAGACAAAAACTAAGGAGACTAAGGATGAGGTCAAGTCTCCCAGCCGAGAGATTGGCGCGCCCACTCCGTGTTGTGGCTTTGGATTTAATGAGCCCTCTGATATGGATTTGTGGGTCAGAAAGTTCAGTTCCCTCCCCTCTGTTGTTCATAACCGGACAAATATTGTTTATTTGTTTTTTGTTGTTGTTTTTTTTTGGGGGGGGGGGGGGGGGTTCAAAGGGTCTCATGAAAATGTGACCCACTGTTCAAAATGCCTTTACACTGATCTTAAGTCTTGGATACACAGAAGACGCGTATTATTATTTATATATTATTATTTATAATATAAATAACACTAAAAATGTGACCATGTAAGGTTCCCTTCGCTGTAGGCGCGCGTGTTGGGCCGTTTCTCTGGGGGGGGTATTTTTTTTTTTTTTCACCGACTCTTGTATCAGCAAGGTCCAGTATTTTTGGTCAGAAATATGAACGTGAGCCAGTCTGGATGGAGGGAGGGAGGGAGGGAGGGGGGGGGGGCTATATCCGCAGTGGCAGTGATAGATGGACAGACGGCCTGGTGTCAATGTGGTGCTGAGAGGCCGGCTGGCAGGGGTGGGTGGGTGGGTTGGGGGGGGATGAGGCGGTGATGCAAGCCAGTCATTTTGTCCAGAACAAGGTGTCAGCACCCCCACCCCCCACCACCACCACCACCCCTTAAACCAGCTACACACACAAACACACACCAGGGGCGCCACATGATTATATTTCCAAAATCAAGAAGAACCCCCCCCCCCCCCCCCTCCCAAGCACAAGCTATCACTGAGCTAACGAGCAGGCTGAGGCGCGCGGCAGCCGACGGTCACGTTGATCCCGGAGCCGGTCCTAAACTCAGGGGGGGGGGGGGGGGGTGGTGTTGTTGATGCTGATTTCCCCACTGTGAGCGAAAACTCCCGAGGTGAGGTTCACAGAAATCCGAGTTAACCTGATGAGCTGATGCGGTTCAGCTTCAAACCCCTCCCCTCCTGGCGCACTTGCGGGGCGCTTGAGGCCCGACTGCCTCCACGCATCCACCCGGCACGCTGTCAACGCTGCGTCCGCGCTTAAATGAAGCCTCAAATATTGCTATTAGTTGGGACTGTGTGTTTACACTTTAATGCTGTGGGCCTGTGGGGGGGGGGGCTCCTGGGGGCTCCTGTTCTGAAATCGCAAATCAACAGCAATATGAGAATCTCCGGCAGTCGCCCGGTGACACCGATCTTATTAAACTACAGGCTATATCTGGTGTTATTAATATTAATAATGATAATAATAATAATTAAAAGAATAATAATAATAATGAAAGCCACAAAAAATTAATAAATAAAAAAATCCTCTCATTTTTTGGGGGGAGATTGCCGGGTCCATCTGGCGGCGGCGGCGGCGCGGCAGACTGCGCGTTGCATTTTCCACGGAGCCGCGGCGGGAATTATTCATAAACGCGTCAAGAATTAATTCCCGGGATTAAGAGTTGATTAAGATATGTGTCACTTTGCTGTCTGAGAACTTATTAAGGGCCTCCTCGACGGGGACGGCAGATGGAATTTCCCAGTCCCAGTGTTTGCAGATGTTAATTTCTGCCCTCCTATAACATCCATTTGCATATGATTAAAGGCAGTCCGGCAGCGGAACCACTGCTCCGAGCGCACAGAGAGAGAGAGAGAGAGAGAGCTGGGGGGGGGGGGCGGGGGGGCGGGGGGGGGGGGGGGTAATTGCTGCGCAAGCCCAACACAAGTCCACAACAGTGATTAACCCAGAGCGTCTCCACATCAACTATTTATTACCGGAGCTGTCTGTCCCTTATATTTTACTCCAGCGGTGTGAAACAAGGCGTCTGGTTCGCGGGACATGATCTAAATGACTCAGATCCAATCAGAACCGGGGGAAGTCCAGCGTGTCTTCAGCTTCATGAAGACTAGATGATGTGATGAGCGATGCTTTTATAAGAATGTGAAGTTCCCCCCTCTTTTGTTTTGTTTTTTTTTTGCAGTTAATAGTTTTAAATGAATTAAACATATACACATATTATTATTATTATTATTATTATGATTATTATTATTATTATGTTTGAGCTATTTTAATTCTAAAGTTCTTGTGTGATTTAATAGAATTATGCGAGTTAAGGTATAAAAAAAAGAAAATGGCAAACGAGGTGATGTGCGTTTGAAAAGAAAAATAAATAAATAAATAGATAAATAAATAAAAGCTTTAAAACGTGTTTGAGCGCCTTTCAAAGGCGCGCTGCGACGTGCCACAACGCCTGGCCCTACCCGGCGCGGCGGGGCCCTGCGCGGCCCTTCGGACCCTTCTCCTCTTGCACACGTTTCGCGTACGTCCAGGAAAGGGAAACATTTCCATTGCGCCCCCGAGGCCAAACGTGAACTTCGATTAAACAAATCTTATTTTCATATGTCCTGGCCCGCATGGCTGCAGATGCAAAAGAGGCCACTAACCGAAGGAGGCCTGCAGAGGAAGGAAAATCTAACCCAGGGGGATTCTTGGGAGTTGGAAATCTGCCTGGCCTTTGATACTTTTATATATAAATATATATATATATATATATTTATAAAAGTATCAAGTATATATATATATATATATATATATATATGTGAGTGTGTGTGTGTAAATAGCTTTGTAAAAAGGAAGTGTATAGTCTAAACCTAAAACACGGACTAGGCCCCTTTTAAAAAAAAATAAAATAAAATATAAAATAACGACGCACTTCGGGCACAACTCGTGCATTGTAGGCTCCACTATATTAATTCAATATTCCCCTTATAATTTCCATTCTGACAGTGTTTTTATTTAGTAGATTTTGAGTTGGGTTCGGTCCGACAACGGGCCTTTTTTTCATTTATTTTTAAGAATGCAGTTGTAAGTACTAAGTACACGCTAATTTTATTTCGTAGCATTATTATTATTATTATTATTATTATATTATTATATATTATATGGTTTCCACGGTCGAGGATGAACATTCACTGATTAATATTAAAAAATTTAAATAAACCTCAAATGATTAAGTGATCTAACGTTTGTAATATGGATGCAAATATTATTAGCAGAAGTGAGAACGAATGTTTATCAAATGTGTGTGTGTGTGTGTGTGTGTGTGTGTGTTTGCGCGCGCGTGTATGTGTGCGGGAGGTTGGTAGTGGTGGTGGTGGGGAGGAGAAGGAGGAGGGGGGGGGGGGGTGGGGGTGTACAGCTCTGTTTTTCTGCCCGTGGTCTCCTGTGGCCCCGATAGCCCACCTGCCGCCTATCAATTTCCTCCACCACCCCCCCCCCCCCCCACCCCCCCCAAATATTTTTGACCTCCCAAATATCTTCACTACGCCTCTCGCCTCTGCGAAGTCTCCGAATTTTGGAGAAACCACACACCAAGCTGTCAACATGATAATTCAGTATAATATTATAAGAGAGAAAAGGCTTCTTTTTTTCTTTTTTGGGTGGGGGCTGTGGGGGGGAGCATTTTTCCTACCCACAGGCCTCACACGGACAGACGCAGGGTTGAGGACTTCGATAACTGATGGTCACCAAAACACAGCACTGAAAACGGTGAAATTCCGCGAGGCCAAAATGGCACGGAGCCTTTACGCAGAGTGCGTTTTGATTTATAAGGTTCAAATATATATACATATATATATATATATATATATATATATACATATATTATATGTGTATATATATATATATATTTTAAATTATAAATCACGGGGATCATTTCGTGGGGACGGAAGATGCAACACGTACTTTTAAATGTGTCACACCGCCCGATGTGTCGCCTCTCATCAGCATCACGGTCCGCTCCGTGGACGCACGCCCCGAAAGTAAACTCCTCACGTCCCCCCCCCCCCCCCCCCCCCCCCTTTTGTTTTAAGTCAGAGCCCTCACAAGCTCGTTGTTCTTCTCCTTTTATTGTTTTTTTTTTTGTTTGTTTTTTTGGTTTAACTTGCTGCACGAAAGAAGCAAACGCTGCTGCTGTTGTTGTGGACAGCTGAGCATTTTGTACTTTCGAAGAAAGTTAATGAAGGCCCTGCTTTGCATCCCGGATGGATTTAGTCAACTTTTTGACGCAGGAATAATAATAAAAATAAAAAATAAAAAATAGAATAGAATGGGTGGGGTGCCAGACGCACAAAAGACAGAAAGAGAAATTAAAGAAATTAAAAAAAAAAAAAAAAAGGAGAATGAGAGAGAGAGAGAGAGAGAGAGAGAGAGGAAATAGTGCGGATATTTGCACTTACATCGAATCCCGGTATGGTTAAATTAATCCGCGGAAAAGGCAAAGGGTTTTGCTGCAGGCTGATGGGTGTCCTGGCCTCAGGTTTGCTGGTGACATGGACGAAAAGTTCCCCGGTGCGTCAAACAAGTCGGAAAAAGGCAGCCAGTCAGTCAGTCAGTCAGTCAGCCAGCCAGCCGGTCGGTCGGTCGGTCGGTCGGTCAGTTTCCTTCCTTTTTTCCCCTGTTCTTCTTTCCTCTGTGCTGTCAGACATGAAGGCTGTGGAGGAGTGAGGCTTGATCCCCACATAGAGTATAGGGAGGGAGGGAGGGAGGGAGGGAGGGGGTTGACTTCATGCTAAGTATTGTGTGTGACAGGTCCACTGTAGAAAGGACGGCCCCCTACTCTCTCTCTCTCTCTCTCTCTCTCTCTCTCTCTCTCTCTCTCTCTCTTTGCGCGCACAGGGGGCACAAACGCACGCATACACACACACGAAATGCAAACAACCCCCCCCCCCACCACCACCACCACCACCCCCCCTCTCCCTCTCCCGCTGGCTCTCTGTCTACAAACACTCTCTCTCTCCATCTCTTCCTCCCCGCAGTCTCCGCGGTTCAGCTTTTTATTTACCTGCACCTCTGTCTGCTGGGATTGCAAAGGTGTGTGTGGGGAGACTTGCTGTGCGGCAACTTCTAGGTCCAAATGTCATTGTTCTGTTTTATTACTGTAATATTTCCTCTTACTTTGGTGTTCAAGCACAATCTAAGCAAGACTGAAATGTTGTGCAAGAATAAAACAGGAGCAGTAAGGACATCAGTTTGGCACTTTTTTGACATGTAGATTTTGATCTGTTTTAACAAGCAGCATGAATGAACACTGGTTACATTTTCAGGACAAACTTTGCAGTCAACATTTTGAAATGTTGACAGTAATTGAAGCGGAAGTGGGAAATTGAAGTGCTGACAGAAGTTTTGAGTTTCAAGCGTGAACACTGAATGAAGTTGTTGGCGTCTTTTGAAAGGGAAAGTGTCGAATGTAGCTGCCCAGTTGCAGTTTCTCTATGATCAGTCATTTTGATACATGCATATGGGCGGCATGGTGGCCTTGAGCAGGACACCGAACCGTAAGTTGCTCCAGCACCTTGCATGGCAGCTCGGTCGCCATCGGTGTGTGAATGGGTGAATGAGACTTAGCTGTAAAGCACTTTGGGAACCGTGAAGGTTGAAAAGTGCTATATTATAAGTGTGTGTGTTGGCTGTGATGCAGTTTTGTTATTTGCCAACTGAAAATATGGACAAAGAAGAAGACATTTTGCCGTTTTTCTGTCGTTCAGGTGACCCCCCCCCCCGTCAGCAGAGGTCTTTACTAAAATGACCTAGCGTGCTAGCATGTGGATGCCAGTCATTTTCCCACGAAAAACTGTGTTTTAAAATTTCAATGTAGACGCAGCCTGAGAGATGGAAACCGTTTAAAGCTCCCATATTCTGCTTGTTTCAGCTTTGTATTTTTATTCTGGGACTCCACTAGAGCAGCTTTGCATGAGTCACAGTTGATAAAAGTCCTTATGTATCTTCTCCTGGCCCTTTCTGCAGCCCCTCAGCCCCCCCCTGTCTGAAACAAGTCGTTTTAGACAAACTGAACAACCTCCAAACACTTGAAGAGTAGCTCCTGAGCAGAGCGCTCCAATAACTCAGACAGACTGAGCGGGTGGATGAGCGTCCCTGTACTTGGTGGGTGGTGCTGTGATTGGTACAGATGACCTGCTGGGGGGCGTGGCTGAGTGCAGTGACATCACAACCTTACGGAAGTCCCGATGGCTCATTTAAAGGCGCAGTGTCTGAATACTGGCTGTGTGCATTTCTCCGTGGACTGAGCGTTTTGATCCTTTCACAGTATTTATACAGCACCGAGACCTGCTTTATAATCAAAACAAGACGTGGAGATCTCACTTTCCACTATATGGGACCTTTAAGCATGAAAGCAGTTCAATTGCCAGGTTAAGCGTAAGAGATGAAACATTACATACTCACCACAAAACAACAGACGCAGCGTATTTGTATTCATTCTTCACATGGCTGTTTTCATTATTTGATGGATTGCCATGACATTTTGTACAGACATTCATCGTTCCCAGAGGATGAATCCCATCAATAAGAACATTGTACCTGCTAAACATTAGCATGTCATTGTGAACATGTTAACATGCTGACATTTACTCAAAGCATAAAGTAAAATAAAGGGTTTATTCATATATATTTATATATATTTATTCACATCATACACTTGTCATTACAATGACAGTGCAGCTCCCGCTAGCCGTCCCGAGCAGCCGGGGAGGCTGGGTGACTGTCCGAAGGAAGCATAGCCCTAATCGCCACCAACCACTTCACGTTTCTAACAGGTTCTCCCCGCTGAGAAGCAGATTCTGGTAATTGGCAGCTCCATAGTCAGAAACGTGAAGTTAGCGACACCAGCGACCATAGTGAAGTGCGTTCCTGGGGCCATAGCAGGCGACATTGAATCAAATTTAAAACTGCTGGCTAAGGATCAGCGTAAATGCAGTAAGATTGTTATTCACGTCGGCGGTAATGACTCCCGATTACGCCAATCGGAGGTCACAAAAATTAACGTGGAGTCGGTGTGTACGTTTGCAAAAACTATGTCGGACTCCGTAGTTTTCTCTGGGCCCCTACCCAATCTGACCAGTGATGATATTTTTAGCCGCATGTCATCATCCAACCGCTGGCTGTCGAGGTGGTGTCCAGCAAACGATGTGGGCTTCGTAGATAATTGGCGGACTTTCTGGAGGAGACCTGGTCTGATGAGGAGAGACGGCATTCATCCCACTTTGGATGGAGCGGCTCTCATATCTAGAAATCTGACCGACTTTATTAGCTTCCATTAGAGCAGTTACCCACCAAAAAACCTCAACCTCAAGTATGGACAGTTAAACATCAGATCTCTGTCATCTAAAGCTGTATTAGTAAACAAGCTAATATCAGAGAATCATATTGATCTACTGTGTCTGACAGAAACCTGGCTGTGTCATGAAGAGTATGTCAGCCTGAATGAATCCACTCCGCCCAGTCATACTAATACTCACATCCCTCGAGGCACCGGCCGAGGAGGTGGAGTTGCAGCCATCTTTGACTCAAGCCTGTTGATGAACTCTAGACCTAAACTGGATTATAACTCATTGGAAAGCCTCGTTCTGAGTCTCTCACTCCCAACCTGGAAAACACTGAAGCCAGTCTTATTCGTTATAGTCTATCGCGCTCCAGGTCCATGCTCTGAATTCTTATCTGAATTCTCAGAGTTTTTATCAGGTTTAGTCCTTAAAACAGACAAAGTCATTATCGTGGGTGATTTTAATATTCATGTGGACGTTGATAAGGATAGCCTTGGTACTGCGTTTACCTCTTTATTGGATTCGATTGGCTTCTGTCAGAGGGTACAGAAACCCACTCACTGTTTTAATCACACCCTCGACCTAGTTCTGACATATGGACTTGAAATTGAACATCTAACTGTCTTTCCACAGAATCCTTTGTCATCAGACCATTATTTAATAACTTTTGAATTCCTATTACTGGACTACACGCCATTAGGCAAAAAAGCTTACACCAGGTATCTATCTGATAGTGCTGTAGCTAAATTTAAGGAAGTGATTCCATCGGCATTTAATTCAATGCTACATCTCAATACAACTGAGGACTCCTATGCTAACCTTCGTCCCTCCCAAACGGACGATCTTGTTGACAGTGCTGCAGGCTCAATGTGATTGACACTCGACTCTATTGCCCCTCTTAAAAAGAAGATAATAAAACAAAGAAAGTCGGCTCCATGGTATAACACCCAAACCCGCAAATTAAAGCAAACAGTGCAGAAACTTGAAAGGAAATGGCGCTCCACCAAACTGGAGGAATCGCGTTTAATTTGGCAAGATAGTCTTAGAACTTCTAGGAAGGCCCTCTGTAAAGCCAGAGCAGCCTATTACTCATCATTAATAGAAGAGAACAAGAACAACCCCAGGTTTCTCTTCAGCACTGTAGCCAGGCTGACAGAGAGTCACAGCTCTATTGAGCCATGTATTCCTATAACCCTCAGCAGTAATGACTTCATGAGCTTCTTTAATGATAAAATTCTAACTTTTAGAGACAGAATTGATCACCTCCTGTCTTCTCTCTCTCTGAAAAGAGATCATATTCCTCCTGTATTAGCTTCGCTGCACTGGCTCCCTGTAAAATCTAAAATAGAGTTTAAAATCCTTCTCCTGACCTACAAAGCTCTTACTGGTCAGGCACCATCATTTCTTAAAGAGCTCATAGTACCCTGTTACCCCACTAGAGCACCGCGCTCCCAGAATGCAGGGCTGCTTGTGGTTCCTAGAGTCTCCAAAAGCAGAACAGGAGCCAGAGCCTTCAGCTATCAAGCTCCTCTCCTGTGGAATCGGCTCCCAGTTTGGGTCCGGGAGGCAGACACACTCTCTACTTTTAAGAGTAGGCTTAAAACTTTGCTTTTTGATAACGCTTATAGTTAAGGGCTGGCTCAGGCCTGCCTGGACCAGCCCCCTAGTTATGCTGCTATAGGCCTAGACTGCTGGGGAGACTTCCCATGATGCACTGAGCTTTCCTCATCTCCCTCCCCATCTTTACACATTTATCACAGTCCAATGCATGTTACTAACTTTATATCTTCCCCGGAGTTTCTTTGTGATTTGTCGTCTCGCAGGTTCCTGTGGATCGTGGTCCTGGTACGCCTGGCTGCTGCTGCCATGGGCCTGCCTGACTCTCATCACTACAGTTATTATGTTTAGTCGTAGTTCTGTTACTATTAAAGCTGTTATTGCTATTATTAATCTCAGCTATTATTACAGCTGTGACTCCTATTATCAGTCATATTTCCATTATTATTATTATTATAGCTGCTATGGCTACTGCTGGTGCTGCCATACATCTCTGTCTGTCTGCTTGACTGCCTGTCTATCTCTCTCTCTGTCTCTTTCTGTCTGTCTATCTGTCTCTCCCCCTCCCTCTTTCTCCCTCCCTCTCTATGTCTCTCTCTCTCTCTCTCTCTCTCTCCAACCCAACCGGTCAAAGCAGATGACCCCCCCACCTAGAGTCTGGTTCTGCTCGAGGTTTCTGCCTCTTAAAAGGAAGTTCTGCTTGCTCATGGTGGGAACTGTTGGGTCTCTGTAATAACATTATAAAGAGTCGGTCTAGACCTGCTCTATTTTGTAAAGTGCCATGAGATGACTTTTGTTGTGATTTGGCGCTATATAAATAAAATTGAATTGAAATGAATTGAATTGAATTACATGGGGTGATATTTGTAAAATGTAAAACATAAAAAAACTGTGCCTATTTCCTGTATTACTTTGTATTTTACTCAAAAGGAAAACTCACTTGGGACTTTTACTGTAAGGGCAGTGGAAGTTTGAAATGAGCAATCGTCCCGCAAAGCTACACCAATTCAAAGAAAGCTATGAATCACAGTTATTTGAATAGTGTTAACACATTCTTAACACAGCTGTGGGCTTTTGAGATATGATGTTGGTGTAAACAACGCTAACGTTTGTCATCTTTCAGTGACCTTTGCTGCTGATGCTGGAACTCTGAGGCTTGCAAAATCGACCACCAGAGCAGGGTTGGGTATGAAAATAGCCAAAACTGCAAATGCAGGTGTATTTGTTTTTCTGTAGCACCTGGCGTGTGAAAAGGAGCCTGCACTGATAAACTGCTTCTCAGCATTCTGCAGGTCAGGCCGATACAAAACGATATGGACGAGGAGAGCGAAGGTGAGAGGCACAGGAGACAACCGGTTGGATTTTCATGTGTGAAAGTTGGCTGTGTGATGGCGCTGGAGTTTGGAGATTTGGGGATTGGGCATTCTCCACCACTGTGTGTTTTACAGGGACTGACCAATCAAAAATACATCACCAACCCTTCGTCAGGGTGAGGGTTAGGGTTATGGAGGTCAGGGGTTAGGGATTAGGGATTTAGGGTATAGGGTCCACTATACTGTGACAAGATATGGACCAAACCGCATATTCTGCGTTAAACCTCCATGAAAATCCTGTTTGATTTACCAGTACATTACAGTTGTAGTTTGTCGGGAATCAGTGGGGAGCATTCAGGGCCGTAGCTACCTTTTGTCATGTCTATAGTATTTTTATTGTGAATTTAGGGGTAAGTTTACGTTCTGTAATTAAAGAAGTCATTCAATAAATAATCGTCAAGACTCTGTCAATAAATATGTTTATTCGCTTTCTTTCCAAGAGTAAGATGGGAAGATCAGTGCCATTCTAATGTCTGTGCATTAAGTGAGAAATTAGTCTAGCTTAGCATAAACTGATTATTGAACTGTTATTTGCCAACTGATAATTGGACAAAGAAGAAGAGATTTTGCCATTTTTCTGTCGTTCAGGTGATCCCCCCCCCCCCCGTCAGCAGAGGTCTCTACTAAAATGACCTAGCATGCTAGCATGTGGATGCCAGTCATTTTCCCACGAAAACTGTGTTTAAAAATTCAACGTAGACGCAGTCTGAGAGATGAAAACCGTCTATGAAGAGAAATGAGAAATTAGCCTAGCTTAGCATAAAGACTGAAAGCAGGGGGAAACAGTTAGCCAGGCTCTGTGCCTTCGCAGAGTCATGTTATGGTGAGGTTGCGTTTTGTTCTCACTAACCATATTTGGCAACCTGAGCTAGAGGTTGTGCATTTTTTCCATTTCTGTTTATTTACAGATTAAAGAAATGTGTTGCAAAACGTGTTCATTAGTGAGCTTGAGAGGTGTGTTCTAAAACTTTTCCCCATCTTTCCAGTCTTTCCGCTAAACTAGGCTCATCCCCGAGCTACTGTATATCTGGACAGCTAACTGAATAGCGAAGCTAATGAATGCTTTGATTTCATGGTCTGTTCTGAATGAATTTAACAATTGTGGTGCCGTGCTTTGTTCCCAACTTCTTCAGAATAGCTCCAAGAATGTTGGAGGAACTCGTGATGGACAACCCTCAATTTGTCACTTCCACATCTTTTAAACAAGAACATGCTCGCCAAACATAACACCAAACATAACCATATTGCAACACAAAGCATATCGCAATTTCTGGGTTTATGTTTGCATGTTTCTTAAAGCTAAAATGCTGATTCTTTGTCATCTTACCAGATAACAGGACAGATTATAAACTTCCACTACGAGGCAAAGCAGAAACACAATACGACAGGCAACCCTTTCCTGAAGCCAGACAAAGTGGTGTCATTTTTTTGTGTTTTGTCTGAAGGATTTTGGACAAATGAGATTTAGAAATTAGAGGAACCTCTCTGCTCTTTTTCTCATGTCTGTAATTAATGATGAAAAGACTCATGTCCAAGACGCTAGCTTACATAAATATTTTCAGTTTGGATGAAGGAAATGTAATCAAGAGAAATCCAGCTGTTTCATATGCAGCTGAACAGGGGTAAGACAGAGATACGGTGGATCAAATGAGGATATGCAACCCAACATCATGGTTATTAAAGATGATTTCTTTTTTAGAGAGATACTGTTTCTTTGATGACTAAAGCTGGTTCTTTAGGCAGGGATTATTAAATTATTAAGTTATGAAGTTATGACTGCATGTTTGTTTTTGCCACATGTTGGATTTTGGAGATTTCCTATGCTATCTGTGAGAACATTGCATAAGCGTAAGCAAGTGCAAGACAAACACATAAAGAAAAGTGTTGTTATTGCCTCAGCGGTGCACATAGCTGTCACTGTGGAAAATGACGCATATATATTTGCAGATGAAATGTTGCAATTACAAATCCCACAGGTGATCAAACACTTTGCAGAGAGCAAACAGAGGTCTGACACAAGTAGATTCGACATGCTTTAAACACAAAGCAATACCTGAGCAAATGGCTGCCTCTGATTGCACAGAGATAAGAGACTGTAGGATTGTAGCTGCACACTCTTTGCATGGAGCAAACACACATACATGCGTTGTTTCGTGATCGATTGTTGGGCCGTTGGATTAGATTGGAAGCCCTTTGAGACACTTTGAGCATGAAAGTTCATTTTTCCCCACCCACTTTCATGTTTATTTTGGAAACCGGAACTAATCCACAGAAGCAATATACATATATTCAGATTACAAACACAAATTGCTTGGCATATGTCGCTACTCCAGCGTGTACACAAAAACATATTCCACACCCATCAAATTTACATAGTCCTTCCAAATATATTAACAAGGGGGAGAAATACTCAAGTATATCCACAGACAAAGAAAACACGAGAGGCTTGGTAAACTCATTAAACTCAATAGACCATATTCGCACGGAGGCCATTTTCCTCTGATGTCACGCTCAGGGTGGGAAGCTCACATGAGCTGTCATCATGTCGTACTGCTGTGTTCCAGTTTTTTTTAGGTGTGTGATTGAAAGGAATCTGACCAATTGTTATCATCATGACTGAAACCACGACAGAAAGTGAAAATCTGGAGGAACATCGGGCCATATTTCAGGGTAAAATTACATATTTGATAACCCATTAGCTACCGGTGGACAACTTGTGTACCTCGGTGCCCACATCACAGAGGGCACTGGCTCGGTCACTGCATACTGGCTGACTCAGCAAGGCAGAGACTGTTTCACCTCAGACACTTGAGGAAATTCCGGGTATCCCCACAAATACTGAGGAATTTCTACTCCTGCGCCATCGAGAGGGTCCTGATGGGGAACATCACTGTCTGATACAGATACATATATTATTATCATTATTCTTTTTAGACTCTTTTTCATGGACTAATTGCATTTCGCTGTAATTGTATATGAATTAAATACACAAGCTGACTGATTGAATTCACCATCCCCTCTTTGCACCTGTTGGCCTAATCCCTATTGGCCAAGAACGAACCTCTATGCTCAAAACTCTAATGAAGTGTGTAACCAAATCATCACATTCAGATTTTCAATTACATAATCCTTGACTTGAGGTGGAATGTGTTATGGATAACGCTGGTACGGCCTGTATGTCTCCCTTCTTTTACTATTTCCTTTGTGTTGTTTTTATGTATTGTATGTGTTCTAACATTTCTTTTTTTTTATGTGAAACTGCTTGTGCTGCCGCCTTGACCAGGACTCCAGGAAGAAGAGATCTGAACGGGCTAAATAAAGGATAAATAAAAGAAAATACACATTGATGGTGAACTGGAGCCTGTGACAAGACGACACATAGCCACAGCCCAGCTGTCAGCGTGTGATTGCTCTCTTCATTGGGGACGCAGACCGTGCTTTCGTCATCAACCCTTTACACCCACTGCTGCTACCTTTGTCCCGCCCCCTTTTTTCTTCTGTAACACAAGATATATTTTCTTTTCTGAGAATCCCCACCATTCGATATTAAAAGAAAAATAGCACAAGCTACTAATACAGCCTAACCTTTAATTCTCTTGCGTCTACTTGTGTTTTTAAACCCCATATATCACGCTTAAAGCAGTCGGTTTATTAGCCTGTCAATCAAGACTCTGTCATCAGGCTAGGTTGAGACTGTAGAGCTTTTCCACGTCAGTGTGTTTACTAAGACCAGATTGACGGCTGCAGATAGGTGTTCAATTTATTCACATATGGAGCATTTTTTTTTAAGAGTGAATGAATAAGCGGCGTCTGGGAACATTGCGTTATCACACAGTGGAATGTCCGAACTTTTTTGTTTGTCTTTTTATCGTAGTGAACTGAACTTTGGTCCTCTTCATTCAGTGTTGGCCGGCTAGCCTGCTAGCTTGCCGACCTAGGCTAGCATTAGCTACAGCAGGACTCCATCTTTGAAATAGCAGCGACACACAGGTAATATCTTTATTTCTAGAGAACCAGCGACGCGTTTTAATACTTGTCAACAGGCGCTTTGCCTTTCTTGAATCAAGGAAATGAGTTACTGTTGTCTTAGAGGACAAACGCTGAACACAGATCTCGTTTTGGCCAATTGACACGCTAGCTAGTTCAGCTAGCGTTAGGTAGTTATCAGGTTTCTGGGTAGGAAATTTGTCTTGTTTATGCAACGTAATTGTCTTCAGTACGTTGGTAGATATTAACCAAATAGTAAGCATCTGTCCTCTCATTGTGTTTTTGTTCGCCCGAGAGGACTGTCAACAGTATTTCTACACCTCACTGTTGTGGAGAGCTAGCCTGTTAGCTTTGCCTTTGAGTAGACGCTACTGAGTTGGTTAATGTAACTAGCCAGCGACCACCGTCCTAGCTCACTTGACAGCTAACTCTCTGACTTGTACCTTGCTTTTGGTGTACGATTGCATTATGTCGCTCTTATAAACACACAGAACATGTATAGAGGGTGTCACTATGACTATGTTACATTCACGTATGAAATTGCCGGAGGCTTGGCTGTTTAGTTGGCTGTTTCTGTACTTCTGACAGGTTACAAACAGAGAGGTTGTGGTATTGTGACATGCAGCTGGTTGAACTACCAGCTGCCACTGATGTTTAAGGGCCAGGATGTCTAGAGTTTACTCAACAACATGCTGTGATTCACATACTTCATGGCTGGCCTGACCGTCAGCACCTCTAGGGAAGCTCTTATCAATCAAAGTCCCTTTGGCCCTTGAGCTGTCATCCAGATGTAGTATAGGGTAAATGTACTCATCTGGAGGGAACACCTAAACACACCCACTTTCAGATGATTTTGCCTACAGTTGAACGTGTAGAAAGTGTTAATTAGAGTAATTTCAGAATTCAGAATGAGGATTCATTGAGATGGTCGCAGTGTACAGATTGTAAAGACCTCTGAGACAAACTTGAAATAGCTCGGTTTTTACTTACTGACTCAAGGGAAGGTGTACACCTGTAACTTTACTGATCTGGCCCTAATTCGTGTGAAAACTAGAGGCCTATGGTTTTCTGAGTTCATGCTGAACAAATAATTCTACATCATGCTGAAACAGGAGTGGCTTATGAAATGAAAGTCAGTGAATTTTCATGACTGCTGTTCTGTTTGCTCCTGAGCCTTTGTGCTCAATCTCAGTCCTACCCCTTCGCCCTTTTACCTGTCTGGTACCCCAGCCACACAACACAATACCATCACATCTGCAGAACCCGTTCAATTTCAATTCAACAAAGTAGCTGTAGTAAGACCGCATGCAGAGACTGTTGTTTATACTTGTGGGCTAAATGAAAAGACAGCGACCATTAATAAAATGTTAGAAAAACAAAATGCTTCTTACATTACAATGTCATATACTATAAGCAATTTCTTTCACACATTATTGATCAACAGTTGCTTAGGCCAATTGGGCTGTGTTTTCACTTCTTTATTTTCTCAAAAATAAATGAAAATGATTGAAGGTAAGCTGTGATTCAGGCAGCTATTCAGTTGTCAAACATTTAACCTAAACGACTTGGGTTTTACCAAGTTTACTGTACTTGCTGTGTGTGCACTGTGCAGATGTATTATGTTGGAAAATACAATGTCAGATCAGGGCTCAGCATCATCGATTCAGTTTGGAATTGGTGGTTTAAAAAGCTTAATCTGTACATCCCAAGTGAAGACTCATTTATATGACAGTCTTATCAGCTCTAAGCCTATTACTCAGTTCCTACATCCTAGCCTCTTCCTTTCATACCTTCATCCTCTTATTATTTTGAGTAGGCTGCTTACCATGTAAGAATGTGGCCTCAGCCACCCAGTCTCTACACCCATAAATCTCCCTGTAAAGTAAGAATATTATCTGCCATGGCTTTCATGACACAAGGAAAAAGGTTAATCCAACCATTTTGAGGTGTGCTGCTTGTCAAATATGAACAGCACGTCATTTTGATTCTGTGTGGTTATCCATGTTGGTTTTAGGCATTGTCAAGGTACGCATGGAAATTTGCTGTTTGGTTCTCAGATTCTATATTCTTTTGAGGGTGAGAGTTCTTAGTTTGATGTTAAGCTTGGCGCCCTAGTTTCCATATAGGTTTTGCTCTTTTTTTCATATTGGGATGTTTTAAGTCTAAATGATGAATTCCAGTGTACCCACATGAGTTATTCAATTCAATTTTATTTATATAGCGCCAAATCACAACAAAAGTCATCTCATGACACTTAACAAATAGAGCAGGTCTAGACCGTACTCTTTGAATTGTTGTAGACAAAATATGTTTGCCATGAGAAACACTATCAGACAGTTTTTCCTTGATGGCTCAGTGGTGTGTAGGGCTTTATTTATGGTAGCCAGTGCCGCTGTCTCATGTATATTCAGTATTTGCTAGTTCACTACCTGTCCACCCTAGCTCCTAATGCCCACAGTGAAACCGGAAAGCTCATTGTGAAACTGGGCCTTAAGCCATCATTAGCAGGTGATTTTAATGAATAATATTAATAAAGTGTGTCTGTTGTAGTGAGATGGTAGAGCGACAGACAAAACCACTACAGAAAACACTGTATCTTAGGTATTTCAGGTCTTATGCTGTGACAGATTTTGATCAAATATAACCTGTAATAAGACTAGACAGACAACTGTGAACCACGATTTCTTGATATGAGAATTTTGTAACAATACAGATATGTAGAGGGGCTGTGAGTGATAATATAGAAGAAAAGAATCATAGCCAAGCCCTGGCTTGAATTTCTGCGAAAACCAAACATCCCCTCCTTTTTGTTTTTCTCTCAAAAAAGCAGCATGGTGGACAAGAATATCTACATCGTCCAGGGTGAAATTGGTACTGTTGTTGGAGCTATCAAGAGGAACTCCAGATGGAATACGCACACTCCACTGGTAAGTTAAACACAACAATGATATTTGCTCATTTGAACTGAGGTTAAGTTAGATTTACTAAAGATATGAAACACTGACTGGTGGTAGGACTTAACTTCAGATTTGTCCAGTCACCAAACTACACTCATTCTTACATATTTTGCAATTAGTGGATGCTGGCGTAGAAGGAACACGTATGAGGTCTAGGGATTTAGAAAATAATTTTCATTCTGTTGTGGTGTTTTTGGTTTATTTAAAAATGTATAAAATGTATTGTTTTTGCCTTCAGTGTACACACGATTACCCATAATGACAAAACACATCACCAGTAGAAATGAAGTAAAATCAGAACACAGAAACACTTCCTTTAAATTCATTCATTTTCCTCCACCTGTTGCAAATTCATAAACTTTGTTAAAGGGCTTTTCAAATCTTGCTGCAACATCCGTCAAAGCCATGTTTGCAGAGTGGACTGCCGATTTATACTGCTGATAACTCACTATCCAGGATATTAATTAGCCTGCCTCATTGTACTTTGCATGATACAAAAGCAAAGACTAATACATCAGAAAAGTTGGAAAACTGTCCACATGACCACATTAGAAAACATTTCTGTCAGAAAGCCTAACCGAGTAGTTTTGGTGCCTAGACCTAATCACGGTTTGGGTGAATAAAACATAAAAACTTTCAGTTTCACACAGGACTTGACCAGTGGGCTATTGGGGGAAAGTCCTGTATGTGATCCATTCATCCGTTCACCCTAACCCATTTATAGCATTGGACTTTTTATACTACGTCACCAGACTTCCTAAAGCCTATCTGCGGCTGGTACTAAATCCCCACGACCGAAAATAGACAACCGCGGCCGATGCTGAACACCCACAGCGGTCAATAACCACCCTCTCGTCGACACTCAACACTGGCATAGTCGCCCTCGATCGACGCTGATGCCGGGCGTAAATAGTCGAATAGCTGCTGGGTGACTATTCGTACCCAGGACACCCCGTTTCTCATTTCACGGACTATTTGGGATTTTTTTGGGTAATGCAATAATAAAAAAAGAATCTTTCTACCCGATCAATGAACGAGAGACTGATTCTTGCAATCTTTTTAGGAATAAAATCAACAAGACATAGGATATAAATCTCAAATGTGCAGCATATGAAATGTATAAAAAGTATTCATAGGCTAACCCATAAAAATGGGTTCTTAAAGTTGAGATGTATCTGAGAGTATCTAATGTCCGTATCGCGACGTATTTCCGAGTGAAAGAGGATGGGAAGGCGGAACGTAGCGTTGGGAGGAATTTGATTTGAATGTTGAAAAGTGGGCGTCTCATAACCGACGTACCATGCTGTTGCTAGCTAGCTAACTAATGAATCTTAGCCCTGTGTTTCTAAAAGTTGAAGATTGATTGATTGATTGATTGATGGGTGGATGTCATGATATTATTGGTTGAAATTTCTTGGTTCAAGCTGATGTAAGCACCCGTCATATTTTGTTTACAGGAAGAAAGAAAACATAATTGGATTTTGATGTAACAATAGAAATAAATAGATTTTATGTAATCTTTTTGGCATGTATTGTTGGATAGGCGCACAATATGACCTGGGGTGTGATCTAAAAGGGTTAAAAGGGAATTTTCCATTTCATCTCGACTATGAGGAGTGATTTAAAAGAAAACAATGATTTGGTTAGCCTGAGCTCCTCAGGCAGATCATTTCAAAGCTTAGGTGCCCTGACAACAAAGGCAAATCTAGACACAGGAACAGCCAGCAGGTTGGTAGAGGGAGAGCAACTCTGAAATATGACCTGGAGCCTGGATGTGAAGAGTCTTAACACTAATCAGTTAAAATGTTAAAAGAAATGGGTTGCCAATGTAGTGAAGTGGAGTTGTTGTCTTTGAGTTTGTTGTCTCTTCTGGTTTTAGTTAAATGTCTAGAGGCCCCATTTTGTATGTGTTGGAGTGTACACCGGTAACATCTTTAGTGTGTGGAGGAGCTGCCTGAGCCCCGCCCTCGGTGAAACTCTGACACAGAGAGCGCAGACGAGAGTTTCAGCATAGTTTTTTCCTTTTTGCAGAATACATTTAATGAAGTTCTACAGTTACTAGAAATGTTTAGTCTTAAACACACATTCAAGCTAATATATCCTGAGAGTGAGCATTCAAGTATCAAATTAGATTAAAAAAAAATCTTTATTGCAAATGGTACCTTAGATGTCAGCTTGTGCTCCGATCATGTTCTTATCATATTTTTCTTTCTTGTTTTTCTCTGCCCAGGACGAAGAACAGGATCCATTACTTAACAGCTTCGGCCACCTCAAGGAAATACTCAACAACATAAAAGGTATGTGGGGCTGTGGTGATGTACTTTGGGTGTAAGGTGATGGGATCAGTAGCAGTTTGAACTGGCGGACCGAGCTGTTTGACCGACAGCTTTCACACCAGCCTAGACGAACCGAAACTAAACAATGCAATGCACCAGAGTTGGTTTGAACTAGAGCCTGACTGATTAAATCGGCCTATTTTTGCCTATCACAGATATATCGGAATCGGCGTATAGGTTGTCTGATTTTTGCCGATATTAAAACATTTTTTTTACAGAACATAATGCAGAAAAAGAGTCTCGCGTTAATTCAGAAGTGGTGTCATGTCATAGTTTGTCCAGCATAGCGCGCTCCGACTCCATTGTTTACAATACTCTCACAGCTGAGCAGACGGAGGTCCGGAGTCAAGCGCGGCGTTACGGTAAGTTGCTGTAAAGTTAATAAATAATGGGCCCATCATTTTCCCTTTTCAGTATGATATAACCCTGTCCCTGACAACGGGCATGGCACCCATGCTTATCACACTGTTGGCTATGCTAGCAAGGTAGCTAGCCAGCTATAGTAACGTACATGATATCAGTACAGTCGGTAACATATAGAAAGATGATGAGAAGATGAAGTCGGTAAGGTGCAAAGCTGGAAAGTAAATGAACAACGTCCCCATATTTTACTCTCCCGTGAAACCGCCATGTCACTCATACTCGTGCTACATTAGCTAGCTAGCTAAACACGTAGCGACTTTAATACCTCGTCAGGTGAGTGGAAGCTAATGTGTTAGCATCTTAGCCCGTTCTGCCGTTACATTAACAGGAGTGTGACGGTGACGTTACAAACGGGTTTGTTCAGGACTTGTAGTTGTAGTTCCAGTCGGTGCGTTAACAACATTTGAAATGTAAGTCTGTTTTTACACCGGAGACGTTGGAATACGTTTTTAAACCAGAGGCGCTGTTCATCTGTTCTGTCCTGTCGGCAGCAGTCATCCATGACTTAATGACCGTTATACATGAAACAGAAATATTGATAAAGATGACGTGTTTTGATCAGCAAGAAAAAAAAAACCATTTCTGATTGGAGTTCAGTACATTAGCTTCATAGAGTAGAGGTGATTTAGCAGAGAGGCCATCAGATGTTTTGCCGTTGACTTCACTCATTATGTCAAGTTTTTTTATATTCCTAAATAGAAAGATACGTTTATCATGCGTGAAGATTAAGGTATTTAGAATATAACCCAGACGCCGTCCTATACGGACCCAGACCTATAATCAATAAATTATTAATAGATTTTAAATTTTGACGGTGCGCTTCTATTTTAACCGGCGCAGCTTTTCTAGTCTTTGCGGCGCTGGTTTAGCGGATCCGGAAACTCACAGACCAATTACATACGAGTTAAGCCAGCCCACGTGATGCTACTCAACCAATCAAATCTGTGCATTCCAGGCGCTAAACACTGCGACTCTGAATACAGACAGGCGAGTGACGGATGACAAGATGAGTGAACGATACAGGGAGAGAGACTATTTAGTCATTAACTCAAGCTACTGCTACACTTTATTTTGTTTAAGCAAATAAAGCACTTTATTTTAAGATGCACAATTTTTCAAAAGCTATTTTATTTATTTTCTCTATTTTATTTTGAAATGCAGCCCTTCTTCTACATAATGAGAGAAGAACATTATACATATCTACAGTATTATATATCTGTAGAGTTCAGTGTTAAGTGACAATAAATAGTCAATGTTTTTGAATTGTACTTTCTTTATTTGATTTGACAGTCAGTTGTTGATTACATGCAGATGCTGATACAACTGCTAGGCTACTTCAATATATATCACACTAAATCACAACGCAGGTTAGACATTATGATGTTCCGGACCTTTGCTGGAGGACATTTTCTCTAACCGGACCTCTTTGAATTTTAGTTGAATACTCCTGGAATAGAACATGTCATGCAAACTAGTTTGATTCCAGCTCAAATATATAATTCAGCTGATGTCTCACACTTTTTTTTATTTATATTGTTTTACAGATGGCTGAAGGTGGGCTTGTGAAAAAGTGTTCTGTTCATTCAATTGTTCATTCATACTCTTATATAGGCTTGCCCTACACAACACATTATGATATCTTTGCAGTGATATTGCCTTTTCTATTATTTATTTATTTTTTTAAGAAGATGTTTACAATGCAGGAAAGCTGTGCTTCTTGCATAAACCTGCCTTTGTTGGATTGGCAGGAGCTTGCTTTCCCACATAGTTGCCTCTGTATTTTTATATTTATATAGATAGCATTTCATATATATTTCATCCTTTTTTCTTAATTCAAGTTTAATATTGTTCCATTTGTGTTTTTATTTATAGTTATTAAAGTTTAGTGTGTCAGTGCACTCCTTTCTGACAATAAAGTTTATTGTTGAACAGTAAAACCTCCTGCTTCCGTTACATATCCTTGTCACAAGTGGTTTATAACCACATTTGAGGGATCATTGCAAAAAAATGTGTCGTTATGGATATATATAAAGTCATAATATCGGCCGATATATCGTTATTGGAGTTTTTTGTTACTCCCTAATATCGGTATTGGCATCGTCCCCAAAAATCCAGTATCGGCCGGTCTCTAGTTTGAACAGCACAAAGTAGGTTAGGTGGGAAAGTACCCTGGCTCTGCAAAAAATACAGAACACTTTTAAATCAGTTTCTGTCGCTGTTCATCAAAGATTGCACAGTCGAAACCAACCGTCACTTAATACTTCTTGTTTCAACACATTACTTGAATAAACCTCAGCGAATTAGGACTGTGAGTTTGAGCATACTAAGATTGCTTTCACAAAGTGCCTTTTCCCCTTTTTGACTGTATAGTAAGGGGATGTTTAACCAGGTGTGCACAGTCATTTTCCACTGACAAATGCCTTGGCCTTTTACTCTTTTCAATATTACCATGCAACATCTTCCATTTAAAGAGATTTTCTCCATTGGATCATTTTAAGAAGCCACAAGGTGTCCCAGTGTTGCTGTTTTTCAGTTTTATTGAAATATCCTCATTATGAGAAGACAATGAAGGTAAATGTTATGTGGAGGTAGAGCGCAAGTGTCTCTGTCCAAGAAGGTGCAGTTAAAATAATATTATTCTACTCCTAATATCTGTATTTGTCACTTGTGGCGGCATGGTGGCACAGTGGTTAGCACTGTCGCACGGGGGGTAGAGCGGGTTGGGTGTTCGATATCTGTCAAAGTGTCCCTGAGCAAGACACTGAACCCTAAGTTGCTCCTGATGGAGGCCAGCACCTTGCATGGCAGCTCGGTCGCCATTGGAGACCTTAACTGTAAAGCACTTTGGGAACCGTGAAGGTTGAAAAGCGCAATATAATTGAAGTCCATTTATCATTTAGTTGTTTCACAGATTAATAACATACGGTAGTGGATTCCAGATTAATTGCTCGTATAAGGAAAAATCCATTTTTGGATTTTTGGCCATGCACCACAATTGGTTGTAAGGCTTAGGCTATTTTCAATGAACACATAACTCTATCGGATATAAGAATTTGTTTGTGAGCTTTCATTCCGAACTCACAAATGTCATGATTTAAAGTTCAGATAGAAGATAAGAAGGCATGCGCAGATAGTAGCAGTGTTTCTGCTATGTGCATTCAACAGCGGCGCTATAAAAATCTCCCCAAATGCAATAAATTCTTTCAATGCGGAACAGCTCAAAAGTAGGCCACTCCTCTTTATCAATAGAGTGACGTATTTTTGTAGGCAAACCCTGAGTTCAGCATCGCCCTGGTTCCCCTTGACAAAAAGCCAATGGGATTGTTCCGTGGGATTTTGGATTATTGCAGAAAATAAACTCCGTGGCAAAACAAAAGTTTATGATACTTCTACGATACTACTATAATCTTCACTAATGAGCACCACTTTTAGGATTTTTGGAGCATAAATGGCATCGGCAGAAGTAAAAAGCCAGGCTATAAAGGAACTACACTAACACCACTAAGCTCAACTTTTAAGAGAATATATATATAGATATAGATATATGGACAGACAGATAGATAGATAGATATAGAGTATAAACACAGGCGGACTAGTGAGTAGATGACTGACGTAAGATGTTAATGTCCACGACAACCTCTGTAGTCCCCTCAGTTGTTAGCAATCGCCTTTTTTAAGACACGTAAAAGCTTCAAAATTCACGAGTGGGGGGTATCTACTGATATATTTTATGTCGTAGAACAAAACGTTCTCTTACGCTTGTGTTAACCACAGACCTTATTTCAGGCATCTAACCAAAAACCCATTAAAAAAAACCCCCATTGACTTCAAGACAAGGGAACCATGTAAAGTGTAAAAATGCTGACTCATTTCTGGGTTTTAGGACTCACTCCTGCAGCACTCTATGGTGGTACCCTCTTTGTCTTTATGGAAAGAGCTAACTGTGTAGTCAGAGAGGTAGAACATGTATATATTAAAAGGGTCAGATATCTGAAGGACCACTAAACTCCTATTATCCGAAATGATTAAATTCCACACTGTACCAACTCAATGACGTTACTTTATTGTCAAAATGTCCCAGCTTGTGGGCGTATTGATGGTGGTCCCGGGGTAGAAACGTCAGTAGCAAATATTTTCTCCAAGCATGACTTTTCCTGTCATTGTTGCGTCGGGGAGGCAGATTTTGATTTTACGTGGTCCGATTTGTCGTTATTTGATTTGTATTTGTATTTCAGTAGGGTCAAGTATGTTATTAAATGTAATTTGACATCTAAAAACTGTATACAAATATGTGTCTAAAGCCCTTCTCATGTCAGTGGACGCGCTAAATCTCTTCCGACGGAGCAAAATAAAACTTCGGAAAAAATCCTAGGGGAAACACAGAGTAGGGCTGTTTTTTGATTTGCCAATTTGGGCTGATATTTCAAATATTAGAAATGATCTACTATGCATTTTCATTAACACACCCCACCTAGAGTTATGAGAAGTACTATATAATTCATGACCTCTGCCTTGTTGCATGACAACCAGTGCACACAAGTTTTTTTTTTAATGCTTCATCTGTGATGTGAAAATACCAGATTTCCATTCTCCATTTTCCTGTCAATCGATTTATCGATTGATTGACTAATCAATTAAAGTGAAGCCATTTTTCAAGCAAATTGCAACATTTCATGTTTCAAGTTCGTCAATAGTGAGGATTTGCTGTTTTTCTTTGTCTTATGTGATTGTAATTGATTTTTTTTGTCTGTTTGTACAAAACAAGAATTTTGATGAAATTCATATTAACTTTTTTTTTAATTTTTTTTTACTATTATCTGAGGGGGGGGGGGGGGGTACAGACACGGTACGAATCAATCGTACCTAATGTGAAAATGCCCTTAATCACACTGGATGACAATAGAGGAAGTGGTGTCAGGGTCTGGTCCGGTTCAGGAGTAGTCCAGCATTCAGCCCCAGAGCTGAGAGCATCGGAGAGGTGAACAAGGGTGAAGTAACCCTTCTCTCTGTTTCCATTAGAGTCAGATTTGGGGTGAGACGTTATTTTGAGACAAGACTAAGTTTGTGAAACGTTGTTGCGTGCCGTTGTCACGCATTGTTCTGCGCTCAGTGCATCGAATGACAATATGAGCTTCGAATTACACAATCACGAAGTGTGGTGACTGATCATTTGTGAGTCCAACTGGTGAGCCCCCCCCCACCCGACCCTTCTGAGACAATCCTGCATGTTGTCATGCCTTTGCAATGAGAGTCCTGGCAGCTCCCACAGCCCTACAGCTCCAGTTGTAGAAGTCATAAGCAATAGGAAAGATGCAACACATGGAGCTGCACAGTCTGAGCCCCCACTGCTGCTGCCTTCCTCCAGGGAATGCCTCTGCCACTGTGAGATGGACAAGCGCTTCTGGCTGAGGAGGAATCTACCACAGTGGTTAACCCTCCTCCTTTACTTTTCCTCTCTCTATAACCCTTTCCCTTCAGCCCTCGAATGACCAAAACCTATGTCCCTCTGTTGCCCTCACTTAAACTGGTTCCATTGTAGTTAAAAATTTGACCAGAATGGAAGTCACATTTTTTTTAGTAATGAGTCTGTGTCAAGGATATTTGAAAACCTTGTTGCGTTCTTAAAGCCCGAATCCCCTGTGCACACACTCTCGCAAATGTTGCATCCATGCCCTGATGAGAGACAAAATGGAGATCACATAACACAGCAGAGCAGAATTCTGTGCTTGACAGACTGATCAATTTGTTTTGTTTTTGCCGCAGCATAACAACTTAATAGATGTCTCTCTGGCTGTGTCTCTTAATACAGAAACTCAGCAATATTTTGGTAGGAAATCTTGCGGGTGGGCTTTTTTTGTTGCGGCTTTGAGGCTTCGTAGCAGCCCAGCTGTCTGCTTAATGAAAGCCTTGTAATTCTATTCACTCTGGTGTGTATCTCCGCTCCCTCTAACAACAAAAGCCAACCAGCATAGGAAATGTGAATTAGGTTTCTCAGCCCCTCTGTCTTTCTTCTCTTATTTTTTTTTTTGTCTTTCCATCTTTTTCTGTCACTCTCTCTCTCTCTGAGTGTGGCTGAGGGTTTCACTGCCCTGGCGGGCTTGTTCTGTTGTAACTAGCGTGATTGACAGGACCATGTGCCACAGAACTGGAGAGTAGTGCAGCTGGAAGTATATCTGCAATTTTAGTTGGGTAAATATAGCAGGGAGTCTTGTCAAGCAGAGAGATAAATTGTTCTGGGAAAGGAAGTGTTGTCTATCTTTTCTGAAAGCAGGAAAAAAAAGAGAAAAGTTTCCTTCAACTCCTGGAAAATGTAAGGTCCTCTCTCGACTCCCGAACAATGAGAGCACAGTTGAGGAAACTGGGCCAACGCTTGACCATGTGTTGTGATGCCTCAGCTCCACCTTGCTCAGTCAGCCAGGCAAAATCAGTCCCAGGAAGCAGGAGCCTTTCCTCTGATTTAAATGGGATGGTTTGGATTGAGCCTCATATCTAATGCCCCATCCCTAACCTCATTAGACCCATATAATTGAGTGCTTTCCACAGCTTTGTGGCCAGCATCTGTCTTTTAAATGTGTACTGGCTAGCAAAAGAATGATGGTGTTTTCTGTCTTCCAGAAGTCTTTGGTTTTAAACTTGTATCAAACAATGATACATATGTTGTGTTGATAATGAAGAAAAAACAGAGAAAACTGGGCAATAAGCCCTCCTTTAAATGGTACTATATGTAACAATTTACATTTGTTGTTACATGTACATGTGTCGTTTTTTTATTGCCAATGTGTGAACATGTCTTAAAAAATGAGACCCCCCCCGACTTTCTTGGTGGCCTATAACAGCCTGTGGATTGATTTCTATGTAAAAAAAATTTGGCTAACCTTAGCCTAACCAAATTCCATCACCAGCTAACGTAATCAATGATACTCACTGATGTATTGTGATATTGTGATTTTAGTCAACAAGAAATTATGTAATGGTACAAAGCCAATGTGTATTAACGTTATAGGGTTGGATAACGTAGCAGGGGAACAGAATATATTCCCATCTGACTTGGTGGATTACGGGTTTATTCTGACCAGCGCAGAACAGTGGAAAGACTAACCAAGACGCTTCTGGTGAGTTTTAGTTGGTTTCTGTCGCGTTGGAATGAAGTGTGTTTTTGTGATGAGTTATTGACAAGACAATGTGGTTGTATTTTTCTGCGCGAATATATCGGCAATCGCCAGCTGTTGGGCTGACTGTGGCCAGCTGAAAAAACTTAACACATTGCCCAACAGTAGTGTTTAACTAACGATTGCTTTCTACTAGCCAAGAGCGATGCAAGGCAGGGGTGCACAACTAGAAAACAACAAGACACGGCAAGCTAGTTTGTGTCATGCAGCCAAAGGTCCAAATAAAATATAGGAACATCACAGATGGTAACGTTATTCTTATGATTGTAAATCACAGTAAATCAGTCTGGTGTACATCACTGCAAATGATAGCGACAAATTGGCTCTAAAATTTGATTCATTGCTGACCATAAGCATGAACCACCATTACCAATTATGAAATATAAGAATGAATAGGAAGTCAGCTGTTTTAAAAGTTCTCCTTACGACCAGAAATGGACAGAAATTTTTTTTGTGCATGCATCTCTACCCCTGCCTTGCAAACTGTTGGCTAGTTGGTTTGCTTACAATGCAAAGAGCCGACCATAAACAGGCAAGTGTGTTGCAAACTGCGGTTTGAGATGCGTATAGAGTGCTGCAAGAATGAGTCCTAAAACCCAGAAATTAGTCAGCATTTTTACACTTCTGTTCCCTTGTCTTGAAGTCAGTGGGTTTTTTGAATGGGTTTTTGGTGAGATGCCTGAAATAAGGTCTGTGGTTAACACACAAGCTTAAGAGATTTCCACGTTTTGTTCTACGACATAAAATACGTCAGTAGATACCCCCCCCACTTGTGAATTGGAACATTGAAACATGTGGCTAAATGAGACTACAGAGGTTGTCGCGGACATTAACGTTGAACACGGAAAGTCATCTACCCACTAGTCCGCCTTGTGTTTATACTCTATATCTATCTGTCTGTATATCTATATCTACCTGTATTCTCTTAAAAGTGAAGCTTAGCGGTGGTGACGTTGAAGTAATGTGACCGTGGTGTAGTTCGTTTGTAGCCTAACATTAGCTTTTAACTTATACCATGAAAACCATTTACGCTTCAAAAATCATTTCGCAATAATCCAAAATCCCATGGAACAATCCCATTGGCTGGTTGTCGAGGGAACCGGGGTGATGCTAACTTCAGGGTTTGCCTACAAAAATACGTCATCCCTGCAGCACTCTATTCCAAATGCACTGTATACATGTACAAAGAATTCTCTTAAAACCTGAATAACATCTGCATATCCCACACGTTTTAATAGGAAAATGCTACATTCGGAACGAGGCCTCATTCGGGAATATCCAAGTGGAATATACTGTTTACGTGACCCGTATGGAATTCAGAATATTGTGGAAAATGTAAACGCAATCACTGACAGTGGCCGTCTTCCGTACAGGATTGTCGTCACCCAGACAAATTTGTCTCAGTCTCTTGTTGAATAATTCTGCGGATTTGTTTTATTGCTGGACTGTACCTCAGAGAGTAAGCGAGCGTGGAGAACAGCCTTTCATTCTGACATACATTTTTTTTCCTCTGCTGCTCATATTTTTTTTCTTTTTTCTTTTAATGCAGAAGTTGCTGAGCCTCAGCTTCAATCTCCTCCCCCTCCCACAGTAGCGAAGGTCAGATTTTTGACAAGTCTGCAGAAGAAACAGTCTGCTCCTAAATCCCTTCATTTTTATTCATACAAATACAGGTTTAGAGCCCCTTGCAGCCCCCCAGATACAAAGCCAGAGTGGCCTTTTGACTGACAGCTTTCTCCTTTTCACCCAAACACTAAAGAAATTCACAAGCACACCTCTAATTGACTCGAATCACCAGCACAGCACCAGAGGTAGATATCAGGGGGGCATGGCAGTGGATTTGCAGAATGAACATTGCGGAGGGTGATTTGATTACTCTCCAGCTGACCTTTACAATAATTATCCTGGTTTCCCCCAAAGCAAAATGCAAAGCAGAGCTAATTTGGCAAGGAATAGTAGAATTATAACAAAAATAATATATTTTCAGTCGCGCAGTTTGAGGCCCTCATGCACTCATTCATTTATTTAATTTGTTGCAATAAAATGAAGGTGCTCAGTGGCACCAGTACAATGATACTTGTGTTTTGAAACGTTTCCCGTTTTTGTTTTCACACAGCCTAATCCAGAGCGTCACTGACAACCTCGCTAATTCATCACATTTTACTGTCATGTCAGTCGTCAAGAGAGAATGCACACATGCCCCTCTCAGTCTTATTTCAAGGTCAAGCGTGAGTGTATGTTGTGTTGGCCCCCAGCTGTGGTCAGGCTGGCTGTGGCGGGTCTCTGGGGGTCGCAACCCCGAGCACTTGGGAACTGGTCGTGGCCTTTTACCCCCCCCCGCACACACACACACACACATTTTCACCCCTCCCTTCCACTTCCCTGCCACCTGATCTTCACACATATATCACTACCAATTGAACCGGCAGAAGGCAGCTGGAAAATGCAAAGAGGAACCATAATTCATGTCGCTGAGCCACTTATGCAAATATGTTTACTCATGAAGGCATTCTGAGCAAGGAGAATCTGCCTCAGGGCAATTCTTAACATGTCTGCCGCGTGGCCCCCCGGTGTCCCGTAGCTTTAAGCATGAGATCATGGCTTAGATTCGCAGTCCTGCTGTCAGTGTTCTTTTTATGATACGGCTGAAAGACAATAAACCGAGGGGGTGGAGTTGTCACTTACATTAATGTCTTGTCAGATGTGCTTTTTTTTTTACTAATTATTATTTGTTTAAATTCTTATTGATTAATCTGCTTGATTTCATTTTTCTTGATTATTTGGTTTGTAGAATAATAATAAATGCCCTTCACACAAGCCGATGTCTTCAAATGGCTTGTTTTAGTTGGAATAGCAGTCTAAAACCCAATGATATTCAGTTTCTTAGCATAGAAGCCAAAAGAAAAGCAGAAATTCTTCATGTTTTAGAAGCTGGAACTAGTGGATTTTTGGTATTTTGGCTTTGACAATGTCATGTTTCACACAATATTTAAATTTTTTTATTATTTACCAAGTTATGCTCAAATGTAGGTTATAGAGGTTGTTGGACCAAGTTGGGTAACATGTTATCCCCTAAGGTTAGGGATTTTGGTGGTTTGAGGACTTGGGTGTGGAGGTTGTATGTGATTCCAGCCCCTGTAAATAGCCAAAGATGATGTAATGCTGAAGGGTATTGTGTTGATACCCAGAGATGGAGACCCATATTTTAGGCATCGTAGCGCAGTTGCTTTATGTCACACCTGCTCAAATTACATTGTCTTTGATTGTCCAACACTATTGACTTAGAACTAGAGGAGCAAATAGTTTATGAATAAGACTCGACTGTAAACTCAACTGCAAATTATGGGAACACCAGGGAAGTCCTTGGTTAGACCTAGTTTTTATGTCTCTGCCCCAGCCACGGTCGGAGGCATTGTGTTTTCGGTTGGGTCTGTCCAGCCGTCCGTCCCATTTCTTATGAATGCGATATCTCAGGAATTTCTTCATATTTGGCACAAACATCCACTCTGACGCAAGGATTAGAATTTGGTGGTCAAAAGGTCACTGTGACAATGAGACAATGAAGTGGTGACCTCAAAATTACCTTGACAACACACATTTTTGGCCATAACTCAAGAACTGATGCGGTAATTATGACAGAATTTCACACAGATGTTTAATAAAATACAACAATGAAGTGATGACATTTTTTACCCCAAATTTCCTGGGGTAAAAAATGGCCATTTAACGCCACAACTCAGGAACTGAAGGGGCAATTGTGACCATATTTCATTGACTGTATAATTTGACTGTATAATTTGTTTTGCCACTTTTGGGACGTAGGCCTCAACTAATGATTCATTTGACTGTTGATTAATCTTGTGATTACTTACTTACTAAAATGTTAGTAAATTGACAAATTTGCTTATTTTGTCCAACCAACTGTCCAAAACCCAAAGATATTTAGATTATGACAGAAAACAAGGAAAAGCAACAGAGCCTCACATTTGAGGTGGAACTACCAAATCTTTGGTATTTGTCTTGATAGATTACTTCAATGATTCACCATTCAACTATTGGAATTGTTGGTGATTAATTTTTATGTCGACTGACTAATGATTTGACTAAATGTTTAAATACTGTTATTAAAACCTATTTCCTGCAGGATTATTTGAGATTTGAACCTCCATTTTTAGTTAATTTAACTGATTTTGCAGTGTCGTCTGACATCTGAGAGCAAGATTCAGGTCTCCATTACTATTAATTGAGTCAAACTAATTGCCATGGTATCACAGAGAATATGAATACTACGCTGCAAATGTATGTTACTTTGATTGATTGATGATGGGAGGTGCCATGGATTATACAGATATATAAAGGGGACAGGTTCCCCATCAAAAGAGCTATAATTAATCGCATTGGATCCCCCTCCCCAGACAGCCTGTCACCTAGTGCTGGTTAGTAGCTGTAAATCTGGCCAGTTAACAGTGCCCTAACCGGGGACTGACAGGCAGAGCTTAGGCCCAGTGTGAAGAGGGGATGCAACTGTTGTCCTGTTTCAGAGGCTTTCAACAATGTGCTGAGTGGATGGAGGGTCCCAGCAGAGGGCTATTAATCATGCCAGTAGGGGTATCTGTTGGGTGGGAGGGGGGGGGATTGGGCTCTGGCATGGACGGAGCAGAGGGTTAGATGGAAGAGAGGAGGGTTGAGGGTGCCGCAGAGGATCTGGATGTGCTGACAGGAACAGTGGGCAAGATGTGAGCAAAACAAACTAGCCCCCATGAGCCCCAAAAGAGAAGAGGAGGAGGTGGGGGGGCAGGCTGGGCCAGGGGCTTGAACACAAGAAATGTGCCTCGCTTTCATACTGAAGTTGCCACACAATTTTGAACTTGTTTGAATCAGATTTAACATTGTATTATTCACTCCACAAATCAGTTTGCTAACACAGATGCTCCACTTATTTGCACAATACTCATGTCGAGGCTACATTACTCTACTTTAAATCTGTGGTTTTAACTAGCTTTTAATTCTCTTCTACGTGCAGTTATTAGCACACATTTGACTATGTGGCCACTGGCAGTAATAGTGAACTTGTCCCAATGTGTATGATGGCTGTCAGAGTGGCAATGATATAAAACAATCGCTGAAGTGTCCAAGATGTCCTTGGAGGGGGGGGATTTGTCAAGACCTGCGTGCTGAAGGCAGCCGAGCTGGCGTGCCCTGAGAGGCGACAAGCTTTGGCTAACGTTAGCATGTCGAGAAATACTGTGGTGGAGAGAATTGGGGAACTTGAACGTGAGATTTGCCAACTAAAAGACAAGTTTTTTTAAATTTTTGTTGCCTTCTCTATTACTGTTGATGAAAGTACAGACGTGACTGATGTAATCCAATTAGGAATATTTCTTCACAGCGTGGATGCATCTTTGACTGTCACTGAGGAGGACTGATGACCGATACTACCACGAGTAATGATTTGTTCACCCGCCTTGTTGGGGCCCTGGGCGGAGTGGAGGTGGACTGTAGTCTTGCGGTCAGTGTGGCAACCGATGGTGCGATCATTCGCATGGTGTTCAGTCATATTGATGGACGCAAAAAATAATCTAGCCCCCCATGAGGTCTCATTTGAACTAATCCGGCTCCACTACCTACGAGTCACATTTTTATCAGAAAGAACCAATGGCCAGAGCTACAAAAATAAAACCTAAATTAATAATAATAAGTGTAGTTTCCCTTTTTAAAGAGTAATTAATGAACACAAATGTGTAGGCCAGTATGTCCACCAGAGCAGTCTAAGCGGTGCTGGTCATTTCCTTTTCCAGGCATGGCACACAGAGTCTAGACTGGATCAGTTAAGGTCTAGACCTTCTCTGTGTTGTCAGCTGTGACTGGATGGTTAGGATTTAGTGTTTTCCACCGTGCAACCTGGATTGCGTTTTAATGTTCTGTTAAGCATATTCTTATGAGGTGGTAATTGGGTTTCAGCATGAGACAGATAGATACCCCGACCCACACCCACTTCCCTTTAGTTTACTAATGGGCTTGGAGCTAATGGGCTTGGAGTTCAGTGTTGCTTTAATTACTGCACACTGAGCCCTGAGCATTAATAAAACAGGAGGTATTAAGGTGGAGTTTGGGCTGTTTCAACACCTCCGAATCCAGCGCCCTTTCTTCTCTGGAGGTCTGTTTCTAAAAACGGACTCGTGATCCGCACATGGTGACATGTTGATTGGCTGAACAGCATTTTCAAGATTGGCTATACAAGCTGGTATTGACAATTTCTGAAGGTGTCAAGTGTAGGTTTTCAATGTGCAAATGAGTTCCAAGTTTAGCCCCCCCCCCCATGCAAGGCAGAGTTAGTGGGCATCCGAATGTTGTTGACATGACCTGCATGTGGATGACTGTGTATTTTTGGTGCATTATCTTCAACAGTCTGTCACTTGAAATTCACATAATGCACACAGCCGTCCAGTAAACATCAGCTAACTGAGTACCATCTGAGGTTTTCTGCTTTGTATGCCATGTTTGAGTACTGTTGGATTTTTTTTGCAATAATGATTTGTACATTATTTGACATCTAAGCTGATGTACTGATTATTTGAGATTTGAGCTGCCATTTGCAGTCGTTTCTGTCTCGTCTTTTCAGAAGAGGAGCGATTGACGCGCCTAGTAATTCATTCTCAATGAGAGGCAAGCTAGCAGGGTGCAATCCTGTGAAACTGTCCCGTTCGTACTCATCTCAAGCTCACGTTCGTTCGCTGCCAGAGTTGAATTTTCTTGAACTTTTTTTTCCGACGCGACGTGCAGTGCAAATGAATGCACAAGAGACTGATCCTGTGTAACAGTTATCGGGACATAAACACGAGGGCTTTGGCATGGCAGAGCATCGGTGCGAGATGAATAGTTTTACCTTAAGCTAGGCTATAAAGAAAATGCAGTTCTACCGGCAGTGATATAGATAAATAGCGAGACCCCGTAGATCCAAGTGGGTGCGCAGGTGGAGTGTCCCGTCTCCCCGTCTGAAAAGACCTTTCTTTGATATAACTTGACATGCCAATGACATGACAAACAATAATCACTGCATTATACATACTTTTCCCAAATTTTGTTTTGGACTGCTGGTACGTGTTGTGTTCTCTTGGATATTTTTAGCTTTTTTGTCGTGTTTTCAATGTCTTTAACAACATTGCACTGCTTTGTCCTAACACTAGCAAGGCTAGCAAGGACAAAGCAGTCCTAACAGTGTAGAGATGTTAGCAGGGTCCGAAATGAACACCAGCCAAGTGCCAAATGCAGGTATATTTTCCGTTTGGCAAGTGAATCTCGGAAGCCCATTTGCCATACTGGCGGGTAAATGTTAGTGCTTTTGCCCTCTGCTGTTTGTGTTTTTACGTGCGTCTAAACGGTGCCGCGAAACTTGAGCGCTCTTAGTTTCGCTGCACCATTTATAGTATGGGACATCAGCTACTCCACTAAACTGTCACTTTCCGCCAGTCTGCTGCTAGCTACCGTTACGCTAATTAAATTGCGATTATGTGGCCATATTTACAAAGAGGGTTATTCCGCCGCCTCTCTGAACGTTGGTGTTTAGTTTGGCAGATAAGTAAACAGTTCTCCAAATGAGAGACAAAGGCTTCCAGGTCCAGGCTATTTATTTATGCTCTGTGGAAACAAACTAATAGCTGCTGACTTCCCTCAAAGGGTCAAAATTCACATTGGATTAAAAAATATATATATTTAATTAAATTAAAAAAATACAGTGACCACAAGGTACTGTACTTTTATGTTCAACAGACAATTTATTGTTTTGGCCAGTAAAAAAATATGCCTGGCCGGTGGATTTTTCATCTACCAGTCCCCTTGGCCAGTAGGTCAAAAAGTTAATTTTGGACACTGGATGTTAGCTTAACAGTTTATTGCTGGAAAACGACCCAACATAAATAACGCTAAATATGCTAATGTCACAACTGTAGTTTGACTTTGACGTCAGGGAGTTGTGTTATGTGGACAATACATAAGTCATGGCTTGTTAATGACGTTGCCAGCAGTCTGATTTCTGCTATGTTGCCATGCTGGAGGTTGTAAAATGTGTTTGTGTAAGCGCGGGCTAAAATAGGGGCTTTAAATCCGCTGCACCTTTGACAGAGCCCTGTAATTCCATATTGACAGTTATATGGGGTAAAGTCCTGCAGACTAGGCTTCACACTGCCCTGTTGATTATTATCATAAACATACAATGTTCTGCAGGGTTAATCAGAATGGAAAGTCAGTGGTAAAGAATTGAGGCTGTTGTTGATAATCTCCTCAGTAGGACAGCAAAGCTGTTCAAATCAAAGCACACAGTCCACTAGCTGTGGAAGCAGCACTGGTATAGAGGTGTTGGCTGTAGGGGTGGGGGGTGGAGGGTGTGTGGGTGGTTGTTGTGGTAGAAAATAAGGGCCCATATTAGTATTTCGGAGAGGCACTGTCTTGCTGTCTTGCTTGTGTGGCGCTCACATCCTTAAGCCTTTGGTGTCTCAGTGTGAATCCCACACTGCCTTGATGGACTGGGTTAATAAACCTCTCAGCAGCCATCCCTCCTCCCACACACACACACACACACACACACACACACACAGAGGCAGTCAAACTGAGCGCACACACACACGTGAAGTCTCTTAACACACACAGCTGCTTGTTATTTCATGCCCCATAAGGGTGCTGTGACCACGGACATTGTAATACACATATCCAATTAGCTAAGCATTGCATCGCGCATTGGTCTCAAGCTGGGATTCTCACAGATACATACATGTTCCCTTGTACTGGACGTAGAATTTATTTTTCTTGTTCGTCTCTTGTGACAAAGTAGCGCCTTTTTCTTTATTTCAAGCAGTCCTTGTGTTTGTTCCTTACTTCCAATTTTCTAGTCACTTCATATTGTTTACAGTTTGATGTCATGGTTCAAAAAGTCAGTGTCAAGGTGGATCTTACCAATGTTCTTCTGTGCTGTTTTGGATCATGATATTTTGGTAGCAGGTTTGTTTATGGTGCGATAAAAACACAACACGGCCCAGATCAACATCATTAAGACCATAACTGAAATTGCTCCTGGTGTTAAAGGCTCCATAGCCTTAGCTCTTTTAGTTTTTGCCTTTTTAGAAAAGATTATTTGACTATGAATCCATGAGGCACCCCTTGTAGGCTCAATGCTCAAGTCCCATTTGTCTTTCAAATTATTATTCAGTTTCCATTCATTGACTAAAACTGTAATACGTATAACCATCGTTTTTGTTGTCAAAGGTAACTTTGTTTAGTTTTCATTATGGAGAGAAAATTCTTGTTGATGAATTGAATGAAATGAAATTAATTTGTCGATGATACTGACAGTATATGGGCTTATTTACTGAATATGGAAAGGCTGATACTCTCTTTCATGTCAGTCAAACTCGGCACAACATCCATATGGTTGTCATCCCGCTCCTGTTTGAGCTTGGAACAGGACACTGGCACAAGGCACCCAGAAAAGCTGTCCTATTTCTGGGCTGCAGCTGGGGGTTTGAAGGAGGAGTGTGTGTGTGTTGTAAAGGTGACATGGGTCAAAAATTTCTTGTCGAGGGATGGTGGGAGGGTGACTGGTCGGTAGAGGAGGACAGGCGGTGGGCATGTATAAAGGGGGTGGGGGGATTAAACAACTGCCCACATTTGGTAGCACAAATATTAAATCAAAAAGAGGTGACACATGCTGCAGGAGTGCTTTAAACCTGTTGACGCACCCCTTCTTAAATAGAGTGGGATCAGCACTGCTGATAACAAATTTTAACAAAAGCTGCCCTGCTGACAGGGGAGGGAGGCGAGCAGGCCGGCGTGGCCCAGTGCAGCTGACAACGAGACATGCTAACAACCTGGGACAACAAGAAGGTGTTGATTGCTCCGAAAGCAAAATAGACCTGCCGATATGTACGACGATGTTCACTCCCTGCTCCCTGGCCCACTGGTTTTCTCACAACTCCGGACTGCACACAGATGTGGCTTATACAAGGATTTATCAATCTGGGTCGTAGAGAACTGAGGCTTAAGGATTTTTAGTTGAAATACGAGCGCGTTGAAGCTTGTGTGTGTTCAGACTGGAGAAGAATTATGAATTTTTGAGCAAAAATTCAGTTTGCTCTCATTATGTGCGGGGAATTAACTCCTGCACTCAACAAGATGTTGAGTAGAAATACATGTTTTTACCGTACAGTTTTCCGTTTTCCAAGTTTTCTTAAGGCAGAAAAGACCATCCTATAGTATGAACGCCAGTAGGTTTGTTCACAGTAAGATGGTGTCGTCTCTGTGGTCACATGGTTAGAGAGAAATATAGAGTTTTTCCTAAACAGCAGTGGTGGAGCTTAATGTCCAGAGAAAATTGGAATCACCAACATTTGACCCACTGCCTCTCTCGCTCCGTATGCTTTGGTATAAAGGAGCATACATTGGGAAGGTATGTCATGATGAGCGAGATGTCTGTTGTGAAAATTGAGCCAAAGCAATCATAAAACACAGTAACTGCAGAGTTTCCATTTAACAAAACTATTAACACAAGATGCCATATTCCTAATTTTTGGTACAAAATTTCATGTAGGACACAAAATCAAACCATCTGTATCCAATGGGGAAACCTCAGCACCATCAAGCCCAATGTTGCGGAGGCAGAGGAGGAAGAGAGAGATATGAATAATATTTAAGTGAGACATTAGAGATTTAGTAAGAATACATGTGAACAAATGCACATGTTTTTTTTTTTCTTCTGCACAGTTCAAATATACCTCTATGGTTTCCCCACAGGTGGTAATAATGTAGGGAATAGCAGTAGGAGATATTTATCCCTAGATTTGTCCATTGTACTTCATAATCCCTGTGTGAGAGGAGCAACACTCGGGGGGGGGGGGGGGGGGGGGGGCGGGGGGGCTGACCAGGGCCTGTATGCACAGGGCAGTTAGCAACCATCCTAGCTATGTAGATATGTCAACGTTGGTTTTAAACTGTAAAAGTTCTTGCTAAAGTTGCAGGAGCTGAGTAGGTTGTGAGTGGTGAAATGTTGCTAAATTTACGACTTGGAAGGACTTCGCGGGCGTCTTCTGGGCCGGGTTGGTCGACAGAGTAGACTCGAGGTGGGGTGTCTGTTGTGGCGTGGTAGGGGATCAGACACAGAGGTCAAGGGAGAATGAACTTGTGAACTAGTGGGCATCAATGTTACTGTTGAAGTCGGTTATAGGTCAAACTAATCCAGAGCTCAAAGCCCAGATTCCTCTAAACTCAACACCACAGATGTATTGGTCTGGGCGTTATACTGTGTCTGCTCTGAGAAAACAGGGTACACTTGTGCACATTTTCTTAGCATTGTGCACTGTAGCATTTTGAACTGCGAGTAATTTATTGAGAAAATGAAGAAAAGAAGCATTATTCAATGCTGTCAAAGTAGTGAGAACAGTTTCCTGATCTCCTGATTGACTGTCAAGTATTCGCACTGAACATATTTGGATGGTACTCACACTCAAACAAACATGCATTTGTTTTTTTTTTTGGCACAGATGCTACTGCTAATGGATGGTTTTCCTATAGACAGCCAATATTATTGCAGAGCCCTGTGACTGCCCTTAGTAGGGATGGGTACCAAAACCTGCCCCAGGGCCGAATTATTAAAGATACGATGCACCGATAAGCTCCGACGTCACCGGTTCTGCTCTCGGTATTGGAGAAAATAAGAAAATAAATGTCCTGTTTATTTAGGCTACATAATGTTATTTTGCACATTTTATCCCAAGAGGTCTCAAGAATTTGCAATAAGATGCTAATTGCTCGTTTCTACAAGTGCAACAAGTTGTTTGCATGTAAGGGTGGAAACTGGAGCAATCTTTGGAAACATCTAGCTCGTAGCTCATCTGTCGTTGCCCCGTCCACATCAGGTATGTTATGTATGTTAGCAGCTAGAGCCCACACGGAGTTAACTAAATTATACAAACACGTGCTAATGATTAAAAGTAACCATTCTACGCACAGTGTAGAGTGCGTACCAGTCCTTACTGGTCCTTACTGCAGCGACCCGGGTTCAAGTCTGGACCCTTTGCTATATAAAAGTAACCATTGGCCAGCTGATTGTTTAGCTATAAATACGAGTGCATTCACAACAAAAAGAACCAATAAGAGTACCGTACTGGATCGATTAGCAGTATTGGTAAGAGTAGAAGCGCCGTCTTTAGTCAATTCCAAAGGCTGGTTAGAGCAAAGAAAATGGGATTGCACTGCAGTCAGACCAGAAGAGAGCCAAAGCCAGTATAAGAAAGTCTGTTGTGATTGTCATTGTCAGAAGAAAAACAACTTTTGAGAGTGTATTTACTTAGTCAGGCTTTGACATATGAATGGAGTGTCATCAGTTTTCTCACCACTTTGCCCCAGAGTGAAATATCTCAGCAACTATTGGATGGATTCCCACAAACCTTCATCCAGATATTCATGCCCCCCAGAGGATGAATCCTCATGACTTTGGCGATCCCTGACTTTTCATCTAGCGCCACCAGCAGGCTGACGTTTTGGGTTCAGAGTGAAATGCCAACTATTTGATGGTTTTGCCAATTTGGTACGTTCATGTTCTCCGCAAGATGAATTTTAATAACTGAGGTGATCCATGGATGCACTGAATACCTTGTTCCAACATGGCGCCCCCAAGTTGCTCACCAGGTGGCTTTCTCAGGCTCCTGTGTTTTTTTTGTTTTTTTTCTTTCAGTTATTGAAAATTGTCTTCTGGGTTGTTGTGACATTTAGACACATTTATTAGTGATGTCCCGAAAAGGTTTTTATGGCCCTGATCCACATTCGAGTCCCTTTTTTATTATTCGGTATTTGCTGATACTGAGTTCGATCCAATTCTTTTATTTACCTAAATGTTGATTGAATATGTATCTGAAATACTGAAATAACTACTGGAAAAAAAGACCACTAAATTCGGCACAGGTAACATTTCATAAGCTCCTTTTTTAAACTTGAATTATTTATATAATATGAATGAAAGTTTATCTGAGACTTCTGAAATTGACGTGACGCGATCTGCTATAGGGAAGATGCATCAGCTCTGTTGTAGTTGTGGAAACTACAAAAACGCTCAGGGAAGGTACAGTAGTGGTACAGAGTTGAGGTTCATACCCCACAAATAATGATTTGGCCTGTCATCCAATTATTCAGGGAATTAACGTTTATTAGTCACAACCGATATTGTCATTTTTAACCAGTGAAAGTGACGGTCAACCCCGGTTAAGAATGAGAAGCTGCTGGCTGAATGTTTTGTACGCTGCTCTTTGGTAATGAGAAAGTTAGAGAGGGGGGGTAACCGTTTTGTTAGCATCTGAGCAAATCCATGCGTTTTGCTGCCCTTTGTGTCTGAGCTCCATGGCACAAGTGCGCTCAAATATATATATATATTATGCATATGCAGCGGATAAAGCTTTTTAGGCCGGTGGGTGTCATATGACCTGCAAATTTTGACTGTGGTGACTAAGCTGAAATTGCCTCACAGCCCGATGCTGTTCTTGAGGGGGGGGGGGGGGGCTTGTGTTGATCTCTTCACCTCTCAGCTCTGTAGGTCCTCTGTTTTTATGATGAAAAAAAACCTGCGAAACTATTGTAATGACATTTCCATCAACCTCAGCTGTAGCTTGTGTTTAGTGCCAATTTGTCATGTCAGCAAATCTTGCCATGCTTAGCACACTAAACCAACCACTGCCATTTTTACATTCACTTTATCATGACCATCTTACAGTTTTTGGTTTTCTTCACAAAGAGCCTTCCAGAATCACAGAGTTCTAAGATTACCTCTTTTTTTTTTTTTTTGGTTGGAATTTGGTAGCCTACATTGTGACTATTCCCCACCGCTGAACCACCTGTGAACCCCTGTTATACGGCTGTATAAATGCCTATTCCGTAGACTCTCCGATGTTGTCTCTGAATAGATTTTTGTGACCATTGTAGGACAGATTGTAAGGGATTGTCCTTTCTGAAGAATCCAGTGGATTAGGTAAAGGTGGGAATTTGTATACGGCGTACATTTATCCTACATCCCTCCTGCTGTTGTTTACAGAGAAGTTGTGTTTAGCCAGATGGTATTTGTCACTTAGACCCATAGACGCACTACCCATGCCATTTTCTTTAAAGGTGACAAAAGGGATAACCAATTGTTTTTCTGTTTATCAGAGGTGACATGACCAGTGGCGCAAGGGGGCGAGGAGGCCCTGTGTTGCCATAGCTAAATATACATCCCTGACAGCTCCATAATAGGTTCCAGGAAGTTCAGTTGAAAATAAAAACAAAGCAACATTTCTAGCTGATTGGCTTTGAAAGGCCGTTTTTCCTTGCTGAATGGGAAAAATGTGGACTTCAGCATTCCATGGCCGTGATGCCAGTCGGATTGGATAGGCGCAGCCTTGCGTGTGCAGAACGAGCTTGGTGTGAGGGAGACGCATTGCACTGCAGAAACCAACTTTATGGGAAAGAATTTGTCTACATGTTTGAAAGCGCTTTCAGCAAACCAAAAAAAAAAAAAAGGGAATATTTTGAGCTTTGCACACCTGTCAGTCTTGTGTTGTTTGTAATTTTTTTTTTAATTTTGCAAGTGAGGGTTGGCATTTCTATGCCTTTTTAACCCAATACAGTGTAGTTTTCAGACATTTTATTATGTTGACATTGGCACCTTTTCCACTTTTTTTTTTTTGAGTGTGCGGCCCGCCATTTTGTGGTTTGGAGCCAATCCTTGTAAAGCCTGTAGTGTAAGCCAAAGTAACTGGAAACTGTCCACTCCATAGTTTTCATATCATAGATTATGTTAGGTATTTTTTCAAAGGTTTGTTTTTATTTGATGCCCACGATTTTGCCTTTCCCAGATGTTGTACAGCCTGATTCTCTTTTCACTTGAGTGATACCGCAGGCACAAAGTTTAAGGAGACAAACAAAGGCACGTGAAAGCCTGCTGTACACTGTACGTTTGAGGTCTTTCAACGTTATTTTGTGAGAGCAGGCTATAAGACAGTGTGTTTACAAACACCTTCCCCTCTGTCACTTTCAGTACAGAATTTTGTCATGAATTCATAAAGATAATGCACTCCCTGGATCCCATCCCATTTGCTCAGCTGTCTGACATTACCCCACAGTATCTTTTGAGGAGCCACTTACTGCGGCATGGTTTAGAATTACTGCACTTCTGGCAAACAGCCTCAGTATTAGACTCCAACACCCCTTTAGTAAATTATGTTTGTTTTCCATTTTTTTTTCTCCCTCTTTTTGCCTCTCAAGTTTGGTTAAATTATGTGCCGAGAGATGTTTTATGACAAACAGCGAGCCCTAGGGAAGTGCACTTTATACATCAGTGGAAGTGAGCTGCCATGTGAACAGCAGTGAAGTGGCCCATTTTTCTCTCCTCTTCAACCACTCAGCCCCCTCCTCGAGTTGACACGCTAAGAAAAAACGAGGAAACTTGGATCTCATGGAAGAAGAAACAGAGGGCTACAGTGTTGGGGAAAGCTTGTTTTAAAGTGATTTGCCACTCTTATTAGAATTATTTAATTATTGAGGGTATCATATTAATTTGTACATAGATGTACAAATGAAAAAAAAAAAACTTCTTGCTGACGCCTCCTTCATGTGTAGGCGGGAGGGGTCTGTTGCCCCTGAGTTTCCCTAAAGCTGTTTCTCGTATGGCAGACATGTAGGCCCACAGGGGAGTAATTTATGACAGTTGTCGCCTTGGTCTGCTAAGCCAGCCCAGGACATCTCCAACCACTCTGAGCAGCGCAATTCAGTGCCCCAGTGGGGATAAACCCGATAGGCTTTAATGTTTCCCCGCCATGGAGCCTGTGTGGCATCAGTGGTTAGAAATGTCCCCTGTAAGCCTCTGTTGTTCGAAAGTCACCATGTGTTGCCATGGAGAGGGCAACCTGTTGCATATGGAGGGCTTACGTGACAGTAAGGCTCGCGCATGCGTGTCACTCGTGGAAAGAGTTGTTGTGAAATGCAAGTGACATAAAACAAAACCTTTACTGTAACTTAATTTTATTTAGCGAATCGTGTGACATTTGTCTTTATTAGCTAGGTCACAGTGAAGTGACATGAATTATAGGGGGAAAAAAACGTAGTGGCTTTTCTCTGCTGCTTCTTTACTTTTTTTCTTATATTTATACTCATGTTTGTAACATTCTCACATGTAATTGCTACACTGTAGTTTATTCTTATTGTAGTGTGCAGTTCATGAGGCAAACCTCGGCCGGCGGGACGAGGAGCCGTCAGGACTGGTCGCCAAGTGGACCTTGAGGCTTTCAGCTCTGTAAACCCAGTTTGTGTGTTCATCTCAGCTGTAGAGAGCACAGGATGAGGTGTTTTTATTTTTTTATTTATGCGTGCGCTCCAGAATAGCTGAACATCCTCGTTCTGGGGACTGATCATCAGCCAGGCCTTTTTCTTTGGCAGTGATCAGCATGTAAAACCAACTCGGTAATGTATGCTCTGTTTGGGAACTGGCTGACTAGCTGTAGGCCAGGGTAACAGACACTGCTCCGTTGTCCCCGCAAACCACCCACCCCTTCAGCACAGGGTAAACTGAAACAGCCAAGATTAGTATTAATCCCTCTTAATGCTGTGGCTCATAATATAGTCATTAGTTGACTTGAGACTAAGCCATCCCACCTAACTGCTGCGATTTATTAAACACACACAGAGGATTTGCTGTCAATGCTGGGTGGGTATAAAGCGAGCATCACGTCTAAATACAGTGGTATCAGCCTATTAATACTGATGAGATGTGCTATGAATGGTTACATTCAAATGAGGGGTTCGCGCACTAAGGCAGGGATAAAATGGGATGACCGGGCTCTCCACTGGATCCTGCTTTCCTGCATGTTGTTGAAATTCCTCAGCCTCACTTATTAGTCAGTCAATGTAAAATGAATTACATCAATTCATAAATCAACTGTTATATCCATCCAAACTGTAGAGCTTTTTAGGAAGTGAAACAATGTTTTTTTTTTTTTTTATATGCTCAGTTTTTCACTCCGTCATAAATCTTAAATCTGAAATACCATTGAACGTATATCCCAGACCGTTTATCACTTCATACCACACAGGGACCTTTTCTTTCTTTTTTTTTCTTCAGGGCTTATGTGTTGAATCATTGGCTTATAGTCATCCTCATCCAGCCCTCAAGAGTATTTAAATGAGTTAAAGCACTATCAGAGAGACATGCTAAGACAGTCAGCCATGGCGCTGAGGTCCTTCCGCAGTAGTTCTTGAGGGATTTCTCTCTGGAGGAGTGCCAGAGTTTTGCAACTTTTGGTCGGATTTGCGTTGACTGCAATGGTGCTATGGTGGGGGTTGGTGGTGGTGTATTGTGATGTCATGATTCCCGTTTAGGGAGTATCGAAATTGATAATATGATATGAAACCAGGTATTTTTGGAGTGCTATTGTGCCATCACGTAAAACATGAATCAACACTTACTTACTAACACTTATTTCTAATACTATTTCTTGGGGGCTGCAGAGGAAAAAAATCTTGCCTGGTGTTTCCAGCTTAGTTCTACAGTATGTCCCAACACAGTTGGCAGTTATTGCAGTTAGGAAGCTGGTGATGGATTGCAATACGCCTTTGACACAGGCAGGTTGGCTCCATGAATTCATGGTGTTTGTACCAAAGTCAGACCCAAATATCTTTTTCTTCTTTTATTTTGAGTTGAATCGTTTTGAAGCTCTCATCAAATTCAATTCGGTTTCAAACATTCAATGTCGATCTATTCACATGTTGTTGGCTTAAAGGAAAGGAACAGCAGTTTCTAGTGTTAATAAATGTTCAGAACCTGTAGGTACAACCTAAAAAATAGATGATTAGACTATATATTAAGAACTATTAAAGTTGATGAGGATAAAATGTCTATATGAAATTCATAAAAGTTGAATTAGGAGATTTTGACTCCTTAGCTTTACATGATGCGTATCAGGATCCAAAATGGAACTGGCTATCGGAACCCAACCCTGCTCCAGTTTTGGCGGTCCTGTGCCCATTGTAGCTTTGACCTCTGGTTCTTTTCAGACAGCAGTGAAACATGACATCACCCTTGGTAGCTGCAGCCCCATTCACTTCAAGTTTCAACTCAGTTTTTTTATTCCGAGGTTCATTTTTGCACACTGCTGTTGTACGGAGATGTTTACTTGCCCATTTGTGGCCTTCATATTGGCTTGACCAAGTCCGGCCATTCTCCTGTTTTCAGTCATAAACAAACTGTTTTTTTGCCCACAGAATTGTTGCCGACAGTATGCTTCTTGTATATTGCACTGTGTTCCTGTAAACTCTAGACCCTGTGGTACCCAAAGTTCCCAGGAGGATGGCTGTTTCGTAGAAACTGGAACCACCACTTCTGGCACCAACACATGCGTGTTCAAAGTCACGTCGATCACTCGTCTCTGGCCACTCTAATGTTTAGGCAATTTGTAACTGAACCTCTTGACCCTGTCTACAAGCTTTATACATTGCCTTGCAGCAATATGATTAACTAACTAATAGTGTTTACAAGTATCCAAATAAAGGTGGAACTGTGTGCATCTCAAGATTCTGGCTTAAACTTAATAAAGCCTGCTTTGTACTCAAATTGTACGAGCTGACTTTAATATAGATGTAAAAAGCAGTCTAAAAACCTAGTTAATGTAAATAATGCTTTGTGGTTAATGGAGTGTGTCCTCTGAAGAGACCTCATCCATTCAACCACAGTTTTTGCGAACACATCTGTTTTTCATAGCGGCCATGTGCAATTTCAGTGCAGTTGCAGCGTGAGCCTCTGTGGCAGTGGTGTGTTGTGTCTCGTGTGAACACAAGAAAAGTCGGGCTGCACAGTGCGTGGTTTCTGGAATCTCTCCTACCCCATGGGAATCCCATTAGTGGGGAGCTGAAGGAGTGCAGCAGGTGAAACAAATACGGACGATAACTCCCCACTCCCCTCCACGCACACGCACGGACACAAACACACACACACACACACACACACACACACACACACACACACACACTCTCACTGTGTGTTGGCTGCTTTGCCTCAGTCTTTTCTCTCTCTCTCTCCCCACGTCTCACATATTCTTGCCTTCTTTCTCTTATCTGTCCACATTCTGTTTTTCCTGACGCAACTTTGGGATCCTCTCTGTGGAAATGATTTCTTTCTTGTTTGTACTGGGGCGGGGGGGGGTGAACTGTATTCTTCCACACACAAAAGCATAGCCCGCACCAATACTGGATTTGAAGGCGGACACTGATAATCAATATTTGGATGTTTTAAAAAAAATATGAACATAAACAATCTTGACACCGATCCTTCAGATGAGTGATTTTCTTTTTAAAATTGTGACTAAGATGCGCACTTTTACAGTTGAAAAATCTACTCGTCAGCGCTCTCTGGAGTGCTGCAATGTCAAGTTTTTTTTTTTAATCAGCTGACGTATACACCGATAACAAGTGGCTGCATGTTTTGCTTCAGATATAGGTTGATTTGTTATTACTTTGTCCAGTTCAATATCCTTGATCTCCGTGCTAACATCTGGTGGCCACGTCAGCCAAAATGATACCATATTCCCTGCATTTGCGGGAATGATTGTCACCATATTCCCTAGTTTTTCTTTGGCAAGTTGCACCTTGTAGTTTCTCCACTACCTTGCCATAGCTTCTCTTATGTTTTTTTTCCCCTTGCACTTGTGGATGGCGGTACTCATCAAAAGGGGTGTGAAATCAAATCCGAGCCCGAGCATGTGTGCTGGTTTATCCTGCCGAATGGATGCCATCTGCAGCTTAAACCCATACTGTACCCAACCTCGAGCCCTCCAAACCTCATTACCCCAACCTCCCTCCCTACCCGCCCTCCCTCCCTCTCACCTTCCCGATCCCGTCCTCATCCCCCTTTTTCTTTCCCCACCCAACATCTTAACCAAGACACGCGCTGACATTGGCAAGGGTACGTGGTTAAAGGATGGGATGGAAATTGTGCGTCTTTCCCTCCACTGTTTGTTTTTCTTGAAATAGAGGTGATAATACAAGCCTGCCTTCTCTGAAGGGCACTTCACTGTGAAACTGCAAGCAAACACTTATGCATCAAAATGAAATGGAATGATTTGGAGTAGATGGCTGCATTTATGGAAAGGCAGGTCAACCCGTGGAAATGTGTAAAGAGCTGATGTTTTGTAAGCTGCCAATGAAGGACAAAGATATTTAACCATAAAAGACAAAGTAATAGAAGGGATGCTATTTTACTCAAATGATATCCTGTTGAAATACTTCCTTGAGCTCACAGTGATGCAAAATATTTCCGTCCCGTGCATCATTCATTCATACAGAAATGTTCATGTGCGCCTCCTCAGGTTTGAATTCAGCATGATAAAACATCCGTTATTTATAAGTACACTGAGCGTAAAGTATGTCCATCCATCACCGAGGGGGACAGCAGGCTGTGAAATACATTAAGTGGACATTGGGGCCTGGCCAGCTCCCAGCCGGAATAATGTGGCCTCTGTGCAAAGTATGCAGCATAGAAAATACATTTTATGTACAGGATAACAGGTGCACAGCAGCACAGTGGCTGGCAGGCTCTGGCCCAGGCAAAGTTTGGGGATGAAGTCATGCTGTTTGAATGCACCTACTTTATTTTTTATTGGCTGTGCTTTTTTCGAGGTGAAACTCAATTCTGCTGAAAGGAATCGTCTTTGAACCAAATAAAGCATTTTGGTCAAATTTCTTTTAATTGGAGATTTTTAGAGATCGAAGGTCTGCATGTTATTCCAGAGGCTATCTCTCCTGACAGGGCTAGAATTCTTAATCAAAATCTGAACAGCAGAGGCTGAGATTCTGAAATTTACTACGCAGTATGGGTCTGGTTAATGGACTGTATGTAAAAATGGCCGACGCGTCTCCACTTCCTCCCCCTTTATAAAAATGAAGCCAAACTCTCCCCGGATACGGCCACTGCCGTCTTGGTGACGTCATTTGGAGCCGGAGTCTGCGCTGCGGTGATTGGGGGGGTGGAGCCACGGTATCAAGGTCCCGCCCATACATCTCAGCTGTCAATCATGACGTCTCACCCCGTTTTTTATAGCATCAAATAACTAATCAAAACCAAACAGCATTGTGATAAGAGCTACCTAAAATGACATGAACCAACTTTGGGGAAAAATGTATTTGATGTGTACTTTGATTTTTGTAGTTTGGCCTATGTTCCATCCACTAACATGGAGGGAGGGGGCGGGGCTATAATCCCCATGATGCAGCCAATAGCATCTTTTCATTTGGTCTGTCCTGCCAGGTACAAGTCTTTCAAACTCCACGCTTCTAGTTTGTAACACGAGCTTTCTTTGAAACATTTGTAGTCTACAAACCCAACCCAGCTGACATCATCAGGGTTATTTTCCAAGACTTGACAAAGACTTCTTCAGAGCTACAGAAGTTTTTTTTAAAAGAGCTTGAACTAACTCCAGATAAAATTAAATAAGCCTTTTTTTTTAAATCTATTTGGAGTGCCTACAACATTGGAGTTGACTGTGCTGCCTACAGTCCTTAACCATTTGTACAAGCCTCACGGCTTTGGCTGTAATATCTCTATTGCATCCATCCCTCCACGCATACGCACACTCTCTCGTGCCTCATAAAAGAAGAGGAGCCCTCTGTCTTACCAGTGGCAGGAGCACCAGTTTGTCTTAATGATCAGCGTGAAGTCCAAAAGGCCAATTTGAACAGAGCCCATTTAGATCATAGAGGTTGCCACCAGCGCTGCGCGTTTGTTTGGTCTTCAGCGGTGTTGTCGTTAATGTCGGGGCCTCAGTCGTGGCAAACATAACGTAACGTATGCGGAGCGGATGCTGCGACGCTACGTTCCCACTACAATCAGTGAAACCAGGGCCGGCTCTGGGCATAGGCGAACTAGGCGGTCGCCTAGGGCGCCACCTGCCGGAGGGGGCGCCGCTCGGCTGTTGTTATTAGTGTTATAATGTTTGCCGTGTATGCGCGCGCGCAGGGGGGGCAAAATCATAATCTCGCCTAGGGCACCAAAATGGCTAGGGCCGGCACTGAGTGAAACCAACTGGTTTCCAACTGCAATGACAACGCATTTTGAATTACTGCTATGGCTCTTATTCTTCTCCACAGCAACAATTGATGAGGTTCATGAGTATTGTAGAATTTTACAGCATCTGCTTTACAGAACTTGCGGGAAAAAAAACATGATTTCTCAGAATAACAGTTGGTGGCCGTCACATTATTACATTATCCGGAAGAGAAGGATAGCTTTGAAACCTTCATATTTTTTTATTTTTTTAGTGGGGAAAAATACTTCTGAAACCAGCGGCTCCCTTTTCTTCGCTCCTGCATAATGCAAATGAGTATGCAGTGTTATAATTCCTGTATTTCACATTTGAGTTGGCGGTGAATGATCAACATTGCTATTACAGACATATCACTGGTTTGATGAGAACTATAAGAAGAATAATTGACTTAGTAGGCTAAAGTTCTTTGTATTAGTATTACTAGCTTGTCCATCTAAAAGCTATACTTTGTAGGCTTTGCTTACAGTATAATAACTTGGACACACAACTTGCTGAGATTAGAAAATACGGTTGTTTAAAGTCATAAAAAGGCTGTTTAATTGCCATTGTATTTTCACCGAGACAGAATATGTAGCAACTGTTGTGAAGAGGCAACGCGAAGACATCTTTTGATTGACTTAGTGATTGACTGGGCTTTAGGAGCTTATCTTGTGCTCGTAAGGCTATTGGTTCTTTGCTTCTTCCTCCTTGAACAAGTACATACAAATGCAAACTATATTCCATGTAGCCCTTTAGGAAATGCTCTCCTGCAGTGGCCATTACAGCCGCCCTCCCGAGCATTTTAGAAAAGTTTTAATTTCTCTGGGGCTTCCAAATTGCCTGTTTAGGTTGTGCAGAAGCATTGTTCCAAGCATCTATAAAATACCACTGTGGCCCAATGAAATGACCATATGGAGCTCCATAGCATTGTTCCATCCTAATTGCCCCCTTCCACAAGTGTCAATTTCATTCAGGAGAATACAGGGACGGAGGGCAGAAAAGAAGAATGAATGAAATGGGGGGGGGGGGGGCAGGGCAGGGCAGGGCAATGGCAATGAGAGCTGACATTCATGAACTTCTCCTGACAGATGTATAACAATACTGTCATGCAAGACTTTGTTCGGCAGATGAGCAGCATGATTCTCCCTGGATTTCATTTAGCCTTGCCGGTCTTGTTAAAGCGTCGCCTCTCTCCTCAGCGCGAGGAGCCTCGGCACTGCAACCAAGGACCCTGACTCTTAATTTTAGCAGCTGAAGAGGTCCAGATCAATAACCATCAGTGTTTGGTTTTGGGCCGCTGCGTCGGTCGAAGGGGGGGGGATTCACCCCTCCCTCATCTGCTGCTCCCCCCTCTGTTGCACCTTTTTTTTTTTTTTTACTGAAGGTGTCATTTTGTTTTGTCCATTTTCACTGAAAGCTTGTGAGCCGTGTGTCAGGTTTGGGGTTGAGATCTGTGTGTACGTCCACGCAGTGATGTCTTAAGAGATGGTTTTAACATTTTCCCAGACCCTCGGGTCTACAGTGCTGTTATACAATCACCGTCTACAAATCATACACAAGTGACGTCCATGTCACAGAATCTGCAAAAGATATTTCAGTGATGCAGATATAAGTCATAAAATCAAACATGTCGCACTCTTTCTGTCTTGGCAAAAGTGTTGCTGTCACACTTGCAGTTCGGCTCGCTTGTTTCGGCACTGGAAGGCCTCGGTTTCGTGTTACACAAGATTTTACGCGTTTAGGCCTTTTCAAAATTGTTGCACTATTTGGACAACGTCCTCTGTGCTCTTTGTTCGACTTGCCTTTGTAAGACAACGAAGTCACTCAGCCGCAAGACTGTAATCCTCCTGTTTTGATGAACCTGCCATTAAAAGCTCCTCTACACTGCGATTCCGACAGGCCTGGTTGTATAACTATTGGCTCTGCTTAAAAAAAAAGCCTCGCGAAGATCTTTGGAGAGTCCACAATGACGTTCTCCGTGCGCTTCCCCCTGTTTTCTGGACAATAAGGTGTGTCTGTAGCTTAGATTCATCTCCTGCTGTTACTCCCTGTTTTCTAAGCCTTTTCTGCTCCAGTGCCAATACATGTGCATGTGTTAAAGATGGCTTCTTGTTTTGTTTTTTTTTGCGGTGAGCCGGCCTCATCCCGAGGTGCTCTCCTGGGGGGCAAAGGTTCACCCCTGCCTCCCTTCTCTCTCTCTCTCTCTCTCTCTCTCTCTCTCTCTCTCTCTCTCTCTTCTGGGGTCATTTGGAGACGTAATCCACACATGGCTGGATACTCTCACTACAGCTCCAAGCGCAAAGATGGAGCTCCAGCATGGTGAAGGTAGATAGGATTAGGCTCATGGTGAATCGTAATGGGCTCATTTCACGAACCTCTCTCTCTCTTCTTTTTTTTTACCAATTAAGCTGAACTCGAGTTGGACTTGTACGCACTCTTAAATCAGGACTTGTACCCAGCAAGCCCAGCCCTTAGATGGCAGCATGCACGCCTGGGTGAGCTGCTTTAATCCTGTGTTTTTTCTTTTTGTTTTTGGGTCAATGTCAGCCAGAGGTTAACCTGGTTATAGAATGATTGCTGCAGCCGTCTTTATTTATTTCACTCCTCTCCACAAGCCCAGAGATTGAGTTGAAGTACAGAGCCTGTATTTAGACTTTATATAAGAAGATTGGGGGTGGCCACCGACAGGCCGCTACAGTCAGCCCTGTGTTCACAGATGGCCAGCTGGATCAATACAACACAATTGAGTTTTCCAATCTGTGGTCTTTGGGAACGCAACCATAGCACTTACAGGATGATCGCCACTGATGAAGTCTTCATCAGGAGCTATTGACGGATTCATTTGAGCAACCCCCCCCCCCTTCCACTCTTCTTACTACACTGTAAAGTAATGGGACACAAAAACCCTCTTTAAAAAGTTTTTCTGGCCGCTGATGGACAGATGGACCCAACAGAGCTATCTCACTTTCTAAAGTGAACACAGATTTTTTTTTTAGTTTATGCTTTACGTATTATTTCACTTTCACAGGGAAACACTGTTTTATTTTTTTTATGCAGCCGTTGCTAAATTTACACTCCGTGCCACCCTTCACCCTTTAAACCCGAATCCACACCAAGCTTTTCGATGTAACAATAACTCAAATAAAACACCAGATGAAAAAATATTCATTAAAGCAGCAAGAAAGAGATTCGCTTTTTGAAGAGCGAGGCCTAAAAGTGACCCAGCGGCCGATAAAGGGACTGTGTAAATTTCCAAATTATTTCATATTTGATTTCTAAACAAGCCGCGGGGGTATTGGATATCACATGCTAATGCACGGCAGTACATGTGTACTTTTGGAAATTGGTTGGACACTCTCCTCGGCGCTTTTGATGTCCAAGTTGTTTTTTCTCGTCTGGAGCGGAGCTGCTCTTAAGGAAGCCATAATCCTTGCGGTATTGCTGTGGCAAGCACTCCTCTGGCGCAACATTTCACAGCGAGTGTGCGTGACTCCACTAATTTTCTCTGTTGTTGTTTTACCTGTTTTGTATTTTTGCCCCCCCCCACCACCACCCCTTGACCCTCTTTCTCTCTGACTACTCCAGAGAAAGACTATTGAAGTCAGGGTGGATTGGCCAAAGGTGCTTTCCCAGAGAGGAATGCCCAGCGAAGCTCCCTTCTCTGTGAACTGATTACAGAGGAGGATCTTGCACTACAGCTGGATTTAATAAACTGCAGGGTTCAATTGGTGTGGTGGCTTGTTAATAGAAATATTGACGATTATGGTTTACTTCTGATAGCTAATATTTTACTGTTTGACAATAATCTAATGGCTCATTATTTGTGGCTTTTAATCATTAACCCTCATTATTTATTTAGAATTAAAAAAAAGCAGTCTTTTACATTTTCTTTTCATTCTATCGTTTCTATTTCGGAGGCATATGAGCGTTCCCTGACAGCAGATGGCCTTTTTTTTTAATTTTTAAAAAAGATTTTTTAAAATCAGTTCAAACCAATTAGCCTAGAGTCTACATCCACAGTAGCAGCTCTGTGACACTTTACAACAGTGCTTATGTCAGCATGCTAACATGCTCACAGGGACAATGTTAACATGGTGATGTTTAGCAGCTCCGTTGACCATGGTCACATCAGAAATCAGAAATACTTTATTGATCCCTGGGGGGGAATTGTACAGTGCCGGTGCTCCCATTCAAGATTAGAAAGCAGCATAAATTTAGAAATAAAAGTATGTACAAAAATAAGATATAGAAAATATACACATTTACAATATTATTATTATATATATAAAAAATATATACAACAGCAGTCTGTATATATGTATGTATTGCACTGTCATTTAAGAATAAGTCATATTGCGGTAGTATGTGTAGAAGATTTCCAGTCTGTCACTGACACTCAGAGGGAGGAGTTGGACAGTCTGATGGCCACAGGCAGGAATGATTTCCTGTGGCGCTCCATTGTGCATTTGGGAGGAATGAGTCTCCCACTGAAGCTGCTGTCACTGTCTAAGTTTAGACAAAATGTCTACTTTCGGCAGGTATTTGCTCACAAATTGAATTTTGTTGCTTGATGAATGGGCTAGATAAAAAAGGTTAAGGGATCACCAAAGTCACTACAGTGATGTGGGAAGCATGAAATGTCTGAAGCAAATTACGCAGCAATCCATTGATAGTTGTTGAGACATTGCACACTGAAATATCAACGTTATGGTGGTGCTAGAGGAAAAGTCAGGGGATCACCAAAGTCAGTGGCATTTCTGGCAGTTTACAATGATAGGTGTTGGTAGGTTTATTTTTGAAGCTTTGAAGTTCTGTTTCCCCCTGCTTCATTCACTATATTGAAAATGCATATTTCCCAAAATGTTGAACTATTCCTTTTAAATCTATCATCATCTTCTCCAAACTGACTTCCTCTTTACACCTTTGTTTTTTCCCCTTTCTTTAGAGCTGTCAGATGTTGAACCCAACATTTTTCTGAGGCCCTTCCTGGAAGTGGTCCGCTCTGAGGACACCACTGGACCAATCACAGGCCTCGCCCTTACCTCTGTCAACAAGTTCCTTTCCTATGGCCTCATAGGTAAAAAATGTGGACATTATCAATGTGTCTGATGTTTTTCGTTAGGTAAAGTTTTACCCTAAAAATATACTTGCATCAACTGGAACGCTTTGAAAGGTGGATTACTCGATAAATTGTTTGTAGTATTTGTGTATGTGTACCTACAGTACCAGTCAAAAGCTTGAGAACACTTGTTGAACGCATTGAAGTAACGCAGTGAAAATGGAACATGAACATGGTTCAGATCCAGGAACCTGGTCCCTATTTCTCTTTACTTTATATACACACTACCAACTACTACACACAACCAATAATATAATTCTCATAGAGGAAGTGATCACACAGAGATGCACCTGCAAAAACCATTGTGTGAACTAAACGTTCTTTTTGTTAACCAGATGAGATGAGATGATCTCATCTTGAACATCATAACAAGAGGGTTTCCCGCAGTTCTTCCCACGGTGGGAGATGCGCCATGTTTGTTGACGAGCCCACCAGCCCTACCTGCTTTGAGATCAGATCACACCACAGGCAGAATCTAGATGAACAAAAATGGTGACTATTACCAGGTGTGAAGGCAAAGGCTGGTGATCAGGTGTAATTATTATTATTTTTTTTTTTTAAGATTTTTTTTTGGGGCCTTTAATTGACAGAGAGATAGAGAAGAACGGTGGGTGATAGAGAGGGGATGACATGCAGCAAAGGGCCCCAGACAGGAACCGAAACCCAGGACTCAGCCTTTGTACATGGGACGCCTGCTCTACCGAGTGAGCCACAGGGCGTCCCCAGATCTAATTATTAAGGTGTTTTATCTTTATACAGTTCACATGTTCATGACAGGAGGAGATGGGGTCAAACTGTTCAAAGCACATATAATCAGGAATCACATTGGTGTAACATAAAACATTCTCATAATGAGTTCAGAAAGCCCACGTCATCATGTGGGCACTCTCGAAAACGTCTGTGTCTTCTGTTTTGGAAGCTACACTTTAGCCAATTCTGATGCTCATCGTCAGGTCAGTCCAGGAATGGTCTATTCTCATCAATGATGCAGAAGGCTGACTTGTGCTGGCAAACAATCAGGACTGCCTGTCCTCGTTAGCCTCATCACGGAAATATGGCCCCGGTGTCTGCCAGTTGTTTTGTTAAGTGTGAAATGAGCATGCATCACAAGATATTTGTCTAAATAGCAGGGGTTGAGTCAATGTTGCATTGCTGGCAAAACAGCTGCAGCCGCTGCTAAACTAAACCGAAGCGTCCAGAAACATCGCAGTGTTTCTGGGAATGGACCTTTCACTTTTTAAAATAGTTTTTTCTTTACTATGTTAAAGTGAGAAAACATAGGCAATAGGATTTTAATCTTGGAATGGAAATGTCTTCAAAAACAAAATGGCATGCGTGTATCGGTGAAACACTCTCTAGAACAGATGGAGGTTCAGGATTTTTGGATGTTCATTCGAACTGAAGACCGGCAGGAGCCAACGCTCTCCAGACTGACTCAAGTTCCTCTGGGTACAAGTAAAAAAACAAAAAAAAAAAAGACTGTCTGCCAGGGCTCACACACATACAGCACATACAATCTCTGTACAAAGATCAGTCCCAGAGCCTCTGCCTGTCACTCCCGACCTGAAACCGGCTCCCTTAATCCCTGCCACCATCATCCCTACGCCATCTCCCCACCGCCGGCGTCTCATCAGCACTGTTCTAAGGGGTGCACAAACCGTGGCGATGCAGGCAGCGGCTCTCTGCTCTCCACTTGCCGTAAAGATTAGGAAGTTTGACAACATTATTAACCCTGCCGCTTCTCAGTTTGACTTTTGCTCCTCAAACGGCATAGTCTCGTCTCTAGCAGCACTCGCCACGCATTCATTTTCTCTCTTTTTTTTTTTCCTCTGGTAGTGGGCGGGTGGAGAGGGCACGCGATATTGAATGCGAGTTCAAAGAGTATTGAAACTTAATCTGAAGAATGTGTCAGAAGCTCCCAGAGGACACCAAAGACATATTTTTCACGACTGTGTGTAAGATGTTCGTTTTTCAGGAGTTTTACTGTATCAAGCAGACATTTTAAGTCATCTGTATAACTGCAAAATACAACATAGCTTTCCAATGAGTTTTTTAAAGATTGTAAAATAGTGCCCTTTTTTTTATGTCCATTGCTTGTTTTTTTGGTGTCTGTTTTTATTTTAAACACAGTAATTTTGTTACATTTTGTTTTGTGCAGAATGTTTGATAAATCTAAAGGTGAGTGCTGCATTATCCTGCCTAAAAAAAAAAAAAAAAAAGTTTGTTGCCGACAGTTGCCACATTGTATCTGGGTATTTTCATTGTTTGACAGCTGAAATTCACGATGGAAAATATATTTATATTTCCTAAATCGATGCTTGTGAGGTAGGTATGTAGCCAGAGTCGATGCAATAGATATACGCAGTGGATGGATGGATGGATGGATGGATGGATTTTGTTAATTGGATTTTTTTTAAATGATTATTTAATCCTAATGGGAAATTGCGATGTTGTATTAGCAAAGTCATATAAATCACAAAATAATTGAGATAGGTAAGAGGCTAAATGTAACGAAAGCTAAAACTAGAATCAGATGCTCCAACCCTGACCCTAACTAGCTATATATATGTATTGAAAATACACTGTACAATGATAGTGCCCTGTAATATGCTGTACTTAAGTAGTACATGTCACCTAGGCCACCTAAGCAAAAACATAATCAGTAGGAAAATGGTGCTGTTAAGAAACGCACAAGCTTCGTTGTCGTGTGAATTTGCACGAATAATCACAATTGTACTTCAAAGCCAATGGTGCAAATCAATGCTCGATGTTATTATATGAATAATCACCAGATTTATTACAAACGTGTTGACAATACAACCACATCTCTCTTCGCTTCAAGCTGTGTCTGAAGACTAAATTGGCTTCATTCATCAGTAAATGGACTTTTCAAGTGCTTTTCAATAAAAACGGTTCTCAAAGCGCCTTGAGCACATACCTAATACTTTTTCACAACTTGATGTTTAACAATATATAAAACTGACATTGCCTTCATGATAGCTGAGCAGAAACGATTGGTAAATGGACAGAAAGTACAACAGCACTGGTCTTGTCAAGTACTGCCATCTCCTGGCTAGGAAGAAATACAAAAATCTGACTTGTGAGGTTGATGAACACATTTCATGGCTATGGCTGTGTTTCTTAAATACCGTCACTTTGCGTTAGGCTTGCATGTGATCAAATCTGTTTGGCAGTAAGGCGGATGCTGTTTTGACGGGCTTCTGTGACACGATGTTGCTGCTTGCGTCGACGTTCAGGGTCAGCGTAGGTTTGCACACGTTGACGCTGTCATCCCTCTCAAAAAAAGCGCCTCCAGCACGCAATTGTGTTCCACTTTATCCTGGGTTGTTGTGTTGTATATGATCCTTCCCCTTCAGTGTCAACATTTTGTCCTGCCAACGTGTCCCCACACATTTTTTATTTATTTATTTATTTTTTTGCATGTCTAGGGCCCAAGAGAAAGGGAAAGGAAATCGTCTCCCACACACCCACTCATTTCACTCCCCCATTTCATTTAGTGTGAGGTAATTCCTCTCAATCTGTGGCCTGAGGTCTACTGGCATTGAGGGAGCAGTAAACTAAGCCACGGTGCTGACAGATATCCAGATCGCCGCTCCGTCCTCTTTTTCCCACTGCTCTTTTCTCCTCCCCTGTTCCTCCTTCGTTTCTCCCTCTTGTTTCCTCCTGCCCGGCGGAGTCAGCAAAGCCCCTCGCTGTGCTGCTAGCAGCTGCATGGTCACTAGCCCACGTATGGGCTCAGAGCGAGGCTCAGTTGAGGCTTAAACTGCAGCCACTGCCAGTAGAGATGAGCTTAAGAGTACAGCTGTAGCCTGCCTCTGATTTTAGGGTTGAATAAATTGTTATGCTTGAATAAAATGGCTGTTATGATAAAAGGAAGAAGTACATAATTAGCTCGAGCAGCAACATTACATGTAGTTCAACGAAGAGCAATACTTAATTCAAAAGTATGCCTCACTGAAATGGTAAAAAAAAAAAAAAAAAAGAAAGGAAAAAGTAATAATGATAATAAAAATTTAAAATAAAAAAAAGAGAGCAAAAAAATAGAAGTCAGCCAATGACGTCATCCGGCTTATCTTGGCCTTTTTTAAATTTTTTTATTTCCCTCTAGCAAGTCCCCTCGGGTCCACATGTCGAATTGTCCTCGGGTAAGACACTGAACCCTAAGTTGGGGGAATGAGACCTGATCTGTAAAGCGCCATATAAGTGAAGTCCATTTACCATTTAACCTGAACTTTATGGAAATACAATATTAGATAGCTGCGATACCCTTTTTAATTTAAAAATAAAAATAAAAAGGAGAAAGGGATCGTAAATCCACAGTTTTGGGAGGTGAGTGATAACCTCCTCTAAAATCAGTGATCTTCAAAATGTTTCTTAGCTCTGATTGTGGTTTTGTATTAAGATATTTGTACTTTCTTTTTGTTTCATCATGTTTTGTTGCATGATCTTTGGAAAAGGAAATGCAAAATGCTTACCATCAAGAAGAAAAAAAAAAACAGTCCTGTAAATATATGTATTCCATGCATTTTCTATTGCGCACAGCTAAAGCAGAGCAGCAGCCTAGCTGAAAGGTGATCTTAGTGCTATTCAGAAGATGAACAGGTGAACAAACTCATTTTCTTCTCTGACCATGGAGAAAAAAAAAAACTGCAGCGGCCCCTTTTGTTTGGTTTCTAAAGATGTATTGGCCCCTTATGCGGAGTGCAGCTCGAGAGGGCCTTTTTGTGTGTTGCACTCTTAAAAAAACCAAAAAAAAAACCCAGCCACTTTCCCCTTTCTGCTCGCCCTCACTCACGCCACGTCTTTGATTTTTGTGACCAAAGTTTGATATCACTTAAACTGCTTCATGTGGCAGCTGGTTCAACCCCCTATTGACTTTGCCCACATACCCTCAGGCACACACACACACACACACACACACACACACACACACACACATACATATATATATATTGAGCCTCTCCTTTCCTCAGTGTTATTTTAACAATGCCCTCCCCTGTCCAACCCCTCCCTTGGACACCGCTTGTATAGACTGTGTGCCAAGAGAAGGATTAGTGTTTTATATCACTTCTGACGTTCGACTGGCTCCAGTTTCTGCGTCTGAACGTTGGGATGTTTTTCAGCGCAACTTCCATGCTTGTTGTCGCCCTCGGCCTCTGGAGGGACGTTGGCATCGCTCTTTCTCAACGGGCCTCAACCACGCCGAAAACAGTTCTCAGCAACTAACCCGACTTCTGGCCGATGTACTGTCCGCACTCCAGGTCTTCACCTGCCAGTTACTAAAATGCCCCACACATTTGCTCGGCGGGTTTCCTAAGCGGCGACATCATTTATCATTCATCTGTTGTCGACTAGTAGTCACGTGGCTCACGCGCAAATGTTCACGCTTTAAACGCGTCTTTTTCCACATATCAGGGGTCTACATGTTGACAGGCAGCGTTGTTGATTTACTTGGAAAATCCTCGTCTTCACCTCCCTTCCTCCCTTTTCTCTGTCCTTCTGTTCCCCTCGCCCCCCCCCACACCCTCCCCTGTGCTTATTAGTTAATGAATTGCTGCTCCTGAGGGCGATGGGAAAGGAAAACAGGCTGGCTTCAGGCAGATAGCAGGCCAGCCGGTCAGGTTTCAAAAACACTGGCTCCTGTTGCTCTGACAGCCAATTTGTCCCAGCTTGCCTCCAACAAAAGGCCACATCTGGTCATTAGATCCCAGGGTTTGAAGGACAATGTGGATAGACCGTACTAGATTTGTCGAGGTTTGTTTATGCGTTGAGCTGTTGGAGCTGTGTTCTTGGTTTGCTGAGTTAACTAACAATCATCACCCCCCCTCTTCTTAGATATTATGTCCCACTCAACCTACATTTACTTTGCCACTGGACTGGTGACGCTTTCTGATTTGTTTGTTTGTCATATCTGATATTAGAATGGTTTTAATTGCCCCGAAATATACACTTCCATTCAGAAACTGAATTTAAACACTTGTAGTGGGTTTCCACCACATGCACCACAGGTAGAGAGTAGGCTACCAATATGAATGTGTCCTGTTTCATTCTAAGTAGACTCGGTAGCTGCAGACATTAACAGGCTGCTACAGATGTTCTCTTTGCCGTGATGTCAATAGAGACTAGTGTAATATTCCTATAATATTGTCTGTCATTCATGGATATGTCCCATGGAAAAATGACTGTAGGCATGCAGTAGTTACAATATATAATGCATTCTTGTGTAGGCTACAAGCTGAGGGAGATGAGTGGCACACATTTCCATGATTTTGAAGAAAATCTATCCTTTTTTTTTAAATGTTTTATTAATGTTATTGGTCAGACATTTTAGTTACATTATTACAATTACATGAATGACATATGATGTGTCTTCTTTCAGGGTCTGTCCAGTAAAAATCTGCAGTCCAGCAACAAAATTCAAATCTAGCCAGATGACCAACACAAAACGCCGAACATCAAGAAAACAAAACCAGAAACGCAACACCCTAGGTGATCTACATAGCAGAAACATCACATACCTGGTCCAAATATACATCATGCTCAAAAAGGTAGCATCAGACTTGTTGTTATCCAACAATTGGTCAAGGAGTGGCCCCATACTTCATTAAACAGATCTTCCCTCCCAGCCTTTACTCATAACTTGCCATTGTACTAAACACTTCTATCCATTATTTAAAAGTATAAGGTGGGATGGTCATTAGACAGCAAAAAAATGAACATCCCAAGTTGCCAGAGCTCATCGCAAATTTCCAGGTGATGTCTTTTAAAAGGTCCAAAACCTGAAGATATTCTGTTTACTGTCACAGAAGAAGGGGTGGACAAGACATTCAAAGCACCTTCCAATGTGCTGTAGAGTAGTCCAGTTCAACACCACCACATGATAAGTGTGATCTCAGCAATAAGCATATACTTGAATTTAAACCTATCTGACAGTGTCGCCAAAAGCTGAACATTATAAGCTCTATAAAGGTAGAAACTTATAGCACAGCTGTTGTATTGAATTCCATCAGATTGTAGAGGTGGACCCACTGAATGTCCAGTATTCCACACTCACTGACACTGACTCAGCTGCAGGGTCATCCTAAACATGATTTGACTTGGCTTTGAAAGTAAAATCATTTGTCAAACCCTCCATATGCATAATCAATGTCAACTCTGAGAGTCCATCTGCAGTCAGTACTTCCTTTTTCAGAGTTTTTTTTATCTATTAAAAGCTGTCATTATCAAGCTAATCACGTTCATTTAGGAGTTTTTGAGTTTTCTGCCTTTTGAGAAAACGGCGTGCTTCTTGTCTGTTTGCAGATGCCAACCATGAAGCAGCAGCAGAGGCCATCGAGAACATGGCTGACGCAGTCACACACGCGAGATTTGTGGGAACTGACCCTGCCAGCGATGAGGTCGTCCTGATGAAGATTCTACAGGTACAACATGCTTGCTAGTGGTAACTACAGTGGTCTCGCAATGACCTGATGGACCCAACCATAGACAGTATATAAAGATGGCCGACGCATCTCCACTTCCTCCCACTGTACAAAAAAGGAAGCTGGTGACGTCATTTGGAGCCATCCACTAACATGGAGGGGTGTGGCTTATGACCTATACTGCAGCCAGCAACCAGGGTGGCGATCGAGACATTTTGGCTCCACTTTTGGGGAGCAGTTATGTCGTCCATCTTTATATGCACTCCATGGACCCAAACAATGATGTCCCTGCATAAATGAATCAAGTAGAGTGCAGCAGCCTTCCAATAACTGAGACCTCTGTGGACCTTATAGTTTCGGTTCTGTTGCGACTGTGAGACAGAAATGTAAATTTAAGTTTATGGTAATTTCGTGTAATTTCTGATGCGTCAACAATGAACATGTCGTTGGCACACTACACTTCTCTGAGAGAAAGGTTTTTACAATGAGAAGAGCAGCTTTAAATAAATGCCATTATATTTGCACAGGCAAATACAAAGCATACAAGCATTTCCATGTTATTTATTGAATTTTTTTGTTTCATTTACAACTAGTCCGATAAAAATAAGATTAAAATGCTACCTCTCTTTGTTTTTGCCACAAGAAAATAAATTCATCATCTCACGTAATGCACCAGAATTGACTCTGGAGTAGCGATCTTTAATTTGATGCAGTGCCAGCATTGAGTCTGGCGGTGCTGCCCTGTACCGCTTCACACCAGTTTACTTTTACCCATACATACACAGAAAACGGATGACCAAATAAATGCACATGCAGAGCATTATTAATGCCAATCAGTCTTTCATGAAAATATCTTGTAGGAACAGGATTCCTAATGTACAGTATATGCAAATATACACACGAGTATCACGGATGTCTCCAAAGTTTTGTCTGCCTGGGCACAGATTTTTTTGCAGAGGTGTGCATATTTTCCCTTTATCTTCACAGTAAATCCCAGCGTTTCAAGCCCCGTTTTTGTGTGTGCACAGTGTTTATCAATGAGTTCCGTTGAGCTCTGTGTTTTTGAACAGTAGCGGAGCAAGTAGTGATACTGCTATTTCGTTTTGGGCTGATCATGTTAAGCTGTGGTTTTAGGTCCTGAGGACCCTGCTGCTGACGCCAGTTGGAGCCCATCTGACCAACGAGTCTGTTTGTGAGATCATGCAGTCCTGCTTCAGGATCTGCTTCGAGATGCGCCTAAGCGGTGAGTCGCATCAAACAACTATTTCTGACATGATAGTCGTTTCTAGGAAGACTCCCGTGCTGATTTGAAATCAGCCTGGGGGGTCAGGATCACCAAATGTGGTTGCGACATGACTAATGGGATAGGAATCTTTTTACCCCTTTGTGCAATCTAAAAATCATAAAAACCCAACAATCTGAGAAGGGACAATCCCTCAGTTAATACTTAACCTAGCAAACCTTGGTTAAGAACCACTGCTGTAACAAACACGGACTTTAAACAGTTGTATTAGGACCAGCGCTGTTTGGGTGAGATTAGCCTTGTACTGATCTCATACAAAACATCATTTAGTCTGTTTGATGACATGTTTATGAGCCAGCACACTGATTCCTCTCACGTTTGGATGCATGTAGTCTTCTTCTACATAAGCTCGCTCCTAGTTTGTCTGCCAGAGTTGGCAATTTTCCTAGTTTCTGTCCTCTTAGCTCTGCCTCGTTTAAACTCCCCTTGAGGTTTGTTAAATGTCTCCCTCTCTGGCTGTCTCTAACTCTTATCTTCTTCTGTATCTCGCCTCTCTATTTCATTCTCCTGTTTTTACATTCTCCTCCGTGTTTGCAGAGCTCCTCAGGAAATCAGCTGAACACACACTGGTTGACATGGTGCAGCTACTCTTCTCAAGGTAAATGAATGGGACAGTGGATGAAGATGACGTTTGTGTTCAGATACGTGTGCACTCCTGAAGTGGTGAAGACTCCGTATGTTAACACCCGGTTAAATCTTACGTTAAAAGGGGCTGGGTTTTTTTGTTTTTTTTAAAGTGAACTATGTAATCTAATCTAATCAAAACACTTCTTGTAAGACTAGAATTGAAACAATCGATGCTGCTTCACAGACAAACCCCAAAATCTTGAGTTGTCTCACCACACAAGAAGAGCAGGCCGGACTGCTGCCGCACTCCTCCATCAACTCTGGATTAGAGATGGGCACTTTTCTGCATATATCTGTCTCTCAGTCCTCATTATTCCCCCTGAAGCTCATGAATTTCATTTTGTACTGTGCGCAGGGTCAATGGGCCACTGATTCACTAATGCCATAACATGATTTCTCTCCTTTGGCATTTAGCTTAAGAGCCACCCCCCCCCCCCCCCCCCCCCAACCAAACACACACGCGCACACACACACACACACACACACACACACACACACAAACCTCCCCATCCAGATGCATCAGAGTGCCAGTCACATTCAGTCACAGACAAGGGGATGAGCCAATTGAGCTGCACACCGCATGATCTGCATATAGATGATGGTCTCTGCTTCAACAGCAAAGCTCCCGGCCCCATAAATACTACGCACACGCACACACGCACACACACACAGGCACAAATACGGAATTAGCATTACCAGCGATCCCAGACAGAAGCAATCAGGAGAATCAGCTACAAAAAAAAAAAAAAAAAAGAAGCTTTCTGCTCATCTGAATGTGAAGGAGCACATCTGGAGAACAAACAGAGCTCAAAATAAAAGATACGGCGTTATCTGCCTCCTCTCTGAATGTGCGTATATGTCTCCACCGAGACTATTTGAAGCAGGATTCGTCACAAAACCGATGGGTTATCTTCCCTCGAGCAAAGTCTGGTGTTGGTTTTTGCCAAGCTTGTCGCCATTCACTGACGATGACCTCCAAGCATTCTTGGCCTGTTTTTATTTTATTTATTGGCAGGACTCTATTACTGTATGGCACCTTGTTATCATGTCCTCTAACAAGATTTTACTGTGCGAGTGTGGAAATGGAGAAGCACGGCAGCCACAGTCGTAAAACGGAGACACCCCTGCATGTGAACAGGAGATATAAATTTAGTGTGGGCTTTTTTACTACATCCTTCTGATACACACACACACACACACACACACACACACACACACACACACACACACACACACACACACACACACGTGCGCCCCACATCTCATTTTGCTCATCAACCCCCAACCCCCCACACTTGTCCACAGACGCTGGATAATAGACATGTGAGAGGGTCTGGGCTGCCCCCCCCCCCCCCCCCCATCAGAGAATAATGAGCAGCAGCTCTCTTCAGCTCCTCAGAAGGAGTCTTAGATTGCCTGACTGAAAGTATTAGGCATGTTAATCTGTTGGACCCACAGATCATCCAATAATCGTGCTCGCAAGACAACACTCTATTAACGTGGAGTTAATGTCAGGCGGGGCGCTGCTGGCTCCTTTTTTTTTTTTTTTTTTTTTTTGTGCGTCTGTGTGTATGTGTGCGTGACTGGTGACATCTCATTTTCCAGCAAAGCCTTAGAGTCCACAGAAACCTAATGGCACACACACACACACACACACACACACACACACACACACACACAGTCTTTGTGTGATGCCTTGAGAACAGCAGCCAGCATTGCTCATCAAATGCTGGAAAAGTTTATTGGCTCAGGTTTAAAATGCTGAGATTCCCACCGTGATATTGCATCTTAAGCGGCTTAGGACACGTTCCACATTCCTTTTTGTATTAATTGTTTCATCTGTTTTGGGTTAAGAAAATACATGACAGGGTTACTTAAGTATTGAGTCGGGAGACTCACAATTGACAGATTCAAAATAGATTTAAAATGTTGCAGGGATGACGTGTTTTCGTGGGCAAACCCGGACGTTGGCGTTGCCCTGGCTCCCTCGACAAAAAGCCAATGTGATTTTTTTGAATTATTAAGAAAATAAGCTCTGTGGCAAACAAAAGTTTGATACACGTATTGTACAGCAAGATAATCTTCACAAATGAACACAGTTTTGAAGCAAAAGTGGAATCGCGAGAAGTAAAAAGCTAACGTTAGGCTATAAAGGAACTACAGCACGGTTGCATCACTTCAGTGTCACCACCACTGAGCTTCATTTTGAAGAGAATATAGATAGATATAGATATACAGACAGATAGATATAGAGTATAAAGTATAAACACAACAAGGCTGTAAAGGCGGACTAGTGAGTAGATGACTTCCCGCTAATGTCCACAACAACCTCTGTAGTCTCACTTAGCCACACACACGTAAAACCTCCAAAATTCACGAGTGGGGGGGTATCTACTGACGTATTTTATGTCGTAGAACAAAACGTGTAAATCTCTTAAGCTTGTGTTTAATCACAGACCTTATTTCAGGCATCTAATCAAAATAATATTCAAAAAACCCATTGACTTCCAGACATTGGAACTGGAAGTGTAAAAATGCCGACTAATTTCCAGGTTTTAGGACTCCTTCCTGCAGCGCTCTATTAGGACAATCTGTTAAACATTTGAGGAACTTTTCAAGCAAAAATAGCAAAAATCCACTGGTTGCAGCTTCTCAAATGTGAAAATCTTATGGTTTCTTATTCTTTTATCACAGTAAATTGAATCTCTTTGGGTTTCGGTCAGACAAAACGATTTGAAGACCCTGGACTCTCAAAGCTTGGGATGGGCACTTTTCACTATTTGCTGGCATTTTATAGACGAAATGATTAATCGATTAATCATTAAAATAATAGGTAGATTCATTGCGTTTGCAGCCCTGCTGACTGGTATGGTCACCTGTTGACCTGAGCCTCACAAAATTCCAACCTCCGACCCGCTACACCACCACCTGCAAGAAACGGTTCACTAGCTCAGTTTGTTTTGTATCTAGTTTTGACTGAAATTTCCGCTGCACAGAAATATCCCTTTTCTCTCTAACATGGAATACACTACTTTGGAAGTTTCATGCCTGGACCATGTTTTGACCTTTGACCAGCAAATAGACATTATAACATGAAGGACGAAACAACATAGAAGCAATAAACATCTCCTGATTGCATCAGCAACATAATGAATACCTTTTTTTTGTGTTTTTGTACCTATGAGGATGATGCCTGGACAATGGCGTGCGACTTAGGGATAGATTTATGTCAGAAGATTGCTTTAAGACTGTCTGAATTCAATTGTGTGGGTGGTTTTTCTTCCTCCAGACTACCTCAGTTCAAAGAGGAGGCCAAGAGTTATGTGGGTGCCAACATGAAGAAGGTAAGGGGACTGATATGTTGAATGTGTATTTGATCTGCTTGCTATTATTGTGCTGTTTTTCTCAATTTTTACTGTCTTGGTTTTTCTCATTGTCATAGTGCTGTTTGTAGGTTTCTGTCTGAATGTTTCAATCTGTGGCTGTGAAAAACAGTTAATGACTGTGAAATTTGACCATGTCCGAAATACCAAGATCAGCCACATTAAACCTGCATATTGTAATCTGTGGTACTCCAATTTACATGACAACATCTTATTAATGTAATTAAGGACTCAAAGTCTGGATAAACCAATCTAATTTCTGCCCTTTCAGTTCACTTTTTTTTGGAACTTTTAGTTTTTGGTTTGAGTTGCCGATGTTTCTGTGTCTGCCTGTGTCCTTCCCCACAGACCCCACCCTGTATCCTGGACACTCAGGATCTTATTTGCGCAGGGCAGCATAGAAACACAAGTCGGAATGGCCTAGAGAGGGTACTTAACTGGCCCGCTGGTTTAGTGCACTGACATAGGCAGGCTTAACATGGGTTCTTTGTGGGAGTGCATGAGGGTGCATCGGGTTGCTATTACTCTTTGGTGGTTTTCAGGATTTTTTTCAAATAGTTTTCCTCATGCCTTTTTCGATGATTAAAAATAATCACTGAATGACTTCCTTTACAGATGAAACAGCTTTTCAGTTAGTCCACCGTCACACATTCTAGCTGCTCTAACTAATGAAAATACGAACGTGAAGGGGTCTGTTAAGCAGTGGCTGTAAAACACTTGAAGTATCAAATGCTGCCATTGAAATGCATCCTAAACGGCAACTCATTACTAATGTCCCCGAGGAGCACCTCCATGACCATAGACATGTTTAACTCACAGCTGAATCACACACTTTGCTTCAAAATTCACATGACCTTTCTAAAGTGTCTGGGTAACGCATGGAATGAGGAAGTGAAGTAGATGTACATGGGGCAGGAAAAATGGCTGTACTAAGTCAATGCTGCTACACTGTATGAAACTTATGACTCCACAAATATGTCCTGGAATGCACACAACATCACAAACTATAGTATATGGGTAGAAGTGCCTGAAAAGTCAATCGTATTTGGGGGACTGGGCATTTGAGACTGTCTTATCCACTGCATGGGTGAGAGTCCTGGGTGCTTCCCATTGAAAAGATTATACCCAGACTCATACACCGGAGACGTGACAGGAGGAGGATTGCAAGTTGGACCTCTTGCCCACTGTGACTCAAAAAGTCATCAAAATGACAAAAAAAAAGCTTTTCAAAGGAAATATTACAGGACTGTCGCCCATGCAGTGGACGGGACCATTTGTTTGAAAGGCTGTCGTATTTGCTGTTATACATGTAGCATTTATGTGAGACCTGAATATTGAGCTGGAAGCAGTTGTTCCAGAGATTTTTGTTTTTGTTTCTTCTGCATGGTCTGTCCTCCTGTCCACTCACACTGCCTGCTCATTAGCTGGGGCTGCTCAGTCTTCTAGTGGTTAGAGCATATATATTGGTTGTGTCTGTTTCTCAAAAACCCTGTGCCCTGTTTGGTTTCCACACCCCCCCTTCCCATCATGCATAAACGTGTATGCTCGAGTGTGTTTTGTGTTGGTCCCACTGCTGACATTGTTACCCATCACTAATCACGGGCACCTGCCCGCTCCCCTTCTCTTCTGAGGCTTACAATATCTTGTGGAAAAACAAACGAGTACAGGTAAGGAAGATGACTTTCAGTATTTAGGCTGGAAAATCTCTCCCCATAACCTTTCCCCTGTCCTTTTTTAAGACCTCACTAACCCCCCCCCCCCACCCCCCACGTCTTTAGTCTGTAAACTTGGCTAGAAGGAGGAACTTAACATATGCTGCATTAAAGAAATTATCTGTTTGTAAAGAACAAAGCAAACGATGTAGATTCACTACGACATGTCTGTGCTTGTGAATGCTCACATTACATTCGTATTATTGAATTGTCAATTAATTGAATTGTCTTTTGGGTTTACACCCTCATGCGTGTGTCTCAGCTGCTGTATATCATGCCACCCATATGCTTTCTCAGTCGTTACAAGTCGGAGCATGTCTCAGTAGTGTCTCTAACCGTAAATGGTTAGAATAGATAAACACTCGAGCTGAAACAGTACCTTTTACAGAACCATTTTAAAATGACAGCACCCCATATCAAAGCAGAATATGTGGCTGTCACTCTTACTAGTATTTGTTTGCATGTACATACTGTTTTTTCTTCTTCTGTGCATTACCTTACGAAATTACCTGCTGATTAATTCACAGCTTAATCCGCATTCGTTTTAATACTGTGATCAAATAGGAAGTTCTCTTCTCTTCTCAGAGAACCAGGGTTACCCTGGCAACCAAAGAGGGGTTGTTTTTACGTTGTTGTTGTTGTTTATATTGTCATCGACCCTTTTTGTCTCATTATGTTATACAAGATGATTATGACAGGGGGGGGTATGTTTGCTTCAGACATTTAAATTTGCTGTATTTGTATGACCATAATTAACTGTGGTGTCAGTTCTTCATTTCAAAGAGTACTCCACCGATTTATCATTGCACTCCTTTGACACGGACGCTTTAAAAAAACAATCAAAATCAGCCGAATCAGAGATATCGTCTTTTTTTTATTCCACGTGTTCTTCCTCTCTGCCAACATTACCCACAATGCAACTTGATTGCTGACTGTTCGGTCAGATAATCGCGCGCGTTATGCTAGTAGCACGCAGCTCCCCCTGGAGTCACAAAAGGCTTTATACAACTTTTACAACTCACAAATGCAGCAGTACTCCCCAACACCTGAAAACAGACTAAAATCGGTGGAGTTCCCCTGCCAGAATAAGGTCCACATCCCCTTCATGTTTAAGCAAAGCTAAAAAAAAAACCCAAACAAAACCAAAAAACCGTCTCTTTATTTTCTGAAGAAAAAAATAGGGCAAATTTGCGAGAAATCAAGCATCCTGTCCGATCGGGGCCAATAACGTTGGTCTAGCAGCACAGTGTGTTTGGAGAGGCCTTACTCAGTGATCCACTTGGTTTCCTGCAGTTAAAGATGCGTGCCGGTGGGATGAGTGAGTCATCCAAGTGGAAGAAGCAGAAGCGCTCGCCGCGGCCGCCTCGCCACATGGTCCGAAGTGCCTCCAGTCACATGGACCCAACCCAGTCCAGCACCCTCAGCAACAACAACCTTTCAGGTAAGAGACACATTTGCAATTATACATTCACAATCATCTGTGATGTTTTTTTAGGAGCCAAAATTACATCAAATTCTGCAGTTGACTTTAAAAAAAATCCTGGTACATTAAAAAGTAGTATTTTCTGGTGAACAAATGCATAAGGAATCTGCGGTGGACCTTACACATTGCTGCTAATCTTTACATAATAGATGTAGTGGTAGTATACATTTGTGCGTGTGTGTGTGTGTGAATGGTGAAACACGTGTTACACCATCGTGTGGCTGCATCGCTTTCCCGTTAGGTGGTGTCCCATTCATTGAGCAAGGCTTGTCCACCACTGGCCTGCCAGCTTCAGACAGCGCCGGTTCGTCCATCTCCAGCCCTACAACCACAGACAGTGGCCTGGACACCTGTTCCAAAGCCACCTCCAGGGAAGACCTCTCTGACCTGGAACAATGTAACTCATCTACATCCACCCCTGGCACAGCTACCACACTCCCTGGGACTGAGCTTGGCTCTCCGGATGTACAGGTATAGCTGTTTGGAATATCAACAGGACAACCAACATGCTCGGAATCAGTTCTTGCACCGCAAACATTGTGAATTGCTTTAACACTGTCGATGTATGTGTCTAGTCTGAGGGCCGACAGTTTGAACCAGCTCAGTCGGCCTCAGTGGAGTCCATCCCTGAGGTTCTGGAGGACAAAGACTCCATTACAGAGCAGTCGGACAGCACCTCTGTCCATGACATGGACTACGTCAACCCCAGAGGAGTCCGTTTTACGCAGTCCACACAAAGAGACGGTGAGGATGGTCTGATGTCTTGATTTCTCTTGTGCTGTTTCTTTCATGAAATTGTCTTGTAACTCTTGATACACAGTTTACAAGCAAACAGTTGCTTTTGATGACCGTTGCAAGTTGACTTTGAGAGCCCCACATTGTACAGAAATTGTGTTTTCTTTACACACTGAGGACATTTTCTTTACTTGTGAGATAAAAGTCTTACCTACACAGTTACGGAGTTCTTCCCTAACCTCCGCCCTCCTCTTGTCTCCCCTGTAGGGGCGTCCCTCATCCCCTATGGCCTGCCATGTTTAAGGGAGCTTTTTCGCTTCCTGATCTCACTGACCAACCCCCTTGACCGCCACAACACCGACGCCATGATGCACATGGGCTTGCAGCTGCTGACTGTAGCACTTGAGGCTGCACACATCGCCAGCTACCAGACTTTACTGGTACTGGTCAAAGACGAGCTCTGCAGACATCTCTTCCAGGTAAGTTTCCCAAGTAGAAACTGTGGGATCTGCTGTGGTGGAATCTGTTATGTTATTGAATTGTGCAAATTAAATGAAACAATTTTTTTTAACCACAACATGATGGTAAAAATGGTATGATGGTATGTTGGCGACTTACAAGCTAAAATATTTGGTACTGGTTACATACCAGGAGGACCAACAATCTCCTGCCACTTTGTGCCATCCATTCGTTTGTTTGTCAAGAAATATGTAAAAGCTGAAAGAGGTTCATTGTGTAATTTCTGATATTGCAGCACAATGTCTACAAGTCTTGCCTTCAGTCTTTTTTTTTTTCCCCCCAAATCAAAGGAGGGACAAAAATTCAGTGACAGTGAATGAGTGAGCTGGCGTCAAGGAGAACGTTTCTATATTGATTTTTCAATGTATCCTTTCTGATGATTTCTGTTTGTGTTGTAGTTGCTTAGTGTGGACCGCATGAACCTCTACGCCTCCTCCATACGAGTTTGCTTCTTGCTTTTCGAAAGCATGAGAGTGCACCTAAAGTTTCAGCTCGAGGTAACTATGCAACTAGTTTGTTCATTTTTTTTAAGTCATCAAAGGATCTCTATGCTCATCTAAAGTGAGTCGATCCAAATACATGGTCAAATTGATCCTGAGGACCTAATAATCATCGCCCTGTGCGCTGAATTTCGCAGATGTACCTAAAGAAACTGATGGACATCATCACGTCCGAGAACATTAAGATGCCCTATGAGATGAAGGAGATGGCTCTGGAGGCACTGGTCCAGCTGTGGAGGATCCCGAGCTTTGTCACCGAGTTGTACATCAACTATGACTGCGACTTCTACTGCTCCAATCTGTTTGAGGACCTCACCAAGCTGCTGTCCAAGGTAACGTCCCCTTATGGGATCGCTTTTAAGCGTATTGACGATGAAGACTCTTGGTATTCAAACGTCATGATTTTGTTGTATGTAAGACTGCGTCCTTGTTTTGCGTATGCCGAATTTCAAGTGTTACTAGCGAGGGTGGTGCGACGGTGGATTGTCAGACCTGTAGCAAACGCTGTTACTACTGCTATAGTAGCGAGGACGCTCATTGGCTCATAATGGGCCAGTGTCAAATTTTGCAAAAAAAAATTCTGTCGTTCTTTGACTGTTATGGCTGTGAAAAAGCTACTAAATTGCATTTTCTGTGGCACTGAAAAGGTCTTCAAAAGTTTTGTATTTGATTTGGTGTGCACTGCACAAACCCTGTTTTTAAAACTGTCAAACAAAAACGTCAGGTAAATAATGATGGCTATCTAACTAAAACGAAAGGAGCCTCTGTCTGTATGTCTGTCCTTTCAATTATCGCGACAACCGTTCCTCCGATCGACTTGCTTGGTGGGCGTATTGCCGAGAACCCAAGGAAGCGCAGTATCGAGTGCGAGGTCTCGAGATGTAAGGGACATATTTGTTAAGTACACACTGTGTAGTGTATTGAGAGGGGAGCCCTATCACCTGTTACACCACCAAACGGCATACTGGGTACGGCTCGCTCTCCGTCACTCACTCTGCAGTACATTCAAGAACAGATGAAGAAGGAGAGACTGGAGAAGTTAGCAAAGTCTTGAAACAATTGGCCCGTACCGAACAGGCACGTCTTCACACTTAGCCTAGTTTTTTATTTTTTTTATTTTATACCTCCTAATGATGGTTGTATATAAAAATGCACCTCTACATTGCTACAGAATGCATTTCCAGTGTCGGGGCAGCTCTACACCACCCACCTCCTATCTCTGGAGGCTCTGCTCACAGTGATCGACAGCACTGAAGCCCACTGCCAGGCCAAGGTGGTCAACAGCACTGCTCAACAAGACCAGTCGGAAACGCTGCTCGCAGAGGGAGACCTTTCCACCAAAAATGGAACGGACACTTCAACTGGTATACACACATCTAACACTGTTGTTTTTGCTTACAGCCTTCCTCTCTTTCTTCTAAATACTACTAATAAATACTGACTTTAATTTTTCTTTTAGCCGTCAAAATGCTTCCAATTTAAAGATATGAAATAACAACACAAATGTCAGCTATCTGTAACTTCAGTGCACAAATGCCAGCGTTCGCCTTGATAGTTCTTTTTTTTTTTTTTTTTTAACAGAACAGTATTTTCCTTTGTCCTTCAGATCATAATAGACTGGACAGTACCAATGGTCTGAATCTTCCACAAGCTGAGAATGCACCAGTGTGTCCGCCAACCAGTGGACATCTGATGGCAGAGAAGATGAGACTGGGTAGACAGGATCAGGGAGACAATGACACTGGTTAGACTTTGATCTTGTGTGCGGTTTTACTTTACAGTCTTTATAAGCACGGAAACCAGTCAGTTGAAGCTAATATACATTTCTATTTTTCTTTTTTTTTTTCTTTTTTCATCCAGCTGAGAAGAGAGCACCGAAAAAGCCCCAGCGTTTCTCCACATGTTTACCTGATTCCCAAGAGTTGTTGGAAATTAGAACAAAGAAAAAGGTGAGTGGTATTGCTTGATTTCAGATTTGCTGTGACATTAAACATCCAACAACCGATTCTAAAAAAAAATCTACTGCTACTCCTTCTAATTGCCTTTTTGTTGTGTGTCCAGCTGCTGATCACAGGCACAGAGCAGTTTAACCAGAAGCCCAAGAAGGGAATCCAGTTCTTGCAGGAGAAAGGCCTCCTCAGTAACCCAATGGACAACAACCAGGTGGCCCAGTGGCTCAGAGAAAACCCTCGACTGGACAAAAAGATGATTGGAGAGTGCATCAGTGATCGCAAGAACATGGAGCTCCTGGACAGCTTTGTAAAGTAGGGGGAATTTTTTTATTTTATTTATCATTTTATAACTTGGTCTTAAACGGTTTTAAACTGTTTCTAATAATGTGAATCTTTTTTTCCCCCAGCACATTCACCTTCCAGGGACTTCGTATTGATGAGGCCCTGCGGCTCTACCTGGAGGCCTTTAGACTACCCGGAGAGGCTCCCGTCATCCAGAGACTCCTGGAAACCTTCACGGACAACTGGCATGTAAGGCACATTTCCTCAACTCCTGAAAAGTTACCATGTTATCGGCAGACATTCAGATTGAAAGAGAACAAGGTTAGTAGCACAGCAATTTCACAGCTGTGTACCTGTCTGACTTTAGTAATAGATTGGATTGCTGCAGACGTTGCTTAAAAGACTTGAGCCTTATGGACTAAAAGGTTATAACTCCCTCGCAAAAGCCAAAGCGGAAGACTTGACTGACAGCATCATAATCAGAACATGATCGGTGATATACAGGACCCAATCAGGATGGAGAGACTATGCTCCAACTGGAGCAACAGCACAGCCAATTAGTTTTTCTTTTTGACGTAGAACGACCAAATCCAAAGTTGCGCAGTGAATGATCTCATCCATTTTCCCGACATACAACAGATATGCTTTGAATGAACCAGTCAGCAGCCTCAACTAGGGCTGCAACTAACGATTATTTTCATCATCGATTCATCTGGCGATTAGATTATTGTCACGATTAATTGATGAATCTTTTAGTCTGTAAAATCTCAAAAAAATGTGAAAAATGCTCGTCACAACTTCCCAGAGGCAAAAGTGACGCCTTTTAAATTGCTTTTTTTTTTGTCCAACCAACAGTCCAAAACGCAAAGACTTACCATCATAAACGAAAAAGGAAATTTAAGAAGCTGGAACCAGTAAACGTTTGACATTTTTGCTTAGAAAATGACTTAAACGATGTATTAATTATCAAAATAGTTGGCAACTCATTTTCTTTTGATTAAATAATTGATTGATCGAGTAATTGTTGCAGCTCTAGTCACACCATGAAACTTTGTTCGACATTTGAGGCATGTAGCATGAACTAAACATTAAGAATATTAGCTAAGATGTAGCATTTGGTAGTTAACTTTTTTGCAAACTTGCAATCATTAAGCCCTCAACAGAGTCATTTGGTTGCCCAAATGTCGTCTTTTTAAAATCACTAAACGGTCCATGTCTTACTTGTTGGAAGTGATCTGTCGTTGATGGGTGGCCAGCAGTAAAGTCGGCCTAACTTTGTAGCTGTTCCTAATTCCATTATCACCAGTTTAGGACTCAAACACAAAGTCTGTCTGTCTGTCTATCTGTCTTGACTTGACTTGGGACCTGGCTTGGGACTTCATAGCCAAGACTTGGCTTACAAAACAATGACTGCTTTGTTCCACCTCTGTGAACTTGAATGATTGACTTGGTCCCACCTGCTATACACACACACACCATATCTTAAAACATGCACACCTTTTTCCTTCCATTTCCATGCAGCGAAGACAACCTAGAACACCGTCGCATGATTATAGTAGTAGGATGACATAAGTGTTAACACAGACACACACATATACACTGTGATGGGCAAAGGACAAACTCTGGGGGGGGGTGGGGTGGTTTGACTTCTCAAAATAGCAGCAGGAGCCATGTGACCTGGAAACTATTTCTAGTAATGTCCTTTTCTTAGGCTGACCACATACACACAAATAGTGTGTATGGGGCGGGGGGGGGGGGTGCAAGGTGAGATTCAGGTGTTGTCAGATGTTTTTTTTTTTGTTAATGCAAAATGTGTTTGCTTCGAAACAAGTGGCTCTGAGCCTCAGGTGATGCTTATTGTGTTTGTAGAAAGTGAACGGCTCGCCTTTCATGACCAACGATGCCGGCTTTGCCTTGGCCTACGCTGTCATAATGCTGAACACTGACCAGCACAACCACAACGTTCGCAAGCAGAACATCCCCATGACGGTAGAGGTGAGTGATCTCTCTCTCTCTCTCTCATTCACACGCATACACACAAATACAGTTTTCTGTGGAACTCCCTTCCACTGAATAAGTAGTCCCAGTGAAAGCTTTTAACACTAGGTGTCCAAAGTAACTGTGATCGGTCATTTTTTCAGTTCTATGAGCAGCACCTCCATTACATTTCGTGGCGGCCCAACATTCAGAGGTGTTTCTTGCCCCCCCCCCCCCCCCCCCCCCCACAAACTCTCTCTTGTCTCTCTCTTCATCTGCCGTCTCTGTCTCTGTTTTCTCTGTCCTTGATTGACAGCAGCCGAAGACTAAACAGAATGCTGTGAACAGTTTGTGGGTGGGCCACTCTCACTGACAAACAATGGCGAGCACTCGCCGTCGCTTTCTTCCTGCCTCGCTCTCTTTTGTGCAGACGTACTGTAAAATTAATCTTTCTTGAGTCAAGCCATACATCATCATACAGCTGCTGTATGTTCTAAATTAGCCCTACACATTCCCAAAAGGTCAGTAAAGAAGGCTCGTAGACCTCCAGGCTCAGACAACGTGGCAGAGGCCTCCACACAATAGTTTGGAGAGGGCCAATAAAAGTGGCGCCTCGCACTTTGGTTACTTAGCAGCTTGCCATGCGTAGTATTCCCCCGCAGCATGTGTGGCAGTGGGGTTATTTTTGAAATGGGAAAAACTATGCTCAGCATCACTGTCCGTAAATCAGACCCTATGCCCAAGGATCTGACAGTGAGAAGAGATGTTTTCAGCGAGGTACACACAAGGTCGGCGGTATAATGTTCATGTTGTCCATAAAACATAAAATGCCGCTTGATTTGGCAGCCTGTGTGTTAGCTATTTTTACCAGCGGCTGCTCCAAAAGCTGCTCTCTGATAGTGTGAGACATTGTGTGTGTGTGTGTGTCCCTGATATGAGCATGACAAAATAGAGGCCCGATCCTCGGTAGCCTCCTGCTTTCTCCGGCTCTCTCTGCTAATGTTTATTTTCCTTTTTCGTCCCTGCAGAGCAGCTCCTGTTTTCCCCCTTCTTACCTGCCTGTAGGACAAACCCTGCCTAGTTCAAGGCGTAAAACCGAGCCTTGAGGCTGTCAGTCATCGCAGAGTGGTTATGTTTATTTACAGGAGGCTCTTGGCTCTAATCCCTGTTTTCCTAACACTGCGCCTAAAGCGTATTAGGTAACACATAATGTGTGAGTGTGTTTCCACACAAGGCCCTTTTTTTTTTTTTTTCCAATTGTGGGTTGGATGCTCAGTTAACGAAGCACTGAATACCAGAGGCCTGGGTGTCTGGGCTAAGCTCCCGCATTGAGATGCATTGACTGACGTGTCTCCCAGAAGCATGTGACACATTTGAATAAAGTTTCAAAGGTTGAATCCACTGTTTGTTTGTTTTTTTCTTCTTTAAACAGCAATTCAAGAAAAATCTGAAGGGAGTAAATGGAAACAAAGACTTTGAGCAGGAAATGTTGGAGGATATCTACAATGCTATCAAGTAAGACTGACTTTCATTAGCCAGCATCTCTGATTATACTAAGAAATATTACCTGTAAGATAAAAATCTTAATAGAAAATACGCAGCTGCACTTCGATAACCAGTAATCAATTATTGGACGGTTGGTTTGGACAAAATAAACAAAGATATTCAATTTATAATGAAGAGGAAGACAGCAAATCTTCATATTTGCAAAGCTGGAACTGGAGAAAGGTTTTTGGCAGTTTTGCTAAATAAATGTCTTAAATGATTAAGGGGTTAATATTATTATTTTGCTGAAATATGTTGTGCAAATCCATTCATTGACTAATCGTTATACCAAATCTGGCATCAGATGGCATCGAATTGATACGTTCAGATTGTTCCCGATTCAGACTTTTTGCCAATTTTAAACAGTTTCATTGAGGCGAGTTCTTGAGAACTTTTTTAATTAAAAAAGAGTGAACTGAAAAAAGAAACATGGATCAATTTGACAACAAATATAAGGCTTCCAATATAAAACAACACTAAAATGGTTTTCCCCTGTGTCAAGGCTACACAAGTCTGTAATAATAAATGTTCATATTCATAAATCAACTATTTTTTAAGGAGTTCCAAGTAACTAGATTTGCCAAAATATGACATTAAGGGCCAAGAGAAGAAAAAAAGATCTCTTAAGAACAAATTATGGGTGATAAAGAGAGGTTGTGATGAGCATTTGTTCTCAAAGTGGGGTTAGGGGACCCCCCAGGGGTCCTTGAGGGGGTTCCAGGGGGTCTCCAACAAAAAAAGGGGAATCATTTATTCTCACTATAATTCCATCCATATGTAAAAAAAAAAAAAAAAAAAAAAAAGATTGCTTTGATATTAGTACCAAAACTCAGCAGAAGTACCCCCCCAATAATCCATTCATGAGATTTGACACGCCTTTTCCAAAGCCTTTATTATGACATGAGCTGACATGAGTCACAGCTGAGATGTTGTTGGTTTTTTTTCCCTTCTGTAGGAATGAGGAGATTGTGATGCCCGATGAGCAGACTGGGTTGGTGAAGGAGAACTACGTCTGGAGCGTGTTGCTACATCGCGGGGCCACAACCGAGGGCGTATTCCTCCGCCTGCCGCCTGGCAGCTACGACCATGACTTGTTTACCATGACTTGGGGTCCCACCATTGCTGCCCTCTCCTACGTCTTCGACAAGAGCCTGGACGACAACATCATCCAGAAGGCCATCACTGGCTTCAGGTACCCAAGTTCAAAACATAGTCAGCAGCTAAGGTGGTGGGACAGGGAGGATTTAAACGTACGGCTTGAAACAACCTTCATATCTTCTACAAGTTGTCAGTCCTTCCTTTATTGTTCTGGAACAAAATCTCCCCGCCCACTGAAGTTGTGTTGTAGTTGTTTCTTTCACCTTTCCAGCCCACAATTCTTCTGCGGTGCTAGTTGCTGCTGCTGGCCAGGCTCAAGATGCGTTAGCTTTGGACAAGCATCATTTCATTTTGAAATGCTGTACAGTATTTCATTGGTACCGTATTTCGTGGAGTCAAAACTTTTCCTAAAGCCTAGTTAAATTAACACAGCACTCCCTAGGCTGACTTTGGTCTCAGCTTCCAATTTTTAAAATGGATGAATGCTTCGGCTCTACTGGAAACATTGTCACACTTCTGCTCCACAGAAATCTATGCATAATCTTATACCCACTATGGCTGGTTTGAATAGTTCATGAGCTTCTTAATAGAATGCTGCAGGACTGAGTCCTAAAACCCGGAAATGAGTACCCATATTCAACAGTAGACCAGACCTTTTTCCACTGATCCTTAAGAATGCGATGTGTTATGTTTTTAGGTGTTTTGTAAGGTGTATTGTCAAATGTGTTTCTGTCTTTGCAGGAAATGTGCAATGATAGCGGCCCACTATGGCTTCAGCGACGTTTTTGACAATTTGATCATTTCCCTCTGCAAGTTCACCACTCTGAGCAGTGAGGTGAGGCCCTTTTTTACAGAAAAGTCCACAGCATCCTGCTGTGCTAATGTGCCGATATATAACGTGGATGTCGAGCTTTCAAACCGTTTGCAGCGAAAGCTGACATTTTTGCAGGAAAATCTTATCGTTCAAATAAACTAAAAGACAGGATCATGTCCCGAACCACAAAAATACACGGCAGTAGGCTAGAAAAATTCAGTGATTCCATTATAATATGCCTCATATTTTTGAAAATCTGATAATGGTAGCATCGTCCTATGGTAGATATTGAGTCTTACATTTGATTTGGTTTATTCTAGAATTTATCAATGCTACAGTTCGTTTATGTGGCTCAGAAACTGGCGCAGAGACTTTTTAAAAAAAAAAACAAAACAAAACAAATGCAACATCATACCCCTCCCCCTTCCCTAAACCCAATCCCCCATCACGATATACTGTAGAAACACGCACACATACGCAACAGCAGCAACAACAAAACAGCAATGCACAAACCAGACCAGATTTTCTTTTTCTTCGTATATATATTCAGATTGTCAATTAATCGTCCTTGCAATTAAAACTGCAGGATCAGTGTTTATTTTTCTGGAACCTTTTGGCTTGTGCCAAGCAGAGACAAGTGAGGTGAATATAAAAGTGAGAACAAAAACATGCTGTCATTATTTTCTAAAAGAAAAAAAGAAGAAGTTGCTCTTTTGCATTTTATGCTCTATCTCATTCTAGATTTTTGATCCGTTGTTATAGTAAAATAGAAATATGTCATTAAATGGCAGAAGACAATGTTAAATTGTTCATTTAATTTGTCACTAATTCATTCATCACTATTTAAAAAAAAAAATGTTGCTTGCAATTAAGAATCAGTGTGTCATTGCCTTTTTTATTCAGTTGGTCATTTCTAAATAGCTTCGAAGGCCACTGTTGAAAGACTGAGAGCCATTTCTAGTCATGATAATGTGTGAAACCAAATTTCCCTTTTGGGGACAATAACGGCGGTCCATTTATGTAACACAAGCTGTACATTAATGTATGCAAACAAAACAGCCAAAAATCATATTAGTAAAGATGTGCACATACTGTAACTGTGTCAAAATGTCTGTCAACTGAGTGCTGGTGTCCCCCCCCCCCCCCCCTCTCTCTCTACAGTCTGTGGAAAACCTTCCAACAGTGTTTGGCAGCAACAGTAAGGCACAGACAGCCGCCAAGACGGTGTTTGACCTCGCCCATCGGCACGGCAACATCCTGAGGGAGGGCTGGAAGAACATAATGGACTCGATGCTGCAGCTGTTCAGAGCCGAGCTCCTGCCCAAAGCCATGGTCGAGGTCAGGACTCCCATTTCTAAACTCAAAGACACCCTTCTCTGTTCCGTCAGTGATTGGATCATGTCTGCTTTGCTTGATGACACCACAGATGCAGTCTGTGGGCTCTGCATTCTACATGTTCTGCTTCCACCTACTGTTCAGTGCTCAAACCCTGTACTTGTTGCCACAGGTGGAGGATTTTGTGGAGCCAAATGGGAAAATTTCTCTTCAAAGAGAGGAAACGCCTTCAAATCGGTATGCACAAATGTCATCTGCCATCTGTTTACATTAGAAGCCAATAGGAGCATGTTGTCAAGGTATCACAGTGTGATCTTTTTTTCCCCCAGATATAGCTACAGTCATGTGTGTTGTCTCATCAGCTCTCTTCCTTTCTAAATTATTCTAAATTAGAAATCCCTAGAAGAAGAGACCAGCTTTCTGTAATAAGGAGAAATGTGTGTCATATAACGATCCTGACCAAGAAGGGCCGGAAAAGTAAAACTTTCTATCTATTTCCCTCCGCTGTTGCGTGTCAGCGGTGAGTCGGCGGTGTTGAGTTTTGTCAACTGGTTGACACTGAGCGGAGCCGAACAGTCGGGACTCAGAGGACCGTCCACGGAAAACCAGGAGGCCAAGCAGGCCGCCATCCTCTGTATAAAGGTACTAATGGACTGGAGTGTTCCGTAAATGCTTGACCCTATCTGAAGTTAGGATTTACGATTTGTCGTACAACATTTATCTAGTTATATCTGGGTATTCAGATCGTTAAATTAAAAAAAAACAAAAAAACATTTCAAATGAAAAAGTATTAAAACGCAATAGATAGAGTTATTAGAAGTCTCAGGTTCTCATTGTGTCACGGCAGGTTTCTTGATTGTAGCACTTGATCTGTAGTTATCAGTCTGTCCATAAATAGCTATCTTCATGATAGACAAAATGACTTTCTCCACAAGACTACAAGTGTTCTTTCCAATGCCTTGTCTTATCTAGATATCCAATCCAAATAAAAAGAGAATTTAAATAGAATTATAGTTTTAAAACATAACACCAGCTGTCAAAACTGAACAGGCTTTTACTTTGCATGGGTTCATTAGTTCTATTTTTTCATTGCTCCTGAAGTTCTTAAGCTTTTTACATTTTTTGTAAAAGAATCTGCAGTCTGCCTTTGTACACTGTGTGTTAAACCACTAGAACTATTGGTGGTTTCTCATCACCCATTCAGATTTCAGTTTTCACTGTGTAAAATGTGTCAACATCACTGAGGTTTTCTCTCTTTCTAGCAATGTGACCCAGAAAAATTGATCACAGAGAGTAAATTCCTACAGCTGGAGTCTCTACAGGAGCTAATGAAGGTCATTATTATTTCTAACATTTCTTATCAATGTATATATATATATAGCACTTATAATTGTCTTGCCGTGTATTCATTTGTATTTAAGGTGCCTGTAGTCTAGTTTGCATAAATGCATTTAATAAATGATAGAAATTACGTCATGGTTCACTCATAAAGGCAACAAAACAAACAAACTAGATTCTCCTCCTCAGGCTCTGATATCAGTCACCCCAGATGAAGAGACTTACGATGAAGAGGATGCTGCCTTCTGCTTGGAGATGTTGCTGCGTATCGTCCTGGAGAACCGGTAGGAAGGAGAATCTGTCAATGATACCGTCACAGCCACAGTCATTTCTGTTGGGCATTCTTCAATACAGCGAATGTCTCTTTCTCTGCTTGTGTGTGTGTGTGTGTGTGTGTGTGTGTGTGTGTGTGTAGAGACCGTGTGTCCTGCGTGTGGCAGACGGTGTGCGACCGCCTCTGCCACCTTTGCGTCCACGCCAACGAGAGCTGCTTCCTGGTGGAGAGGGCCGTGGTGGGGCTCCTTCGACTTGCAATCCGCCTGCTGCGCCGAGAAGACATTAGCTCTCAGGTTACACCAAACTCTCGCACACAAAATAAAAAAACGAGTGGTTGTTGCTGAGGTAGAATGTATCTGTCTTTATCTATTAAATGTGGCGGCGGTCTCTCTCTCCATGAGTTCAGAATCACGTGGCTGTCCCGGCGGTGTCTCTCGTGGAAGGGGTCGTAGAGGTGCTTGAAATGAGTCTGGTTTCACAGGCGTCCATGTTGAAATGTCGCGTCGCCTAGTTACAAAAATTCAGAAGGTGCACGACAGCTTGCGGAGCCTTCGGCATGGCGCGATGACGTCATTTTGGGGGCGCACGGACCCTCGCGCCAGAGACACCACTCCATCTTAAATCCTCCACGCCATTATATAAACATCTTTCTCACTTTTTAAAATTTTTTTAACATACATATTGCTGAAATAGTAATAGAGAAAGAAAATTGGCACTCTGTACAAGAGTGTTTTCCGTTTCTCTGCGGCGAGTGGTTTTCGGCCCAGCTGATGTTTTAAATTAGATCATTCTCAAGTTTTGTTGTATCGGCCAATCCTTAAAGCTCCACAAATCAGTACTTTTTATATTGATGATGGAAGAAGAAGATCAAAGCAAACTGAAATGGCACAGTGTATCCTCCTGATTATGTCATGGCGCCAAACAGCGAAGGCCGCTCTGGTATTTTTGCCTTTTCAAAAGTGTTGGAGTACATTATTCAGTTAAAATCTACTTAGTGAAGGTAGAATTAGAGAACGTACGATGTGCTTAAAAGATCCAGCCCTGATCTTCTCTCTCCCCGTTCACTCTCAGGTTCTCCTTTCCCTGCGCCGCCTGTTGATGATGAAACCTCATGTCCTGTCCCGGGTCAGCAGGGAGGTGGCCTACGGCCTTCACGAGCTGCTGAAGACTAATGCGGCCAACATCCACTGTACGGACGACTGGTACACGCTCTTCTCCCTGCTGGAGTGCATCGGAGCCGGGGTGAAACCTCCCGCGTCTTTCCAGCTCACCTCCACCACTACAGACAATGACACAGGTTCAGTACTTCTCTCCCCCAATCTGGACTTTGTGTGTGAGGGTGGCAGCATCTGGAGATTTTACACTGACTGGATTGACACCACTAGTGTAACACTTCCATAACCAGAACTGGATACATTTGTCTTCTAAATGTAAAGCAATTTGTCTTTAATAGGGTTACGCTTATACGATGTTATGTCTTATACTGTTGAGGTTACACGAAATAATCCACAGACTTAGTGCCAGAGCGGAAAAGTGGAAAAAGTAAATACAAACTCTACATCGGTGGTAATTATTGCTTAAAAAAAAACGTGTTTTGGGCTGTGCGAGTTTACAATTACGCGCTTGGTCATCCCTCAAAGCAAAATACCACCAATATGTATGCAAAAGGCTCGTCGGTTCCGTTTTCTAATGGATTTGAAAAGCACCTTTGTGAAATTGTAAAGAGCATGCTTTCATCTGATTTGTCCCAGAAGTTGTTGTTTTCGATGTCAGAAGACATTGTTCAGTCGTTTCCAGTAAAAGTCTTCTCGCGAAAATCTTCCAGTTCTAGAAAGTAAAGAGAAAAACAAGGGAAAAGAGCCAATACAAAAACTCCTGACAGAATTTGACCCAGATTTTTGTCTTATGAGGTGTCCATCAATCCATTTTCTTCTGCTTATCCGGGGCCGGGTCGTGGTGGTGGCCTCTCCCCAGCAACCATTTTGGCCGCTTGTATCCGCGATCTCATTCTTTCGGGCCACTACCCAAAAGCTCACGACCGTAGGCGAGGGTTGGAGCGTAGACTGAGTGGTAAAACGAAAGCTTTGCCTTCCAGCTCGGCTCCCTCTTCGCCACGACAGTCCGATACAGTGCCCGCATCACTGCTGACGCCACATCAGTCCGCCGATCGGTCTCGCGCTCCACTTTGCCCTCATTCTTAGGGAGTTGTTGTTTTTATTAACTGACATCGCTGCTTTTTCTGTTATTCAAAGCAAACGGTGGTACACAACTTCTTGCCTGCTCCGTGTCCCCAGGAGCCCAGTCGGATAGCGAGCTGTCGTCTCATCACCCCAGTGAAGTGAGCGTGGACCGCGGCTACACGTCGGACTCGGAGGTCTACACCGAGCACAGCAAGTCCAGGATCCCGCGCTCCGCAACAGACGTGGATGTAGCAAGCAGTGGATGGCTCGTGGTCAGCTATTTGTATAGAACTTAATAAGTGGTTACATGAATTGATGCTGAAACAGGCAACATGAAAAAATCTACAAAGACCTGTTACGTCTAATTTCTTGTTTCTAAGACGATCATATAAAAAGTTGCACTGATCAAATCCTGGTACATATTTGTATTCCTTTTTTTTTTTCCCAGGTTGGGAAAGATGACCTGGAGATGAGTAAGACTCCTTCACTAAGCTCTAAAGCTCAGCTGAATCACCCATTGGTCAACCAGTACAGCCTGACGCTGGGCCAGGACCTGGGCCAGCACGACACCAAGTCTCTCATCAAGTGTGTGGAGACGCTGTCTTTCATCGTCCGCGATGCCGCCCACGTCACCCCTGACAACTTTGAGCTGTGCGTTAGAGCCATACGGGTGTTCGTGGAGGCCAGCCTCAACGGAGGTGAGAGACTGAAATGCATTGTTCATTTTGCAGGGGGCACTCGAATGACTTTAATCTCCTAAGTACCTGAGAGACTTGAGATGTTGAGCTAAAAGATTACATGAAATGACTCAAAGATGATCCCAAACAGCTGTGTAGCGCGTCGAGCCCTCGCCACTCGTGTGGCAGCGCCACGTTGAGCCGTGTTCACTCAGCCTGTGAACAAGAGTTTTGATTGCTTCGCCAATAGAGCGCTGCAGGAACGAGACTTCCGGTTCCCTCGTCTGGAAGTCAGTTGGGGTTTTTTTTTTTTTTTGGAATGGGTTTTTGGTGAGATGCCTGAAATAAGGTCCGGTCCAGCAGGATTGTTCAACTCAAGTTATAGAGTAATAAAGGTGAAGCATTCTTTAAGAAGGCGCCTAATTGACATCCTTCACTAGACTTGCATTCTTGCTCTCTGGTACTCTCTGTCCTTAACTCTGGTCTTGCTCACCATGAAGTTACAAATATAGCCCTTACTGGCTTTCTCCGAAGGCGTAGTGGCTCACTTTTCACACGTGCTATATACATGAATAGCTGCATGTGTTCTTTTCCATCGTAAATGCTTGATTTAAACCCCACTTTGGACAAGGTGTGTAAGTATACCAACTAAATATTACAGAAATCAGATCCATCATCCTGTTTTCTATATTTGCCATGGTTGTTCCAGGCCATGTTGTGGTGGCAGCGCGTTTCAAACCGCAAGGATGTGGTATCTCCTTTACCTGGAAACGTCCACAGCGAGACACAAGTCAACAATCATACAACCTGACCTGGTTTTTAATAGCAACCTCGTGCCTGCCTTCACTCTGCTTTGTGTTTCGTTCCTCCTTCATGTTTTCCACTTCAGCGTCCTGCCCCTACATTCTTCCCCCTCTTCCACTTCCTCTCTCCTCGTGTCACCTGCCCCTCAAACCTCCTTCTTCCCCCCCCCTTTTTTATTTTTTCCGTTCAGCCCACCTTGTGCTGTGTGTGATCTACAGTAAGACCGGGATTAAGGTCGAGAAATGGCAGTGGATGCACTTGTGCTCTGGCATAGCTGATGGCCCATTAATTTTCTCCTGGAGCTTCAGGCCACTGGATACACGCTGTCAACAGAGCTTTACACAGGCGAACAAAAGCGATGGGTCGATCAAAGCGCTGGGGCTGAGGACGGCGCTAATCTGTATGAGATACTAAGAGAAAGTGCAAAACCTGTTATTGCTCTTTTGAGCTTTTGTCCACTGACTTCGTATCTTTTTTTTTGTCATAGGTGGTTTCAAGGTAAATGGAAAGCTTTGTGGCTGTTTTGAGGACCAGGTCGTCTTAGTTCATGACGAGCCAAGCGCAGGGGCGTGGGCAACGGCTGCATGCCAGTAAAAAAATGGTGTGGTGAACATATTTAGTTTGAGATTTGCCATTAACCATTAGTAAGTCTTGAAGGATAGACGTCATTGGTGAAGCCTGACGAGAGAATCAAAGTTATAATATCGGATAGCTTATGGGAGGAGATATAGCTGGCAAAAACTGTGAGGAAAGCCATTTCAGGTACTGCCAGCAAAAAACAAATGAGCCTAAATATGCATTAAAGCCATTCCAGGTCTATTTTAAAGTCCAGGGAAATGCTTTCCCATCTCAACTCAGTTAAACGTCTTCACAAACATGGTCATCGAAAGAGACACTCTGGGATGAGCTTTTGCCCCTGCTAGAGAAATGTAGATTCTCAAAATCTGCCTGATCTTGAACATCAATCAATGTACGCTCCATGTTTCAAGGGGGTCAGTCCCAAACCAAAAAACAAGACTACCTCTACGTCTAGTTTTAGGTCTTAAATCCGATCAATTTTGGTTTGGTTTTGAAACGATATTAACCATTTGGTAACTTTGCTCCCTCAGGCTACCGCAACCACGACAAGAAAAAGAGCCACAAGTACGACTCCAAGTCCCGCATGAGGAAGAAGGCGGGGGGAAGGGAGAAGGAGGGCGTGGGCGGCGCGAGGCGAGGCGGCAGCCGGGCGTCCAGCCAGCGCCCGTCGCGCTCCCACAGCGACGACGAGGAGGACGAGGGCGTGCCGGCCAGCTACCACACGGTGTCATTACAGGTTAGTCAGGACGTAAGTACGGCAGCACTCTTTACCCTTCTTACGTTGTATTTTCGATTTGAGCCCCAGCCGTCCCAAAAGCACACACACTATATACTCTGTCACCTGCTTAGACCGATATATATAAACTGTGTCATCATTCCACACTTCGTTTTAAAGCCACACACCCTGTTATTGTTAACATTGGTGTGTGTGTGTGTGTGTGTGTGTGTGTGTGTGTGTGTGTGTGTGTGTGTGTGTGTGTGTGTGTGTGTGTGTGTGTGTGTGTGTGTGTGTGTGACTGTGCAGCTGTTAGACCTGATGCACACGCTGCACACCCGAGCTGCTAGCATCTACAGCTCCTGGGCAGAGGAGCAGCGCCATCTGGAGGCCGCCGGCAGGAAGATCGAGGCTGACTCCCAGACTCTGTGGACCAGCTGCTGGTGCCCGCTGCTGCAGGGTAGGCCTTCTCATCACGATATGCTATCTAATGCAGTCCAATACAAACACAGAACCTCTAATGAAGCTCAGAGTAATCAGTTTTGTTGAGACAGTGTAACTTTTGAAGCTGTACTTTATGGCGGTGTTTTACTGGAGTACGTTATATTGAATGAAATACCAAAAATCAAATAATTTCTAATTGATGACAACAGAATAATGCAGGTTCACGTGTAGCTTGAATATCCATGAATAAAACACGCTTATTTGGCTGATCAGCTTCGGCATCTGCGCCGCTGTTGCTCTTTCTTTTCTGAGTTTGTCCCAGGTTGAATAACTGGCTTCAGGGCAGTTTGAATCTCCCCTCCGGCTCATGTCTAGTATATGGTTGCCCACTGCAGGCATTGCTTGGCTGTGCTGCGACGCCAGACGGCAGGTCCGTATGCAGGCCCTCACCTACCTCCAGAGGGCCCTGCTGGTCCACGACCTGCAGACACTTGACGCAACTGAGTGGGAGTCCTGCTTCAATAAGGTGAGAAAGGAGAGACGAGGCCACATTATACAACTTGTGTTGTGCAGAGCAGGGTTGATGAAAATGTCTCTCATGAGGTTGGATATTATAAAGCAGATCAGTTAATCTCCTGCAATCCTTTTTCTTACACTATTTATTTGTAGTCTCAGAGCTTCTGTTAACACCTGTGTTAGTTTTAGAGTCAGTCATTTTTTCACAGGTTTGGAGAGCTTGCTGAGTGTTTGTGTTTGCAGGTGCTTTTCCCTCTGCTGACTAAGCTGCTGGACAACATCAGCCCAGCAGACGTGGGCGGTATGGAGGAGACCAGAATGAGAGCCTGTACACTCTTGTCAAAGGTTTGAAGCGACATACACTGAAGCACGCACTAAAAACAGCCCGAAAATATGTCATATATATTTCAGTTTCCACTTAAAGCTCCCATATTCTGCTCATTTCAGCTCTATGTTTTTATTCTGGGACTCCACTAGAGCAGCTTTGCATGATTCACAGTTCAAAAAGTCCTTATGTGTCTCCTCCTGGCCCTTTCTGCAGCCCCTCAGTCCCCCCCCCCCCCCCCGTCTGAAACAAGCCGTTTTAGACAAACTGAACAACCTCCAAACACTTGAAGAGTAGTTCCTGAGCAGAGCGCTCCAATAACTCAGACAGACTGAGCGGGTGGATGAGCGTCTCTGTACTTGGTGGGTGGTGCTGTGATTGGAGCAGATGACCTGCTGGGGGGCGTGGCTGAGTGCGGTGACTGTATAGTTGTGACATCGCAACGTTACGGAAGTCCCGACGGCTCGTTTAAAGGCACAGTGTCTGAATACGGGGCTGTGTTTCATTTCTCCGTGGACTGAGCGTTTTGATACTTTCCCAGTATTTATACAGCACTGAGACCTGCTTTATAATCAAACAAGACGTGGAGATCTCACTTTCTACAATATGGGACCTTTAAGTAGATAATTCTGATGTCTTTCGCAGTTTGATAAATTTGGGATTTGACCATAGACACTTGAAAACTTTGACATTTGCTTTTCTAATTATGTGTTGCCTTTTTGTGGTGAATGTTTCTCAGTTCAAGGTTAGCCATCAGCAGTAGCACAGTAGATGCAATAGATAGCAGATACAACGTAACAGTCTCTTGGTATTTTTCGCCGCGGGGTCCCAGGCAGAGATGAGCAAAAATACATCAAAATGTATTTTTATTCAACTACAAAATATGGCAACCACACAATGTATCTCAAAAAATAAACTGCAGTGTTTTTGTGTTTAAAATGACCAAAAATATGTATATATTTCCAAGTGAGCACAAAATCATTTCACACACACACACACACACACACACACACACACACACACACACACACACACACACACACACACACACACTGACTCAACTGATCAAGTGGCCAAGCATGAGGGGAAACGGCTTCTTTTTTTTTTTTTTAACTGATAGTATTAATCGGCCCAAATTCTTCTTCTATTTGAAATGCGTTTAAATGCATTTATCAGAAACGCTGCCCATCCCTGGTCGCAGGGACTAGCCATAGCTCTGCAGTGGAATACATGGGGACCACAGCTGGACCACAAAAAAAATGTTTTATTTGTCACATGCAGCCATACGAGGTACAATCAGAGCTAAGTGAGGATGTTGGCTGTTTCGCCTGAGCTCATTCCTCTAGCAGCAGCTGTGGCTGATTCTAATTTCCCCCTCCCGGGGATCAATAAAGTATTTCTGATTCTGATTCGGAGTGTGTGTGTGTGTGTGTGTGTGTGATGTGTTTTTTGTCCCCATTTGCGCAGGTTTTCCTCCAACACCTCTCTCCTCTGCTGTCCTTGCCCACCTTCGCTGCCCTCTGGCTCACCATTTTGGACTTCATGGACAAATACATGCACGCAGGATCCAGCGACTTACTGGTGAGGACGGTGATCCAGCTGATGCCTTTATTCATATTTGGATCTCAGACAGCCTCCGCATTCTGATGTGATGCAATTTAGCTGACTGTCTTGGCCTCTGCATTTCTATGTGTAGTTGGAGGCAATCCCAGAGTCTCTGAAGAACATGCTGCTGGTGATGGACACAGCAGGGATCTTCCACAGTGCGGACTCCAGGACAGGATACTCGGACCTGTGGGAAATAACCTGGGAACGAATCGTCTGCTTCTTGCCCCACCTGAGGGAGGAGCTCTTCAAACAGACCGTCATACCAGGTACACAGCAGACGTGCAGGGATGTAGGAATCTAGATCTTTTTTTGGATTGTTAATGCCATGGCAACATGTGCTTATTAGTTTGTTGTGGTACCAGGAGCCACGACATACATCATCTTTGTTTTTTGTTTTTTTTTATTTTAGAACCAGCACCCAGTCCTCCAGCAGAGCCCGTGCAGCCAAAACCCCCAGCAGGCCGGCCTCCATCCCCTCAGTTGTCTCCACCACCGGCCAAGTCGCCCTCCCCTGTCCCAGTCCCAATAAGCCCTGCGGAGACGCAGACCCCCAGCAGGCCGGTATCACCCCAGGAGCCCCAACCAGCCAGTGCCAACGGTAAAAAAAAAACACTGTCTCAGCACAGTCACATCTGATCACACACTCACTGATCAGCATGGGGTTCATCCACACAGTGTACATGGCAGTGACACACCTGATCCTGTGTCAGTATTCAGTGTCTGTAAATGTCAGCATTTTCATGGCCAAAGAGATGAGATATGTGAAGGACAAGTGGACATTCCTGCAGTCCAAGGCCATGGTCAAATGATGTTGACATTAGTGTAAGTGAGTATTCTTCACTGCTCTATGCATTTGTAATTTAAGTATTTCGTCATGGTGCTAACTAGCTAACAGCAGCCGTAGTTAGCATTAGTTAGCGATTACTTTAGCAACGAGTAAAGCCATCTGTCCTTCAAGAAACGTACTAATCGAAAAAGCACTTTCTGCAGCAGATGACATGCTGGGAGGGGGGCGTGGCTGAGTGCGGCAACTGTATAGTTGTGACATCACAACCTTACAGGAAGTCCCGACGGCTCGTTTAAAGGCACAGTTTCTGAATACGGGCTGTGTTTCATTTCTCCGTGGACTGTGAGCGTTTTGATCCTTTCACAGTATTTATACAGCACCCAGAGCTGCTTTATAATCAGACAAGACATGGAGATCTCACTTTCTACAATATGGGACCTTTAAATTTATTTTTAAGTCTTAACAAATGTGATAAATACCTTTTTGATTGAATAGGAATAAAAGTGACTTAAAAGTCAACTCATTTATTTTTTTGCAGTTCGATAAATATGAGCCCAGATGCGTTACAACTGTGTACTGCTGTCACGTCCCATTCTGAAAGTAAATAGAGGAATAGTCGCTGAACTGTATTGAAACATCAATGTTGTTGTTTTTTTTTTATCCCTTTTCCTTTTCTAGGATCAGACCGATCGTCTCCGGTCCCACCCTCAATTCGGCCCGTGCCAGTGCCGTTAATGACGTCCCCCACCCAGACTCCCTCGCCCCTGAGCCAGTCCCCCCTCATCCTACAGCCACTCGCCTCTCCCCTGCAGGTGGGGGTCCCGCCCATGTCCCTGCCGATCATCCTCAACCCCGCTCTCATCGAGGCTACGTCCCCTGTACCACTGCTTCCTGGTCCCAGACCCACAAGCCCTTCTGATGAGGTCAAGTAAGACAACTCAAGCCTACCCTAGACATAGTCTGTCACCCCCAACCCCCCTCCCTCCTTTTAACAACTGGACCCAACAGACTTCATCTTCAAAAGCTGCTTGTCACCAGGTTTTTGTAATGATGTAATATGGATAAGAAGACGGATCAGTTGTGACACCTCAGTTGCACCACATTCGAAGGAAAAATCCCCTCATCTGTTCAAAAAACGCACATTGCTGGTACACTTTGCATTCTTTGTGCCATTTTTGTGTTTCGTATATTCCTCGGGAACAGAAAATGCAGAAAGTCACACGAGGAAAAACATCTAATAATTTAAGTACGTACGAGTCTACGAGTCTCTAAGTAAAGTACAACCTGGGCTGCAGCTGCCGTTGACACCACTGAGGTCCTGACTTTATGTTATACTACACATGGTGAACATTTTACTGGCTTAATCCGGTATTTTTTTTTTAAAAACGCAATGCAGATTATATGTATTTTAGAACCAGTACAATAAAATAAAAGTTCTGAATGACTTATTTACCCACAACAGTTTTATTCTTGGGAGTGTACGGAAGGGCTTAAAGAGACCCAAACCAACAAGGCATTAGTCCATTTCTCAATACTTTCGGACTTCCTGTCTGCGGCTCTCAGCTCCAAGCCCATTGGTTCCCACTGAAGTCTGAAGTAAAAAGTTATCTCCTAAAACAGCTGCTCACCACAGGGGACTATTTTCCGCTCCGGATTAGAATGTGTGTGTGTGTGTGTGTGTGTGTGTGTGTGTGTGTGTGTGTGTGTGTGTGTGTGGGAATGAGTCAAAACACAGGTCGACAGTGTGGCCCACAATGGAGCTCTATGGCACAGAGGAAGAAGATATATCAGGCTGTGCTACACACACACACACACACACACACACACACACACACACACACACACACACACAATACTTCAATATAATATAAAATATCACACATAGCTTTCGGGGGACTTGGTCTCATAACGTCAGTATTTCTTTAGTTCCCGGTCATGTCCCTGATTTCTACACTTTCTCCTAAAAATAACTCCTGAACCAACTTGATATCACAGATTGATTCAAAAGAAGTGTAACAGTTTTCATATGTGAGGGTGGAAAAAAAAAATCTCTCTCTGGGGGGGGGTTAGTAGTCTAGATGTAGCTCCCGTGTCACTCCCATGTTTTCTCGTGAACTGGTTGGAAATCAGTCTGACAGTTTTCAGTTGAAGGATTTGAACTTGTTAAGACCAGGCTGACCTCGTGGCTTTTTGCTCTCACACACACACACACACACACACACACACACACACACACACACACACACACACCTGTGCTTCATATTAATCTCGAGATTTCAGGCAGGCACTGTAAAGATCCACGCAAGTAAGTTATTTGGATTGTAGGGTACTGCATGTTTTTGACTTTCAATGGGATTTCCAGAGCTTTGACTTCGGTGGGGTGTTTCGGATCAGCCTCCACTGAGGGGATCAGTGTCTGATTGAAAACTTTAGAGAAAGAAAAAAAAAAACTTTATTTATAATAGCAGTTTTTGTTTCAGAGAGGCCAAATTCTTTTTCTGTTGTCCTGTAACGGCCAGAGACGGAGACACCCATTTCTTTTCCGTTCTGCATGAGCTTTCTGGCTCGGAGGTGTTAACTGTTATCTGCGACATTCCAAAATGTAGATAACACGGAGTGGTTCATGATGGGTCTAACAAATCATTTAAAGAGTTCAATACCCCCCCCCCCCCCATGTTTATGAAGCCCGCTGCGTACGACAGCCCACGCGTGATTAAACCCGAGGAGCTCTTTTTGGAACCAAAGTTGGGTTACGCGTCGCGTCGCCAGGAAATCTAAGGAAGCGAATCACAGCAGTAGCTTAACACCTTGTTGTCTAATTGAGTCATTACTGAATACTTCAGCTTTAAATTGAAATTTTTTTCAAGTGGTCTAATTTCAAAAACTCTTATTTCAATTCAGTAACTTTGTTCCTCTGCAGTGGGGGGGGGGGGGGCTATTATTATTATTATTAAGTACAGACACATCTCAATAGAGCACTAAATAATCCTATAAAAAAGTGCATAGACACAGGGTTAAATATAAAAAAGATAGAATAATTTTGCACAGATTTGATCGAAATTTAATATGGTATTTACATTTCCACACTAAAGTGTTCAGCTGCGGTTCCATTTTAAACAACGAGGAGTTCGGCTGCTGACGGTTTGCTTCAGTAGAAAACTGTTGACATTCTTTGCACGCGGATTGCGCCTCACGTACAATGACGTGGTCCCTGACAAACTCATGGAGACTAATTCACTAATTTAATGCTAAATATGTGACCTCGAGTGTGGTGGTGGTGGTAGATGTGGACGGAAAGCTTAACATCCATCCATCCATCCAAGTGGCCCCTGGGATCCTCTCAATGATGTTTAATGTTATTTATTGAGTTGCGAGAGAAGTACCGTTGACATGGATTGATTGTGTCTGTCAGGTTAACATTACGGCCTTCTATAGAGCCACCAACATGAGACCGTGTGTGTGTGTTGTACGGGGACTCTTTAACTATATCAGCAGCTGATTCTTGCTTGAACAGGAAATATACGTGAATATAATATGTGTATATATAAATGAAAGGTAAAGTACTTTTTACTATGTAATAAATATAATGTAAGGAAAGTGTCCATTCTTGTGTTTTTGTGTCGTTTTGTCACCCTGTGAAATACAGACGAAGGATCTTATCCGACCACTGGGAGTCCTTTACTAAACGTGTCTCCTCTCTTGAAACCTTTTTTCGATTATTGGACATCGGATCGTCAAAATGTTCATCGGCACACAGGAGAGAGACGAGGAACACATTTGGATACGCTAGATTTCATTTGAAATGTTCAGTCGTTTTGTGTGCGCTGAAATGCTTTTGTGATTTACTCTTCAGATTCTTACAGTTCGGACTGACGCAACCCTTTTTTTTTTTTTTTTTTTAAAAAGCTCTGCTATCTTTTTCTTCTTGTCAACAGATCCCATCTGCCAGAGCCGAACAAACAATGAATGTATGCTGCTCTTTTTCCTCTGTGCCATAGAGCTCCATATTTATTTATTTTTGTTAATATTTACGTAATTATTATGATTTTTCAGTAGGAACCAATGGGGCTTGGGGCTGAGAGCCACAGACAGGAAGTCAGGAAGTATTAAGAGTATCACGTTGTTGGTTTGAGTCTTCATATGGGATTTGTTGACTAACCGTGAAGGTTGAAAAGCGCTATATATAAAAGTGAGATCATTTACTATTTACATGTGCAAAACAATATTCTCAACAGGAGACAAAAGACAAAATATGCAAGTGTGGAAAGTCTGAGTCTGGCTCTCTGGTGTAAAACATCTGAGTTTTTATTTCAAAGCAGAATGAGAACCACAGTTTTTTTTTTTGTTTTTTTTTAGTAAACTAACTGTATCAGAAACTACAGAGGCCAGGGGGGGAAAGAAAATGTTATATATTTGTACATGGAATGTAAAAACATCATTGAAAACAAGGAACAGTAATGGCAAACTGTACTGATTTTAAATTATCTAATCTATAAAGAATGTAATCTCTTTGAAGGGACAGTGGAACATAAATGTGAACAGCACTCCACTCACAAATATTGTTTTATTTTTTTTAATTTTTTTCCCCCTCTTTAACCAAGACAGATTCCACATCAAAAAAACCCTACTGTCAGGTCACCTATCTACACCAACCTGCGACGAACAACAGTTAGAAAAACAAAACAAAAACAAACCCCAAACAAACCCCTAAAACAAGAAGCCTCACTTGGTGTCCAGCTTGGCCATTTCCTGAAGGTATATTCCGATGCTCTCGCTGTCGAACAGAACAAAGTAAATGTTTTTCAGAGAGGAGCTGGTGGACGACACAAAATGGTTGGAGATGGCCTTGAGGATGAGCTGGGCGGCCGTTTGCTTTGGGAATCCATTCCTGCAAGAGAGATTCAGGTGGGGGTTTTTTTACGTACGTGAGCTGCAGCTAAAAGCAACGCAGCTGTGGACGATGACGTGAAGTGTGAATGCTGCATTCTGCCTCTACGGGTCTATGACTCTAGAAGTGCTGCAGCATTACTACACTTCCAGTTGCCTCGTCTCAAAATCAAGCTTAAGAGTTTTCAACGTTTTGTTCTGCGACATCAAATACGTCAGTAGATACCCCCCCCCCCCACTCGTAGATTTTGAGGCTTTTACGTGTCTTTAAAAAAGGCGGTTGCTAACAAGTGGCTAAATGAGACTACAGAGGTTGTCGCGGACATTAAACACGGAAAGTCATCTACTCACTAGTCCGCCTTTACAGCCTCGTTGTGTTTCTACTCTATATCTATCTGTCTATATATCTATATCTATCTATATTCTCTTCAAGGTGAAGCTTAGTGGTGGTGACGTTGAAGTAATGCGACCGTGGTGGAGTCCCCTTCATAGCCTAACGTTAGCTTTTTACTTCTGATTCCATTTACGCTTCAAAACTCATAAAAGTGGTGTTCATTAGTGAAGATTAAGCTCGCTGAACAAAACATTGAAGTATCATAAACTTTATTTTCTGCAGTAATCCCGTGGAAAAATCCCACTGGCTTTTTGTCGAGGGAACCAGGGGCGATGCTAACTTCTGAGTTTTGCCTACAAAAATACGTCCTCCCTGCAGCGCTCTTATTATTACAGCTAATAATAATAATAATAAAAATAATAATAAGATAAATGCTTTTCACAGCTGCATGAGATTGTTTCTCAAAAGAGTCACCAAAACGCTGAAACTGTCAGCAATGTGAACATAATGACATTCAAGGCTCCGCTGTTTATTTCATTGTGTCGCAAATCACACTCCTTTGCGTCAATATTTTTCGCCCTTGGCGACGGTGACGCTTTGCATTCTTCCAACGCGGCACACACACAACGAACACGGAGGAGCGCCAACGTGACGCAGAAACGGGGGTGATCCCACGAACGGGAGGAGGAGGGAGGAGGAGGACCAGCCAAGACAACAACAAAAAACTAAAAACACAGAGGAGCTCGTACCTAAAAGAGGGGGCTACTTCTGCTGCATGGACCTGGTAACATTGGCTTCATCTATCTGTTAAAGTGATGGGGTTTTTGTTTTTGTCTTTTAGGGTTAGAATGTTTACATAGTTTACCTAAACGACATTCACGTCCTCAATGGCTTTATTCAGGCATGACCGGAGCCTAAACTGAGGCTGCGTCACTGATTTTAAAACGTATTTTTCCGGTCGCGTCAGTTTGTCATCATTCGTTTGAGAGTTCCGGTGCTGGTTTATAAAGTCAGTCAGTGAGACGGTGTTTGGTTTTTTTTTTTTAACCTCATGTACTATAGTGCCTTTCTTTCACTGCATGCATGCTGTGGTCTTTACATCAAAGTGAGCAAGAAAACTGTTTGATTCCCCTGCTGAGTGATTCGAATCGATGGCGCTGGCAGTTCAAGTCGCCAACAGATGAGCTGCAGTCGCCTCTTTGTCAACTCTCGAGCGGACCGATATGTTTAACGGCGCGGTTTCGAGAGGTTAAGAGCGGCGTGTCAGAGCGGAGCTCACCGTCCGGCAGGAAGTGAAGGGAAAGCCACAGACTTGAGCTTCTTCTCCTCTGCCGCTGTGAGGCAGTTCTTCACCGTCTTCTCTAGCTGGTCCTCGCACTTCTCTGAGCCCCACTGAGGGACGTTACAGTGGATGATGAAGCGGGCTGCCATCCCGCTGGCCTGGCTCACGGCCACTGCAGAGACACACACACACACACACACACACACACTTGAGTTGGACAGTTTAACCGGTAAACGCATTGAATTTACCGTTCATTTTACTCCCTCACTTAAGCCCTCGGGCCTCTTATATTCTTCAAACAGTTGTAACAAACTCATTATCACTCATTTTTGAATCGAGCGTCGCTTAATAAAGAACACCGGTGTTGGTGGTGAACGTGTGCAACACCAAAAGCTTAAATAAAACGCACCGTTTGTGGATCTTCCTGCAGGATCTGGAGCCAGGATCTAACCATCATTTGAGTTGAGGTGCTTTTGGGAAACACCTCTTAAGCTTTAAGAGAATCCGCCCGGAGCTGTCACGCAACTCCGTCAGATTGTCTGCCTTTCTTTACACCGGTCTGAATTTCGCATATACTGTCATCTCAATCTACTTGGGAGTTTAAACGATATTATATAAAACGTTTTGCATTTGCTGACTCAAGTTGCTTCTGTTCGCTGGTTCCTGTGTGTGCAGAGTTTAAATTCTTCTACGAAAATGTAACGTAGTATATAGCTCTCCATTAAAAAAAAAAAAAAAAAAAAAGAACCTTGGGGCTATCCTATTAAAAAAAACAACAACAACCTCAAACACACACACACACACACACACACACACACACACACACACACACACACACAGCTGCCACAGTTCTGCATGTGTAGAAGATTCTGTCCCAGGACAGTCTGTGATACCTGACGCCACCTCCAAGGGCCCCTGTGCTTTCCGCAGCTCCTTGACTCCGTCCAGGAACTCTCGGCCTCCGGCTTTCTCCAGGGCGTTGCCTGAAGACAGTGCACGGCAGCAGGTGAGTCGCAGCGGCTGGACGGTTAGTGGCAAGTTTGAAAAGCTGTTACGCGCGTGGATGTGTCGTACTCACCCACTCCGTCCTTGAGGTCCATCTCCGCATTTGTTGGGTTAATTATCCCCTCCACCTTGATTGTTCCAATTTTGCTGATTTCACTCTCTGTTAGTGAAAGCTGTGGATTCACAAAGTCACAAACGCAGCGTGAGAAAACAGCTGCTGTGTTAGACTGACATGTTTTTACACACATTTTATCACACTGCTGTCGCTCCCATGTTCACATATATACATACCCAACAGGACTTGGTTCTAATGAGTCCTTTTATTACCTATCGGAAGCTTCAGTTGACAAAATCTCAGCACCGGCCTTCAGTGAGTCTGACACACGTATGTTATGTTGGTGTAACGACGCTCCGATACGAATCGGAATCCGGCTTTAACGTTAAAGATGTGGCGACATCGCTACGCGGACCCACTGGATCGATCTAAATGTACCATGAACCGGTCGATGGCAGGATTCTAAAGCTTTGATGCTAACTCTGCGCAGCGTCTCCCCGCTCGTAAAAAGGGTCAAAGGTCAACGCCACGAGAGTAACGCTAGCGTAGGTGAAAACAAAACAACACGGTTCACAGCGCACCATCACATCTAAAGTTTGGAAGACGTAAGTAAGGAAGACTGGACCAGAGTCCGGCCGTTTGTCGTGGTTACGACGGCTGTTGAAAACGGCGAGATAACACGTAGCTGTCCTCGTAGATGCCTTTGTTTGGTTTTTTTCCCGTCAACACATACCCAGTTTGATCGGTCTTCGGAGTCGTGTGAGGAAACGTGTCACGTGGACTGCGAACACTCAGTCGCATTGTGAACGTTGCTTGTTGTTAAAGAATTTGTCGTCTGATCCCCTGGTCTTTTATGAAATACACAGTATGTATTTGAAGGTACGCAATGCCTCTTTTATCGCTCCGAATCGTTCTGTATTCTGAATCGTATCGTAGCCCATGTATCTGTCTTGTAAGGGAGAGTGTATGTTACCTTTTGTCCGAGGAACAGGCTTTTTGCTGACAGGATGGTGAATCCATCTCCAGGACCGTCTTCCACCGTGGAGTTTGGTACAGACTCGTTGTCTGTGCTCTTTGCCAGATGGAGAGAAAATTTGCACATTTAAAACCACACTTAAGTCACAACGGGGTGTACAGCTTAAACAAATCATCGTCGAGCTGGGAGTCGCACCTCAGTGCTTGTTGAGTGCCGACGCCGAATATCAAGAGGTCTGAAGGATCAAAAGATGCCATCCGATGCTTTGTCAAATCCTTGGGTTTGTTTACTTATTCTTTGATCTGATATTTCAGGATTTCCTGAGTCTGAACTTTTCTTGCTTGATGATATTTGACTTTGGCAAAGTTCTTGATTCAACACAGATGCGTTGAGCAGTTTGGTTAAATTTTGTTAAATGAAATAAAGGTTCAAACATGACAAAATAATCTTAACTCAAGGTCCACTTACTAGCTTTCAACCACATCTTATGCTTTCCTAAAGCAAATGTATTTGACATACAAAGAGTGCGACTCCTAAACTCAACCGGATCTCGGAGCTCCTCCTTGGACTTGAACTCCAGAAACAGCTCCTTGACTAAAGATGATTTTGTCAAGCTTTAAAAAAATGTTTATATTTCCAAAACTCATTTTAGCATCAGGACCGACACTGAGTTTCTTGCACTGCACTTGTGGATACAGACTTGTTACAGACGCGCTGGCTTCGGATCTGTTGCGCGGTCTACTAAAGGTCTCAGCATGCTACAAACAAGCTAGTTTGTACGACATGTTATCCAACCACATCTAAAGGCAAACTGTTTCTATGGCCCTGTTCAGACCTGGTATCAACAGGCGTCCTGGGTGATCCGATCACAAGTGGACAGCTCTGATACCAGGTGTGGATGCGCCCAGGAACGCACTGAGATCCAATCACTCAGACCACATTCGGAGATGGTCTGGGCCGCTCGTGTCCACATTCTTTTAGCGGTGTAGCACGTGAATGCATCCTGGGCCACATCGAAGGACCACCTACTCAACTGACGTCCTCCATGGAAGTGGACATACGCACCCACTCAAAATGCGAAACAAGAAGAAGGCGCTACAACAATTCTCGTGGACGGAGTACACACCGAACATGCTGAGTGATGTCCTCCAGTCGCTCTGCCTCGACTCTCGGTGAGTTTCCCGGTCAACAGATAGCTTTACTTGTTGCTAAAGTGACCGTTAACTGTAGCTGCTGCCAGTTAGCCGCGCGGCTAGCGCTCCGCTACCCGGACTGTGAGCTCGGAGCACCAGGGGGGGATTGCTGGTGTTTACACCTCTAGCACAGGAGCTTTGTACCGCTGGGAGGAGGAGGTTTAATAAGGCTTTATTTAAGCTTTACAGCTAATAGACGGTTACTTTAGCAACAAGCAAAGCTATCTGTCCATCAGGAAAGTCCGTAAATCACAGAGAGTTGAGGCAGAGCAGCCGGAGGACATCAGAGGCAAAACCAGAACACATTTTTTCCATAAAACACATTTAAGTTTCACCAAAATCAGTGAATAAAGTTATAAAAGTTGTGTTTTTGTACAGTAATCAGTGAGGCCCCCAGAAACACTCTCTTGTTTTTCCCTATTGTTTTGTCTCATTTGTGGTCTGATAATTCATCAAATTCAGCTTCAAAACAACTGACTGACCTTTGGCTTGCGGCCTCGTTTGCCTTTAACCTTTTTGAAGGATTTGACGGGTTTCTTGCTCTTTGAGCGCTCTTCGTGCTTCTCGGGGGCGGCTGCCTGGCTGTCCACTTTCACCCGGCCCCCCCTCTTCTTGGAGAGAAGCTCTGGGTGGATCCGTGGCAGAACCCCTCCGTTTGATATGGTCACCCCCCGCAGAAGCTGATGGAGACAAAAGAGTGTGACTGCGTACTGTCCTACAACACACAATAACAACACCTTATTTCTTCATAAGACCGTCGTTCTCTTTGAGAAACTTTCCCAGCAGCGGTTAACCACAGTGTTGGGATACTTCTGAAGCCTTCTGACATATTAGCTGCTACATACACCATCTGCTGAAGCCTGACACCCCAGGGAAAAGACTTTCACTCCAGTTTAATGCTCTGAGAGTCTGAACGTGATGGAGCCACTGGTGCAGAGGAGATGAGGCTAAAGGCACACCAGGGAACCTGATCCATGAGCAGCCCCAGATGGCAGAGAGAGAGAGGGGTCTGTCTTTGAATGTTGAGGTCTTTTTTTTACGTAGGGATCGCGCTGGGTGGCCTCACTAATTTAAATGTCACTTCCTGCATGGAGACACTTTCCCACCAGTGACCCAAACAAACATAACCTCTGACGAACCCACTGTCCACTACCTGCCCAGCAACCCAACACATAGTGGAGCGCTTAGCGGCAAAAGAGACAGATATTTTTCATAGGTGGGGGAGGAGTTGTGGGAGACCAAAGACTAAGAGCTACAAGGAGGAGTGAACATTGGGCCTACATTCAACACTAATGCTAATGTGATGAGTTTGCTAACACATTCATCATATCAGCTATATAAGGTGATAATACTGTATGTCAGATGTTGTGTTTTCAGCTGGTTAGTCAGAAAATCTGTTTATGCAGCTTTAACTCTATTTAGTATATATGTCTTTTAATTTTGTTTTAAAACAAACTATTAATAGCTTTTTACTAAGCCACTTAATTACAGCTAAAAACACTTAAACCACATTTTCTAAACCAAACGCTCAGTGGCCTAAATCCATTTATTTTGGCAAAAACTTTAAACAACGTTCACGTAGTTAGACACGATTTGCAGATCTCATTCACTCTAAACACATTTTCACTCACTAACACACACGTTTCTACTCTTCTGCGACCACAACTTGAGTCAGACAAGGTGGCTTTGTTTGTACAGGATGATGCAGTTTTACCACATCATATGTGTGACTATTCCACTACCTGAAATGTAAATGGTCTACACACAAATATCAAGTCAGCCATTTGTAGTGGTACCGTGCTTACCTGGTTGAGCTCCTCATCATTGGCCACAGCCAGCTTGATGTGCCTGGGAGTTATTCTGCCTTTCTTGTTGTCCCGTGCTGCATTCCCTGCCAACTCCAAGATCTCAGCTGAGAGGAGAGAAAACACAGCCCATCAGAAAACAAGAACACAACAGTCTAGACCGGCTTTATGGCTCAGGAAACGTAGTCCCATTTCGATTTCCATTTCCACGGATTCAGGTAGACAGAAGATGGCAAACCGGATGCAATAATAATAGTACATCTTATTTATTGAGAGCTTTTTCATGGCCTTTACGTAAGTTAAAATGCATTCACGTACACATTAAAAGCAGTTCTGAAAAGGTGAGTTCTGATTAGTGTTTGGAACGTGGGGCAGTTTGATGTAGTCTCGGATGTGTTTGGGGAGAGAGTTCCAGACGGAGGGGGCAGATATGGAGAAGGCTCTGTCACCCCCGAGGACATCATTTTAGTGGACAAGAGCAGGACGGTAACATTAGCCAACCGAACCAAACTTGTTTAGTTACTTGTTTAGGGTTAGGAAAAGATCATGGTTTGGGTTCAAATAAAAAGTTAACTTTTAGCTTCACATGAGACACAAGTAGCAATCTCCTGGTTGAAAGTCCCTTCTCTGACCCACTCATCCACCCCAACCTGCTCCCTACATAGGCTTTGGCGCTCTTTATACTACGTCATTTGGCTCCCCAAAGCCTTTCTGCAAGAACAGCTGATCAGGACGCCTCCTGAGTGCCTTCCTTTGGAGGTTTTCCCAGGCACGTCCAACTGGTAAGAGACCCCGGGGTAGACCCAGAACGCGCTGGAGGGATTGCATATCTCATCTGGCATGGGAATGCCTCGCGATCCCCCAGGAGGAGCTGGAAAACGTTGCGGAGAGAGGCACATCTGGACTACCTTGCTTTATTAACCTGCTGCCACCGCAACCCGGCCCCGGATGAGCAGAAGAAAATGGATGGATTGTTGGATCATTGTAAACAATATGACATCACCATAGCAACACATCGTCATGCGTGTTATGTTTTGCTGTCCTGCCATTCCGTCGGACTGTTTGTTTGCTTTTGTCCATCTGCCTGAAACCATGTGAATCAGCATTAGATTTATGCCATCATGAACACTGTGTATACATACAGTGGCTTGCAAAAGTATTCAGCCCCCTTGAACTTTTCCACATTTTGTCATGTTACGACCACAAATCTAAATATATTTTATTGGAATTTTATGTGAAAGACCAACACAAAGTGGCACACAATTGTGAAGTAGAAAGAAAATTATATATGATTTAAAAAAAAATTTACAAATAAAAAACTGAAAAGTACGGTGTGCAAAAGTATTCAGCCCCCTTTTCTCTGAGTGTAACCAATTGCCTTCAGAAGTTGCCTGATGATTGCTGAATGATCGAATGTTGACCTAATGACTAAATAGAGTCCACCTGTGTGTAATCTAATCTGAGTACAAATACAGCTGTTCTGTGACGGCCTCAGAGGTTTGTTAAGAGAATATTGGGGAGCAAACAGCATCGTGATGTCCAAGGAACACACCAGACAGGTCAGGGATAAAGTTGTGGAGAAGTTTAAAGCAGGGTTAGGCTATAAAAAGATTTCCCAAGCTTTGAACATCTCACGGAGCGCTGTTCAATCCATCATCCGGAAATGGAAATTGTATGGCACAACTGCAAACCTACCAAGACACGGCCGTCCACCTAAACTTACAGGCCGAACAAGGAGAGCACTGATCAGAGATGCAGCCAAGAGGCCCATGGTGACTCTCGACGAACTGCAGAGATCCACAGCTCAGGTGGGGGAATCTGTCCACAGGACAACTATTAGTCGTGCGCTGCACAAATCTGGCCTTTTTGGAAGAGTGGCAAGAAGAAAGCCATTGTTAAAAGAAAACCATAAGAAGTCCCGTTTGCAGTTTGCCAGAAGCCATATGGGAGACACAGCAAACATGTGGAAGAAGGTGCTCTGGTCAGATGAGACCAAAATTGAACCTTTTGGCCTAAATGCAAAACGCTATGTGTGGCGGAAAACTAACACTGCACATCACTCTAAACACACCATCCCCACTGTCAAACATGGTGGTGGCAGCATCATGCTCTGGGGGTGCTTCTCTTCAGCAGGGACAGGGAAGATGGTCAGAGTTGATGGGAAGATGGATGGAGCCAAATACAGGGCAATCTTGGAAGAAAACCTGTTGGAGTCTGCAAAAGACTTGAGACTGGGGCGGAGGTTCACCTTCCAGCAGGACAACGACCCTAAACATAAAGCCAGGGCTACAATGGAATGGTTTAAAACAAAACATATTCATGTGTTAGAATGGCCCAGTCAAAGTCCAGACCTAAATCCAATCGAGAATCTGTGGCAAGATCTGAAAACTGCCGCTCACAAACGCTCTCCATCTAATCTGACTGAGCTTGAGCTGTTTTGCAAGGAAGAATGGGCAAAAATTTCAGTCTCTCGATGTGCAAAGCTGGTAGAGACATACCCCAAAAGACTTGCAGCTGTAATTGCAGCAAAAGGCGGTTCCACAAAGTATTGACTCAGGGGGGCTGAATACTTTTGCACACCGTACTTTTCAGTTTTTTATTTGTAAATTTTTTTTTTAATCATGTATAATTTTCTTTCTACTTCACAATTGTGTGCCACTTTGTGTTGGTCTTTCACATAAAATTCCAATAAAATATATTTAGATTTGTGGTCGTAACGTGACAAAATGTGGAAAAGTTCAAGGGGGCTGAATACTTTTGCAAGCCACTGTATATATATATATATATATATATATATATATATATATATATATATATATATATATATATATATATATATATGTGTGTATATATATGTGTGTGTATATATATATATATGTATGTGTATAAAGGACATTAATTAATAAGAGAATGTTGCAAGTCAAGTATTAAACACAACACAATCATGGAATACTACACATATTCATCATTAACATAGTAATTAAAGTAGTAAAAAAATATATGCAATATGTGATAACGGAACATATGATATGTTAAAACTATTTTAATGCTTTTAATAAACTTTACAAGATATACATCGGATTTGTTTTTGCACAAATGTACAGCTAGAATGATTAGAATTACAGTTACAGACACTGAAGCTGGTACGTATGAAGCTTGAATCATGTGATGCCACCCTACCTGCCAGGTACTCAATGACTGCTGCCATGTAGACGGGCGCCCCCATGCCAATGCGGTATTTGTGCGTGCCGGTGCGCAGGTACCTCATCATCCTCCCCACGGGGAAGATGACGCCCGCCCGGGCCGAACGGGACAGCTTGGTGGCCTTCTTCTTTCCGCCTCTGGCTGACATCCTGCTCAGGACGCTGAACACAACCATAGAAATAGTAAATGCCACACATTCAGCAGCTTTTTTTTCTTCTTTTTTTACACAAATATATATACATATATACATATATATCAGTCCACACAAATAGTTCTCATTTGTTCAGGTTTTGACATATCTGTCTCTGATATTTCTACCTCCACCGCAATACAATAGTGATGAATGGAATTGTTGTAGTGGCTGTGGCATAAAAATGTATCATGGTGGCGCAGTGGTTAGCACTGTCGCACTGGAGGTAAAGCTGGTTAGAGTGGGTTGGGGGTTCGATCCCCGGCTACCCCCGTCATGTCGAAGTGTCCTTGACACTGAACCCTAAGTTGCTCCCGATGGAGACCAGCACCTTGCATGGCAGCTCGGTCGCCATCGGTGTGTGAATGTGTGAGCGAATGGGTGAATGAGATTTAGCTGTAAAGCGCTTTGGGAACCGTGAAGGTTGAAAGGCGCTATGTAAGTGAGATCATTTAACATTTATTTATTTATCAAGGGCATCTCTTTCCAGAAAAGGTGTCCCTGTTACACTGGAGACAGTTTAATCAAAACTAATAACACAAATTCTGAGTATAGTTTGTTTTTCCAATTTTTTCGGCCACATTTCTGTAATTGAGGTAAACTGACCCTTTTGTAATAATAGTATAATTGCCAAACAAGTGGTACACACAAGGCGTAATT